>NW_019154085.1:40516285-40540866 GCF_002288905.1 Enhydra lutris kenyoni
AAGTGGGTTAAAGCCTCTGCATTCGGCTCAGGTCATGATCCCAGGGTCCTGGGATCGAGCCCCGCATCGGGCTCTCTGCTCAGCAGGGAGCCTGCTTCCCTTCCTCTCTCTCTGCCTGCCTCTCTGCCTACTTGTGATCTGTCTGTCAAATAAATAAAATCTTTAAAAAAAAAATTATTAAAAAAAAAAAAAGTGGAGTTAAATTAGCCGGAGAGGGAAGACTTACTCCAGACCGATCTTGTAAGAGCATAAAAACAAGTCTCAAAAAGATCAAAGCGAGGGCACCTGGCTGGCTCAGTGAGAAAAGCATGTGACTGTTGATCTCAGGGTCATGAGTTCAAAGCCCACACTGGGTGTAGAGATGACTCAAAAAAAAAAAAAAAAAAAAAAACCTTAAGAAAAATAAATTAAAAAAAAAATCAACGTGATTTGCAGGTAAGTAAACTGTCCTCCATAAACACTCCCATGTTCTTTAAAGGAACACAACAAAATCCAGCACCAAAAACACACATCTCACAATGCCTGGCATCCAATTAAAAAATTACTTGCCATAGGAATAAGATGTAAAAGGTGATCTTTTACCT
The DNA here is from genome assembly GCF_002288905.1 of Enhydra lutris kenyoni. Lineage (NCBI taxonomy): Eukaryota > Metazoa > Chordata > Mammalia > Carnivora > Mustelidae > Enhydra > Enhydra lutris. The sequence continues at coordinate 40,516,870 of NW_019154085.1, forward strand.
CTTGTTACCTCTTGGCCGGCTCAGTCAGTATAACATGCAGCTCTTGATCTCAAGGTTGTGAGTCCAGGCCTCACCTTGGGTGTGAAGCCTACTTAAAAAAAAAAAAAAAACAAATAAACAAAAACAAACAAACAAAAACAAAAACCTGTCCTTCAGCCTGGAGAAAAATCAGACACTCCAAACTGACACAGAAATGAAAAAGATGATAGAATTTCTCAAATTTCCATTTTAAAATAACTTCCAACTAACAGTCCTTGATAAAACTTGGAAATAGGGTCTTACCCTATTTCTACCTCTTAACCCTCTTAGTAAACTGTTTCCACCAGCAATTCGCTGCTGACAGCTCCCCCCATCAGTGGACAAGCAGCCACAGCAGTGACCTTAGCACCTGGCTCCATGGGGACTCCACGCTTGACACACCAGGCCCCACTCACTGCCTGACATTGTGCTTAAGTCCAAACTTCCATTTCAGGAGCAATGTCACCTCCTTTGGGTAGTCCTCCCTGACCTCCCAGGTCAAGTCCCCTATAATATTTTCTCATTGTCCTACTTTTCATCCTGACCGTGTTATCACAGTGAACGTACAATTATGTGAACATTTTCTCAGTATCTGTCCCCACCATTTATGCTCTGAGCCCCAGAGCCCAAGACCAGTGTGGCTCTTTTCATGATTTATTCTTAACAGAGGTGTTTCTCTAAAGGGTCACTACACAAACTCTTCAGGTCATGATCCGTAATATTGAGAAGATCATCTTTATAGATGGGAGAGACCATTGTCTCCAGACGTAAGAGGGGAGTGTTGCCATAGGTGCTCTTTAAAGCCCATTTCAAGCTTGAAAGTCTATAATTTTTGACATTAAGCAGTTTTTTTTCTCTCCTTTTTAAAATTTCAGTTTTGTGGAGGCATAATTGACATTTAGAATTGTAATACATTCCTGGGGCACCTAGGAGGCTCAGTCTGTTAGTCCTCTGACTCTTGATTTTGGCTCAGGTCAGGATCTCAGGGTCCTCGGGTGGTGGCCCAGGCTGGTTCCACCGTGAACGGGCATCTGCTTCTCCCTTTCCCTCTCCCCCTACCCCTCCCCCACACTTGGGCTCTCTCTTTCTCTTTCAAATAAATAAACAAGTAAATAAAATCTTTGTTAAAAAGATTTAAATCTTTTAATCTTTTTGATCTCTTTTAATGTTAAAAACATAAAATAAATAAAATCATTAAAAAATAGGAAGATATTTCAAGGGTACATCATGATGATTTGACATACATACACCTTTTTATAGAATTTCCCCATCTAGTTAATTAACACATCCATCGCCTCACAGAAGTATTACTCATTTTGTGTGTGAGAACATTTAAGTTCTACTGTTGGCGAATTTCATTGACAGTATTTAACTATCCAATTTCTGGTCTGGCTGGGTGCGGGGACGCGGTCATTCCTCGCCGGTGCCACTAGGCGGCACTGCCAGCTTTAAATTCCCGGCGGAGCGCGAGGTTTGAAATCCTCTCCAGTTTAAACCCACGCTCGGGTTTGTCCCCCGCAGAAGATAGAATCGCTGACTGAAGGCAGGTCAGACCCCGCCGCCTCCGCAGTCGGGGCCCCGGGGTTGTCGAAGTCCACAGTCTTTCTCACCTGGAGTGGCGGTGAGAGGGCTCCTCGCTGCCCCCGCTCCTTACGTCCCGGCCGGTGGAGACTCAGGTGCGCTCCCCGGTGGGAGGATCCCCAAGTTCTGTGAGCAAACAGGGAGAGAACTCCAGTGTGCCAGATCTCCCCATTATCGGGGTGGAGGGGGGCGGACAAGGAAAGCGTTTTATTCTTGACATTGTTAATCAAGAAATATAAGTTCGGGACGCCTGGGTGGCTCAGTTGGTTAAGCGGCTGCCTTCGGCTCAGGTCATGATCCCAGCGTCCTGGGATCAAGTCCCACATCGGGCTCCTTGCTCAGCGGGGAGCTTGCTTCTCCCTCTGCCTCTGCCTACCACTCTGTCTGCCTGTGCTCATGCTCGCTCGCTCTCTCTCTCTCTCTCTAATAAATAAATAAAATCTTTAAAAAAAAAAAAAGAAAAAGAAATATAAGTTCAAGGGCGCCAGGCTGGCTGAGTCTGGAGAGCATGTCATTCATATGTGTGTGTGTGTGTGTGTGTGTGTGTGTGTGTGTGTGTGTGTGTGTATCTATGTATTTATATGTATATGTATAAACATATATATTCAGATTTTTTTCTCTTTTAAAAATTTAAGGCAAAAACAAATTTTTTTTTTTAAGATTTATTTATTTGTCAGAGAGAGAGAGGGAGAGAGAGCAAGCACAGGCAGACAGAATGGCAGGCAGAGGCAGAGGAAGAAGCAGGCTCCCCGATGAGCAAGGAGCCCGATGCGGGACTCGATCCCAGGACGCTGGGATCATGACCTGAGCCGAAGGCAGCTGCCCAACCAACTGAGCCACCCAGGCGTCCTGGCAAAAACAAATTTTTAAGGCAACCACCAATGAACAACATTGCAGTTGCTAGGGAAAAAGAAAAACAAAAAACCCACTTGACTTTATTTTTTATTTATTTCTTTTTTTTTGGAAAAAGTAAAATGTTGGGCACCTGGGTGGCTCAGTTGGTTAACTGCTTTCATCTCAGGTCATGATCCTGGAGTCCCGGGATGGAGTCCCGCATTGGCCTCCCAGTTCCACAGGGAGTCTGCTTCTCCTTCTGACCTTCTCCCTTCTCATGCTCTCTCACTGTCTTTCTCTCAAATAAATAAATAAAATCTTTTAAAAAAAGAGAGAGAGAGAAATAGTAAACTGTTTGTTCAGGCATGCTCAAAATGAAGGAATATGGTAATTCAGCTGACTGGTTTCATTATTTCCCAGTAGAGGATGATTTCAAAAAACAATACGGCAGTTATTAATGTATCTGGAGGTATATTAACCATTCAACATTTGAGATAAAGACCTCTGATTGTTAAACATATTGTATGACACACCACTTGAGTTTTCATAACAAAAGAGAGGAAGAGAGGAAAGGAAAAGACCAGAGGGAAAAAGCATAAAGTACGGTGACAAAGTAACTTCAGACATATTCATCAGACTGATGGATCACACGCCTGTACCCCTGAAACAAGTAATTCATTATATGTTAATAAAATAAAAACAAAAACGACCAAGAAAACCCCACCATATTCATTATCATAATGCATTTGGACAGGGTTTTTTTTCCTTAAGATTTTATTTATTTATTTGAGAGAGAGCATGAGAGGGGGAAGGTCAGAGGGAGAAGCAGACTCCCTGTGGAGCTGGGAGCCAGATTCAGAACTCGGTCCCAGTACCCTGGGATCATGACCTGAGCCAAAGGAAGCAGCTTAACCCACTGAGCCACCCAGGCGTCCCACATTTGGATAGGTTTAACTTCTGTTACAAGACAGAGATTTTTTTTTTTTAATTTTATTTATTTATTTGTCAGAGAGAGTGAGCACAGGCAGACAGAGTGGCAGGCAGAGGCAGAGGGAGAAGCAGGCTCCCCGCTGAGCAAGGAGCCCGATGTGGGACTCGATCCCAGGATGCTGGGATCATGACCCGAGCCAAAGGCAGCCGCTTAACCAACTGAGCCACCCAGGCGTCCCAAGACAGAGATTTTTTTTTTAGGATTTTATTTATTTATTTGACAGAGAGAGAGAGCACAAGCAAGGGGAGCAGCAGGCAGAAAGAAAGAAGCCGGGCTCCCCCCAGAGCAAGGAACCCGATGCAGGGCTTGATCCCAGAACACTGGTATCATGACCTGAGCCAAAGGCAGACACTTAACCGATTAAGCCATCCAGGCACCCCAAAGATTTTTTTTAAAAGCATGAGAATCATAAAGGCTCTTAAAATGAAAACAAAGTTAATCATATCATAATTGAACATACTCTGATCAGGGAAGATTTTATATTTCACTCAAGGTTGAGTGAAATTTAAAACTCCAGTCCAGTTATCCATTAATTCCTTCTTTCCTTCATCACTATTATCTTTTTTTTTTTTAATCTTTTTAATGCAAGTGTCTCCAGCACAGTCCTGGGGACCATCTCTGGATTGACTAAGCCCCCTCCCAGAGCCCCCCAGAGCTAGTCATGAACACAGGGGAGACATCCACAGGGATGGGTGTTAAACCTATGGGCAGCTGAGGAGGGAGGCTGGTTTCTCCTCATCCAGGTCATGCCCAGCCTCTTCCATGTCCCCCCGGGGGCCTCTTGCTCCTTCCCCTTCAGGCTGTGCTTCTCCCTTGATGTGAGATTCACCTGTCCCTCAAGATTCTCCAGGTGAGCACCGAAGAAGTGTCTACAGGTACCTGGCCAGGTGAGGGGTGGGTGAGAGCCCTCCAGGTCCACTTTATCTGAGAAGAGAATAAGGACCAAGCCTGTTGCAGTCCCTCCTCCTCATCTGCTCAGCTCCCTCTAGGATGCTGGGGGTGGGGGGGGTGGGGAAGCGCCCAAGATGGCTTCCGTCTCCAGACTCTTACTTCCCTGAAGGTGGGGGGCAACGGCTCAGGGCAGAGCAGCCCCATCACATGCCAAGAGGGGTATTCCATCCCCTGTGGAGTACTTCTCCAGCGCTCCGGGGTCAGGGAAATGGGGGCAATTCAGACAGAAGCTTGTTTGTGTCTCCCACCGCTCACTGCTGGTCGCAGGACACTCGCTCTACCAGACTGAGGCTCCAGGGGAGGCTGCTTGCTACCCACCAGCTCTGGGTGGTGGGTAAGTGCAGAAGGGAGCGTGGGGTGGGGGTAGGGGGCTGCTAGCAGGAGGAAGATGTCCTTCCTCACCCGAAGATCCGGACCTAGGAACGCAGGGTGCTGGAAATGGATGCAGGCCAAAATCCAAATGCCACTGGGGCTGCCCTGAGGAGATCAGCAGAAGGAGGGCTGGGGATCTCTGGATCCGCAGGTTGAGGGTAGATAGGCCAGGGAGGAGGGCGCCTTCCCTGACGTCTCAGGAACGTCATTTGTCCTGGGCTCTGTTCACACGGGTACTGTTTATAGGAAGGCAGGGAGTGCTGGAAGCTGGCCTCCCATCAGTCTGGCCGGCCTTGATCCATGGACCCTGAGGTCTGTGCTCTGCCAGGGGACTCCCCAGATGTGTAGGGTAGAGCATTTGACGCTTGATCTCAAGGCTGTGAGTTCTAGCCCCATGCTGGGTGTAGGGATTAGTTCAAAATAAAATCTTAAGGGGTGCCTGGGTGACTCTGTCAGTTAAGCGTCTGACTCGTGGTTTCAGCTCAGGTCATGATTTCAGTGTCCTAGGATCTAGCCCCGAGGGGGGGCTCCATGCTCAGTGGGGAGTCTGCTTGAGATTCCCTGTCCCTTTTTCTCTGCCCAACCGCCCCCCTCCCCGCTTGCTCTCTCTCAAATAAGTAAAATCTTTAAAAAAAAAAATAAATAAAAAGAATTTGGGGCACCTAGGTGGCTCAGTGGGTTAAAGCCTCTGCCTTTGGCTCAGGTCATGATCCCAGGGTCCTGGGATTGAGCCCCACATCGGGCTCTCTGCTAGGCAAGGAGCCTGCTTCCCTATCTCTCTCTCTCTGCCTGCCTCTCTGCCTGGCTGTGATCTCTCTGTCAAATAAATAAATGAAATCTTTAAAAAACAAAAATAAAGAGTTAAATTAAATTTTAAAAAATGAAATCTAGCATTTTCTTCAACTATGTACATCAGCAACCTAGCTTGATTTGTACCCTATTGCAATCATTGTAGGTATCTTGAAATACTGTTTACATTATTCTCTTGAAAATACTGACATTATTAGACCCGCTGTTATTGCATTAACCAAGAAGCACCACATTTTCCATTTTCAGATATTTTGATCGTTATTTTTCAATAAAATTGGTTTCCTTTGTAGTCCTCTGGGTTTTATCTTTTGCATTTAAAAAGTGTTCTAGAATAGGGGCATCTGGGTGGCTCAGTCAGCTGAGTTTCCAACTCTTGGTCTCAGTTCAGGTCTTGATCTCAGGATCATGAGTTTGAGCCCCACACTGGGTGCAGAGCCTACTTAAAATAATAATAACAAAAATATTCTAGAAGAGGGGCGCCTGGGTGGCTCACTCATTAAGCGTCTGCCTTTGGCTCAGGTCACAATCCCGGGGTCCCGGAATCGAGCCCCACATCAGGTTCCCTGCTCAGCAAGAAGCCTCCTTCTCACTCTCCCACTCCCCCTGCTTGTGTTCCCTCTCTCGCTGTCTGTCTGTCTGTCAAATGAATAAATAAAATCTTAAAACATATGTGTGTGTGTGTGTGTGTGTGTGTATAGTATATATATATATATATATATATATTCTAAAAGAGTCCATAGGTTAAACATGCCAGCAAGGTCAAGGCAAGAGGAAGATCAAGTAGCCCCAATTCCCATCTTCTTTCGTTGTTTCTGTGTCCCTGAGAATCCACCTGCAGATTGCAGGACCCAGCTGGCAGCCCCAGTCAGACCCAGAGGGAGGAAGCTCCAGACCCCATCCACAGGGATGAGGAAATCAGAATGATGACCTGCCCCACCCCTTGCCTACTGGGTCTCTGGGGTCCCTTGACCCCACAAGCACTCTGGGAGGGAGATCCACCTGAGAAAATGACAGTCTTGGTGAGCCGGTCCAAAGCCCTAAACCCTGGGAGAGGACACCAGCTCTGCACTCTGGTCCGCAGTGGCACCCTGGGAGGGGCTGCTCACCCACAAAGTCCCACCTGGGGACTTCGTGATAAGACCTTCCATAACTCGAGGGCTGCAGCCCAGGGCTGGGCGCTGTGTGGCCGTGGGTTGGGATAATGGCAGAGAACGCACTATGTCCAGAGTCTCTCCTAGCGACGCATCAGCCAGGTGGAGCCCTTCCACGGCTGAACCCTTGGGCAGAGCAGTTCTGCCTGTCCTCCCAAGCTTCAGAGACTCCCAAGAACGGAATCTGAAACCCCTGAGACAAGAGCTGGCCCGGTGACGTGCTGCCAGCAGGAAGTCTTTCACATAACGCGGGAAGAGGCCAGGTGGGAGGCCCACACACCCGGGGGGTCCCAGCGACCTCCCAGCCAGGTGACTCTGAAACCCACCCGCCAGGGGGCTGCCGGTGACCGCCAACAGGGGGCAGCCTTCTGAGACAGCGTCCACCTGGCCAAGGGAGCAAGTGACCAGCAGGGGGCAGTGTCCAGCATAGAACCGGCCGGCCCCGCCCTTTACCTGCCGGACGCAAAGTGTGGGAAACTTAGACCAGGTCGGAGACCGAGACCGATGTCAGAGTCTGTGCATTTCAGCTCCACTTCCTCCCCATCTCTGAGTGACGCCCAGTCTGCTCGGCTTGGAGCGCCCCCCGGGCACCAAATTGCTCCCTCTTTTGCATATTTTACTGACACCAAAACATGCGCCAGCTTCAAAAAACACCAATAAGAACATCAAAAGGCAAGCCACAGACTGGGAGAAAATATTTTCACAATATGTACATCTGGCAAAGCACATGTCACCAGAAAACATAAAATTAGAGCTTTTACAACTCTGTGATAAGATAAACAACCCAAAGTAATGGGCAAAAAGTTTGAACACCTCACCGAAAAAGATAAAGGGATGGCCAATGAAGACAAGAAAAACTAGCCACCATCATTAGTCATTAGGGAAATGCCACTTAAAACCACGAGACACCATTACTCACCCATTAGAATGGCTACCATTTGAAAGACCAACCATGCCAAGTATCCCGAAGATGTGGCCCAAATGAACCTCATACAGGGCACCTGGGTAGCTCAGTCGGTGAAGCATCTGCCTTCGGCTCAGGTCATAATCCCCGGGTCCTGGGATCGACTCCTGCATCAAGCTCCCTGCTCATCAGGAAGTCTGCTTCTCCCTCTACCCCTTCCCCCTGCCTATGCTCTCTCTCTCTGTGTCACATACTCTCTCAAAAAAACAAACAAAATTCTTAAAAAGAAAAAAAAAAAAAGAAAGAAACTCTTACACACTCTCTCCAGGAATATAAATACTACACCATTTTGGAAGACAGATTGGCAGTTTCTTAAAAATTGAAACACAACATTTAACTTATGTCATCCCATTCCTAGGTAATTAGAAATCATATGTCCACACGAGGGCTCATATGCAAATTTCCATGGCAGCTTTACCAGTAACAGCCCCAAACTGAAAACAATCTCAGTACTCCTTGTTTTATTCCATTAGGGTTGCTGTAACAAAATGCCAGAGACTGGGGAAGTTATAAACAACAGAGTTTTCGATCTCACAGTCCCAGAGGCTGGGAGATCCATGATCAAGGTGTTGGCAGGGTTGGTGTCTGGTGAGAGACTGCTTCCTGGTTCATAGACAGACATGTCTTTGCTGTGTTTTCACTTGGCAGAGGTGGCAGGGGACCTCTCTGAGGTCTCCTTTAGAAGGCATTAACCCCATTCAGGAGGGCTTTATCTTCATGACCTAATCACCTCCACATACCTTCACATGGGAATTGGGGGGGGGCACAAAAGCCTTCAGCCTGTAGCACCCCTCCTGAGTGATGAGTAGATAGATGGGTGTAGCCCCACAATGGACTACTATTCAGCTGTGAAAAAGAACCAAGACCTCCAGAATGAGGCACGGAACAACATGAGTGAATCTCCAATTCATTTTGAATGGCAAAAGCCAGAGAGAAAAAAGCACGTACTCTCTGCCTCCATTTATATCAAATTCTAGAACAGGCAAAATGAATGGAAAGTAGCAGAAAAAAGATCCAGATTACCAGGGGCCTGGGTACCCTCCCACCCCCCATAAGGGCTCACTTCTCTGCCTTATGTCTGCTCCCCTTGGTGGCCACATCTCCTGTTTTGGCCAAGCTATCAGCTCTAGTGTCCTTCCTCCCTCCAGCGGCCTTCCCTGACCCCTCGCTGTCCAGAGGTTCCCGGGGTTCCCTATATCACAGCACTCTGCCCCATTGTGACCCTGGGCCCTGGGACAAAGGATCCCCCAACTTTTGTTGTTGAATGAGTGAATGAAAAACAAAACATCATCCTAGAGATGTGGAAACCGAGAGTAGGTCCCTTTCCCAAGTTCACCCAAATTAGCAGCTGACTTGGTCCCCTAGCACCTGGTCCTGGACACTCTCCTTACCAGAGGAGAGGGCTTTTCTAGGCTGAGGAAGGGTGAGGGGTGCTCGGGCCTGCAGGGATGCGCTCAAGGGTTGGGATCAGACAGCAGACACGTTAGATTTGGTCCCCCCTCTACCAGCTGTGTGCCTCGGAGTCAGGCACTTGCGTTCTATGAACCTCAGTGAAGGGGGCAAATACTGCGAACCTCAGAGCAGCGTGGGAGCAGCGTGGGGTTTGATGAAGAGCAAAGACAGCACTGAACCCTTTCCAAGGAACCAAGGTTCAGGGCAGAGGAATCAAATCGTTCTTTGTTGCTGTTTTTGCAATTTTTCAAAATTAAACAAAATTCCCTGCGAAGTTCGATAGTAGGTACAGTTGATTTTCTGATTTTTATTTTATTCTTTTGCTTTTTTAGAGGAAGGCATTACTCTGTCACAATCCCTCCAACTTCGCCCCACATCTCCATATACATAGAACTAGGTGGATGGCTCTACCTAGTCTTACCTGTGTAGTTACATCTAGTGGTAGTATATATTTTCACATTTTTTTTCTTACAAAGTCAAAGTTTATATCGTATATACCCTTCCAAGGAACCGTGATTCCATCTTGGCACTCCAAGTGTCTATCGGGGGAAGAGTGGATCACCAGAACGTGGTAGACGGGTGCAACAGAGTGTGATTCGGCAAGGAAGCGAATTGTGGCACACACTACTGCCTGGATAAAACTTAAAGACAGGACGCTAAGTGAAATAAGCCAGTCACAAACAACAAAAGACAAATATGTAAGATCCCGGTTACCTGAGGTTCCTAGAGCAGTCAGATTCATAGACGCGGAGAGTACGGTGGCTGCCACGGGCAGCAGGGAGGGGGAGTCATTCTTGATGGGTATAGCGTTTCCATTTTACAAGATGAGAAAGTTCTGGAATCTGTTGCATAACTATGTGAATATCCTTTCTTAAAAAGATTTTATTATTTATTTCAGTGAGAGAGAGAGAGAGAGCATGAGCAGGGAGAGCAGAAACCTTGCTGAGCAGAGAGCCTGATGTGGGACTCGATCCCAAGACCGTGGGATCACGACCTGAGCTGAAGGTAGATGCCTAAGGACTGAGCCACCCAGATGCTCCGTGAGAGGGTTTCTTGACTCACAAGTGGCTCTGGGGCTGGACGACCTCTGCTGGGCCAGGCGACTGCAGCCTCCCTGGGTGGCTCCCCCAGACCAACATTTCAGAGTAGCCAGCCGTCTTGTAGAGTGACTCAAGAAGTGTTCCCAGCAGGCAAGGAGGGAGCAGTGTGGCCTTTTATGACCTCCTCTCAGAAGTGAAGTCACATTACTTACACCGTCTTCTTTCATTGACCCATCACAAGAGCACAGCCACCGTCAAGGGGTGGGGACCTAGACCCACCTCTCAAAGGGAGGAGTGTCCAGCCATTTGTGGCCTGTTTTAAAACCACCACAAACATAAATACAAAAAAGTACACAGAGGGATGCCTTGGTTAAGCATTGGCTCAGGTCGGGATCCTGGGGTCCTAGGAATGAGCCCCGCATCCAGCTCCCTGCTCAGTGGGGAGTCTGCTTCTCCCTCTGCTCCTCCCCCTCTCCCCACTCATGCGCTCCCTCTCTCTCTCTCTCTCTGAGACAAATAAATAAAATCTCTAAAATAAATAAATAAATGAAGTACACAGATCATGAGCATACTGCTTGGTGAAATTTTGCTGAGCGAACCACTTCTAGTGACCAACCAGATCAAGAAACAGAACACTACCAGCAACCCAGACACTCCTTTTGTGCCCCCTCCCAGTCCCTCGCCCAACCCTCATTCCTCAATTCTAACACTAAAGTTGCTTTTGCTTCTTTCGAACTTTATATAAACATTCAGGATATATTCTTTTATGTTGGCTTCTTTCTCCTGACGTTATGTTCATGAGGAGAGTTCCCCGTGTTATGTGTTCAAGAAATTTGTTTGAATTGCTTGTAGAATTTTATTCTAGCGTGTAGAATTTTATTGCTTGAATTTGCTACGATTTATTTACCCATTTTACCATGAATGTATGTTTGGGTTGTTTGCGGTTTGGGGCTTTTATTAATTAAGCTGCCATTGGGCTGCCTGGCTGTATCTGTTGGTGGAGAATGTGATTCTTGATCTCAGGGTTGTGAGTTCGAGCCCCACGTTGGGTGTAGATATTACCTACAAATAGAATCTTTTTTAAGAATTTAGAAAATTTGGGGTGCCTGGGTGGCTCAGTGGGTTAAAGCCTCTGCCTTCGGCTCAGGTCATGATCTCAGGGTCCTGGGATCGAGCCCCACATCTGGCTCTCTGCTCAGCAGGGAGCCTGCTTCCCTCCCCCCCACCCCCGCCTGTCTCTCTGCCTACTTGTGATCTCTGTCTGTCAAATAAATAGATAAAATCTTAAAAAAAAATTTAGAAGATTTAATTTAAAAAGATGAAAAATTTTTTAAAAAGCTGCTGTGAACATCATGATGCATGTCTTTGAGTATACACGTGTGCATTTCTCTTTGGTATAACCACAAGAATATACCTCGTCTTGCAGACACAACCATTAAAATTCTATTTTCTAATTTTCCTATTCCAAGGTAAAATAATGCATTTAGTAATTTGGGGAGTAGTAGAAAATAATGTTTAATTGGAGTTGCCAGGTAGGAGTCCCTCAGAAATTAAAATTTTTTCTGTTTTATTTTTTTTTAAAGATTTTATTTATTTATTTGACAGAGATTACAAGTAAGCAGAGAGGCAGGCAGAGAGAGAGAAAGGGAAGCAGGCTCCCTGCTGAGCAGAGAGCCCAATGCAGGCCTCAATCCCAGGACCCTGAGATCATGACCTGAGCCGAGGGCAGCAACTTAATCCACTGAGCCACCCAGGAGCCCCAATTTTTTCTGTTTTAAAAGTGACCTGAGTTTTAGCTCTTGAAAACCATTGTCACTTAAATATCTAATAATGATTAAAATTCTTTTAAAATTAGAATTGCCAATAACTTGACCTTTGAGAAGGGTTTCTTAGAAATAAGTCCTACATTTAAACTTTTTATTCTTTAAAGCATAGTATTGGATGTTGACTTTTTACAGTTCTAAGCACTGTTAACAATATCTGGAAGGTGTTTTGGGAGATTAATGGAAAGTTAAACATTCTACATTTAATGCGAAATACTTCTTTTTGATTCAGAAAATAAAATCAGATTTTTGAAAGTAAAACAAAAAGAATATACCTTGTCTTTAGCAACTTTTTTATAATTCAACATTACCTTTATGAGTCATTCAAATTGGTGGATATACCTGTGGTTTATCCCTTAGGTTGTTTCCATTTTTTGCCTCCTACAACAATGTGGTGTAGGGGAGAAAATATCTTCTATTCTTGGCTGGATCTCTGTAAGAAAAGACAGATTAACAGGAGAAAAGCATACACGTGTATCTACTATAAGCTTTATGTGACATGAGAGCCATCACAAGAAAATGAAGACCCAAGATTATGCTTGAACATTTTGATGCTGGATCTTGTGATGACAAAGAATAAAAAATCATGGAAAAATGGGATAAGATAAAGGGGTGTGAGCTCCAGGAGAGTGAACTGGGGAAAATAAGGCTGGTTTCTTCAGATCCTTCTTGTCATCCTGGAGTTAAGGCCACTCCTTCCTCTGGGTCTATGACTTGCTTCAGGGAAAGGTCAAAAAGTTCTTCCTGAACCTTCCAATTCTTGAATTCCTTCAGTTTAAAATATTGAAGAGGTGCCTGGGTGGCTCAGTCTGTTTAGCGACTGACTCTTGATTTCGGTTCCGGTCATGGTCTCAGGGTTGTAAGATCGATCCCCACATGGAGCTCTACAATCAGGGGGGAGCCTGCTTGAGAGCCTCTCTTTCCCTCTCCGGTTGTGTCTCCCCTCCCCACGTATTCTCTCTCTCTCTCTCAAATAAAAAAATAATACATCTTCAAAAAAAATATTCAGTATGCCCAGTTGCCGTATTTGGGGGTAGTGTTCTTAAATTCCATCAGTAGCTATAAATATTTTTAAAATTTTATTTATTTACTTTAGAGAGAGAAAGAGCACGATCTGAGGGGAATGGAGAGAGAGCGAGAGACACAGACTCCCCATTGACATGGAGCAGACATGGGGCTCAATCTCATGATCCTGAGATCACAACCTGAGCCAAAATCAAGAGTGGGACCCTTAACCAACTGAGCCACCGGGATGGGGGGAGCCCAAGAGCTATAAATATTTTAAAACATGTCTGCTTGAATTCTTACCTCTGAATTTGTGTGAATTCCTCTAAGATACATACCTACTACGGGGCACCTGGGTGGCTCAGTGGGTTAAAGCCTCTGCCTTTGGCTCAGGTCATGATCCCAGAGTCCTGGGATCGAGCCCCACATCCGGCTCTCTGCTCAGCCGGGAACCTGCTTCCCCCCACCTCTCTCTCTGGCTGCCTCTCTGCCTACTTGTGATCTCTGCCTGTCAAAAAAAAAAAAAAAAGAGGGGTGCCTGGGTGGCTCAGTGGGTTAAAGCCTCTGCCTTCGGCTCAGGTCATGATCCCAGGGTCCTGGGATCGAGCCCCACATCGGGCTCTCTGCTCAGCGGGGAGCCTGCTTCCTCCTCTCTCTCTGCCTGCCTCTCCACCTACTTGTGATCTCTGTCAAATAAATAAATAAAATCTTTAAAAAAAAAAAAAAGAAAAAAGATACATACCTACTAGTAGTAAACTGTGTGAATCTTCAAATGGTGGTGGGAATTTACACTCTTGGCCAGTGCTGTATGAGAGTACTCACTGCCCACATCCAGCCAAGCCAAGTTTTGGCCAATCTTTTTTTCTTTTCCTTTTTTTTTTTTTTTTAAAGGCTCCACACTCAATGTGGGGCTTGAACTCACGACCCTGAGATCAAGAGTCTCATGCTCCACCAACTGAGCCACCCCGCACCCCTTGTCTGAGCTTTTCATTGCTAATTGCTAATTGCTTTTAATTGCTAATCCAATGAGCAGGCAATGTTCTTCCATTGTGGTTGTAGTTTGCATTTTGTTTCCCTGATGAGCAGTGAATCAGAGCATCCGTCCACATTTATCGATGGTTCACAATGCCTCTCCTGTGAACTGGCTGTTCATCTCAAGGTCTGTACTTCACGTTAACAGATGTGAGCCCAGGCGATAGAATGTTACGCACCTGCCAGTTCCTTAAGCCTTTCTTTACTCGACGTTAAGAAGGCTCCTTGCAGGGCCACCTGGGTGGCTCAGTGGGTTAAAGCCCCTGCCTTTGGCTCGGGTCATGATCTCAGGGTCCTGGGATCGAGCCCTGCATCGGGCTCTCTGCTCGTCAAGGAGCCTGCTTCCCCCTCTCTCTCTGCCTGCCTCTCTGCCTACTTGTGAGCTCTGTCAAGTGAATAAATTAAAAAATCTTGAAAAAAAAAAGAAGGCTCCATGCAGGGACACCTGGGTGCCTTATCGGGTTAAACATCTGCTTTGGCTCAGATCATGATCCCAGGGTCCTGGGATCAAGCCCCGCATCAGGCTCCTTGTTCAACGGGGAGTCTGCTTCTCCCTTTGCCTCTGCTTCTCCCCCCTGCTCATTCTCTTGTTCATTCTCTTAAATAAATTTAAAGAAAGAAAGAAAGAAACGCTCAGTGCAAGGATGTGGAGCAATTGGAAACCCCTTACGTTGCTGGGAGGACGGTCGAAGATGGTGCCACTACAAAAGATACTCGGGCTGCTTCTCAAAATGTTATGCAGAATTATCATATGGTCCAGCAATTCCAGTCCTAAGGTGCATGATACCTGCGTGCTCCCAGCAGCATTAGCCCTGATAACTAGGGAAAGGGAACAACTCAAACGGATGGAAACAGAGACACAAACAGGGGTTCCTCCACACAGAGGGATATTATTCAGCCATAAAAAGGAATAAAGTGCTGACACCTGCTGCAATTTGAATGAGCCTGGGGAAAGTGATGGAAAGTGAAAGAAGCCAGACACAAAGGGCCCTAATAGTGTATGCTTGTTTTTATGTGAAATACTCAGAACAGGCAAATCCATGGAGACAGAAAGCAGAATGGTGTTACCGGGGGCTGGGAGGAGGGGGCTATAGGGAGTGATGACTTAATGGGCACAAGGTGCTCCTAAATGTTGCCTTAATCTTTAAAAACCACACTGTTCAGAGGTATCCACCAATATGATATCAAAAGGGTCTCTGTCCCGATGTGGCTAATACAAGTCTTTTCTGTTACTTGTATCTTGATCAATAACCAAAGCTTGACTTAGGGACAACCTGTATCTGGAGTGTGACGTTAATTCAATACCCACTAAGGGCTTTACGAGCAATCAGTCTTCACAACATCCTCGTGTGTCTGGTGGGTAGTATTACCTCTGCTGTACATGTGAGAAAACAGAATCTCAGAAAGGTTAAGTAACTTACCGATAGCCACACAGCCTCTTAGTGACAGAGCCAGGGTTTATACCATTGCCTTCCCCCTCCCACCTCTGTCCTGGTGACTGTGGGCTCCTGGTTCTGTGTCTAAAGGGAAGAGCCAGAAATAGTTTAGTCCGTCTTACTCTGTAAAGACTGAGAACTTGGGGGGATTAAGGAAGTATAATGTCCTCAAACTTCTTACGTTTTGTTTACTTATTTGGGGAGGGGAAGAGGCAGAAGGAGAAGCTCTCTCATCTTTTCTTCAAGATTTATTTATTTGTTTTTGGAGAGAAAGAGCCGGCATGTGAGGGGTGGGGCAGAAGGAGAGGGAGAGAGCCCCAACAGACTCCCTGCTGATCTTGGAGCCTGACTTGGGGCTTGAGCCCATGACCCTGAGATCATGACCTGAGCAGAAACTAAGAGTCAGGTGCCCAATGAACTGAGCCTCCCAGGCGCCCCAATATCCTTAAACTTCTTAAGAAATGGTCCCATCAGCAGGTTCTGGCAACGAGGCAAACCTCTGAATCTCAGGAGTGTCCCCTCTTCCTGGGGAAGCGGCTACACCCACAACCACGAGCTTCCTGCAGCCGCTGCTAGGCCTCCAGACTGAAGCCAGTAAAGACACCCGGGAACTGGGGCCGGTGGCACACGTTGGTCTTTGTTTTTGGATCTCATCCCAGAAAAGGTCTAGGATCCATGGGGCACTGGGTCAGATTTGGGTAGATCCGGGTACCTTGTGTTTTGAGGAACAGTCAAATGGCAGGGGTTCAGACCAGAGGGCTAGAGGCCAGAGACAAGGCCGGACGGGAATGTCCCAGCAGCAGAACTTCTCCCCCAGTCGAGGGTCAGAGCCTGGGAGCAGACTGTTCCGACCTCCCAGTCCCGAGTTATCCCAGACAGTAGCTGGCAACCACAGCTGCTACTGAGCGCTGGAAACGTGGCAGGAGGGACTGAGAGGAGCTAGAAGCATAAAACGAATTCTGAAGCCGTGCGTGTTACAAAATAAAATGATGTAAAATACCTCATTAATGTCTTTTATATTGACTACATGGGTTTTGTTTTGTTTTGATTTTATTTGTTTGACAGAGAGAGAGCGAGAGAAGGAACACAAGCAGGGGAGTGGGAGAGGGAGAAGCAGACTCCCCGCTGAGCAGGGAGCCCGATGCGAGGCTCGATCCCAGGACCTGGGACCATGACCTGAGCCGAAGGCAGATACCTAACGACTGAGCCACCCAGGTGCCCCTACATAGACTACATGCTAAGAAGATAATATTTGGCAGGTGTAGGGTTAAATAAAACATTGTGAAAGTTAATTGCACATGTTTTCTTAGATTTCTTAGAATGCAGCTACTAGAAAATTTAAAATACAAACTATGCATTCTTTTTTTTTTTCTTTTTTTAAGGTTTTACTTATTTATTTGTCAGAGAGAGAGAGCACACAAGCAGGGGGAGTGGGGATTGAGGTAGGGCAGAGGGAGAAGCAGGGAGCCCAATGTGAGACTCTATCCCCCTTGGATCATGACCTGAGCCCAAGGCAGACACTTAACTGACTGAGCCACCCAGACGTCCCCAAAATACACACTCTAAAATAAAAAGTATGCACCGTTTCTCTTGGACAGCACTGATTTGGACCAATCCCTCTGGCCTGGGCAAGGCCCCATAAGGGAAGGCCTTGCCACACATTCCCCTTCCTGGCAAGCCCTGGGTTGGCCTGAGGCGGCGGGAGGGGAGAGAATCGGGAAGTCTCAGGGGATGGGACCAACAGTGGACTGACTGGGGGAGCTTTGGGAGGAAAAGGCTCCCTGTGGTGGCACCAACCTTGAAGGGCTTGGATGGGGAGAAGATGGGGTTGGGGGTGGCGTGGGGATTATCTTCTGACAGCCCCTGCCAGGAATCCCTAGGCCAGTGGGGGAGGGCCCAACCTTGTAGGATTCATTTTCAACCACTCTTAGTTCTTTGTTGCTTCTGTCAGGTGAGAAATAGGGAAGTGAACATTTTCTCTATTAGCAGCTTCCACCATCTGGAGTCTCTTTGTCCTCTGAACAGAATGCTGGGGCCACCCAGGGAACCTGAGGGTGAGCTCATTGCCCCCTGGGGGGCTCCCTGATGAATCCCCAAGGCCACAGCCTTGGATGCCTGGAGCCTAAAGGGCCTAGGGACCTGGCATCATGTGGGGTTGGGGCCTCTGGGTCTGGCCTGGGGCTTGGAGTCAGATTTTAAAAGCTCCCCAGATTTAAAAGCTCCCTAGTTCTCTGCTAGGAATTTCTTTTGCCACAGTGCCAGTCAGTGGTCTTCTAGGGCCTGGCCAGGGGGTGCTATGGAGGTGAGGTGTGGTTAGGGATTCTAAGAGAAAGGGGAGAAAACCCATTTAGGTAGTGCCTGTGGGTTTTCCACAGGGGACAATGCAGCCAGCCTAGGGACGGAGTCACTTTCAGTGTTTCCCAAACAAAAACAAAGACCTGAAACTTGCTCTTGGCTTGATGTCCCTGGAGAAAAGGCAGAAGTAATTGAGAGTCTTTGGGAAACCTCTCTAAGGTAAGAGTTAGAAGAAAGAAGTTGGGATGCTGACATCCAGGGAGAACTTCCTCTAGCCCGAGTTGTTTATGTTCTTTTTTTTTTTTTTTAATGTTACGTTAGTCACCATACAGTGCATCATTAGTTTTTGATGTAGTGTTACATGATTCATTGTTTGCGTAACACCCAGTCCATGCAATCTGTGCCCTTTTTAATACCCATCACCAGGCTAACCCATTCCCCCACTCCCTCCCCTCTAAAACCCTCAGTTTGTTTCTCCAAGTCTGTAGTCTCTCATGATTCATCTCCCCCTCGATTTCCACCACTTCATTTTGCCTTCCTTCTCCTAATGTCCTCCATGCTATTCCTTATGCTCCACAAGTAAATGAAACCATATGATAATTGACTTTCTCTTCTTGACTTATTTCACTCAGCATAATCTCCTCCAGTTCCATCCATGTCAATGCAAAAGTTGGGTATTCATCCTTTTTGATGGCTAAGTAATATTCCACTATGTGTATGGACCACATCTTTATCCATTTGTCTGTCGAAGGGCATCTCGGCTCTTTCCACAGTTTTGCTATTGTGGACATTGCTGCTATGAACATTGGGGTACAGGTGCCCCTTCTTTTTACTACATCTGTATCTTTGGGGTAAATACCCAGTACTGTAATTTCAGGGTCATAGTGTATCTCTATTTTTACTTTTTGAGGAATCTCCACACTGTTTTCCAAAGTGGCTGCACCAGATTGCATTCCCACCAAGAGTGTAAGAGGGTTCCCCCTTCTCCACATCCTCACCAACATTTGCTGTTTCTTGCCTTGTCAATTTTGGCCATTCTAATTGGTGTAAGGTAGATCTCAACGTAGTTTTTTTTTTTTTTTTAAAGATTTTGTTTATTTATTTGACAGAGAGAGATCACAAGCAGGCAGAGAGGCAGGCAGAGAGAGAGAGGAGGAAGCAGGCTCCCCACTGAGCAAAGAGCCCAATGCGGGGCTCAATCCCAGTACCCTGGGATCATGACCTCAGCCGAAGGCAGAGGCTTTAACCCAACTGAGCCACCCAGGTGCCCCCTCAATGTAGTTTTGATTTGAATCTCCCTGATGGCTAATGATGATGAACACTGTTTCATGTGTCTGTTAGCTATTTATATATCTTCTGTGGAGAAGTGTCTGTTCATGTCTTCTGCCCATTTTTTGATGTGATTATCTGTTTTTTGAGTGTTGAGTTTGAGAAGTTCTTTATAGATCTTGGATATCAGCCCTTTGTCTGTAGAGTCATTTGTGAATATCTTCTCCCATTCCGTGAGTTGCCTCTTTGTTTTGTTGATTGCTTCCTTTGCTGTGTAGAAGCTTTTGATCTTGATGAAGTCCTAAAAATTCATTTTTGCTTTTGTTTCTCTTGCCTTTGGAGCCGTGTCTTGAAAGAAGTTACTGTGTCCAAGGTCGAAGAGGTTACTGCCTTTGTTCTCCTCTAGGATTTTGATGGATTCCTGCCTCACATTGAGGTCTTTCATCCATTTTGAGTTTATCTTCATCTTCCCGGGTGCCTGTGTGGCTCAGTGGGTTAAAGCCTCTGCGTTTGGCTCGGGTCATGATCCCAGGGTCCTGTGATCGAGCCCCACGTCGGGCGCTCTGCTCACCAGGGAGCCTGCTTCCTCCTCTCTCTCTGCCTGCCTCTCTGCCTACTGGTGATCTCTGTCTGTCAAATAAATAAATAAATCTTTATCTTCACCTCCCCCCCCTCATTTGTTTGTTTGTTTGTTTACATTCTGAGCACTCTACACACTTTCTGCAGGCCCATATTTCCATGTACCTCCTAGAAGAGACTCCTCCTGGCCATTTTGTAGCGGGGGGACAGGAGGGCAAGAGCACCTGACTCCAGGGGTCCTAAAACACCAGGTTCAGCCACTAGCCACTGAGAAAATCCAAAGGCAGAGGGACAGGCATTGGAGAAGCAAGAAAGGAATTATTTCAGTGAGGCCAACACCAGCAAGACATCAGTCTAGCAGCTCAAAGACGGTCTCTGAAGTAGCAAAAATAATTCCAGGTTTATATGAGGAAAATGTGGGCCAGAGGTTAGAGGGTACGTGCAGGTGGGCAGAGAAGGGCAAATCCATCATCGTCCTTGGGTCAGTCCTGCAGGGTCTTCCTGGGCCAGGGAAGTCCTTATTGCCTGCGGGGGTAGATTTGGTGCCCATCAGGGAACCCTTTGCCTGCAGGGTCTTTTGCCTGAGTTAAGAGAGAAGCTGGAAAGGATTCTCAATTAGAAAGTTTGAAATCGGGATGCCTGGAAGGATGGGTTAAGCCTCTGCTTTCGGCTCAGGTCATATCTCAGGGTCCTGGGATCAAGTCTCGCATCGGGTATCTCTGCTCATCAGGGAACCTGCTCCCCCCCTCTCTCTCTGCCTGTCTCTCTGCCTACTTGTGATCTCTGTCTGTCAAATAAATAAATAAATATTTTTTAAAAAGAAGGAAAGAAAGAAAGTTTGAGATCAAAATTTCTTTCAATTTTACCTAAAGTTGCAACCTATTTCCCATCTATATCTTACACTTGGCTCTGTTTTATTTCTGCCTCTGTCCTTATCATCATCTAATACACCATTTGCTTTCATTTATTTTGTTGACCGTTCCCCCCACCCCCACGTAGGCCCTGAGGGCAGAGACCTTGCTATCTTTTGGGTGTTGAAGGATTTCTTTTCCTTCCTTCCTGGTCACGCCTCTTGGAAGAATGATGAGGTTGACCAGATAGATGAAGAGTGGTGTAGCAAAGCAAGGATTATGGAGAGTTTAGCAAGGCTTATTGAGCAGTCGTACCAAGCTCCTGAACAGGGAGGGACCCGAGAGGAGCCGCGGAGAGGCCACTGGAGTTTCTAAGTCTAGGGGTTTGGGGTTTTTATGGGCTTGTTGTCGGACTGTTTTAATCTGATTAATCCTCCTGGGTTTGCTGGTCATCCAATCAGGTTTTTGTCATCAACCTATCGTGTGGGGAAGGGTGGAGGGCACCTTCCAGGGCAGGGGCAGGCAGGGCTTATCCCTACAGGCCTTTCTCCGAGATGTGCTTCGTCAAGGGGAACAGCCCAAACACCTCTTTGGGGACCTGGCCCTGAATTCAGATTAGTTGAACGAATGAGGTTTTTTCATTTTAACCCAGATGCTGCAAAGGAGGTGAGTCCACGCCCCGCTCACTTCAGTAGTGTGTGGACAGCGGAGGGCAGAATCACCCCCCATGCCCATCGACAGGGGGCGAGTTGAATGCTTTCTGCTTACACACACAGAGTAGAATACTTGGCTGCCATTAAAAGAAATAAGGTAGATTAATACTTCTCAAAATGCTGTCCACAGACCTCTGAGAGCTATTTTGGGATACTAAGACCTCATTTGCCTTTTCCAGTATGTTGACATTTGCACCAATAGCACAAAAGCAGAGGTGGGTAAAACTGATGTCACCTTAGCTTACATCAAAGCAGTGGCCCCAAACCCTGCTAAGATTCTCCTATCCTTCACCTTCAGGCCCTCCTGTTTCTTATTTTGTTTTCCTTTCTTTTGTTTTGTTAATGTAGTTTTGAAAGAGGACTTGAACTACCTTCATTTTGACCTCAAGCATTCTTTCTTTCATTCTTTCTATTTTTAAGATTTTGCTTTTTTATTTGACAGAGAGAGAGAGAGAGAGAGAGACAGTCTGTGACAGAGGGAACACATGCAGAGGGAGTGGGATCCCAGGATCATGACCCCAGCCGACCAACCAGAACCAAAGGCAGACGCTTAATGATGAAGGAGAATTTTTAATATTTAATTTTATTAGATTCTGATCCTTCAGTATATGTCTCTTTTTTGGGGGGGACAATAATTAACATGCAGTGTTCATTAGTTTCAGATGTACAATATGATTCAAAATTTCTATACATTCTCAGTACTCATCAAGGTAAGTATACCCTTGGGGTTCCTGGCTGGCTCAGTGGGGGAAGCATGAGACTTTCGATCTCAGGGTCATGAATTTGAGCCCCACATTGGATATAGGGATTAATTTTTTTTAATATATTTTATTTATTTGAGAGAGAAGGGGCAAGAGCGTGTGAGAGCATGCATAGCAGTGGGGATGGGCAGAGGGACAGGGAGAAGCAGACTCCCCCCGAGCAGGGATTTAGGGCTTGATCCCATGACCTCGGGATCATGACCTGAACCGATGGCAGCCGCTTAATCGACTAAGCCACCCAAGGGCCCCAGTTAATTAATTCTTAAAAATGGCGCCTGGGTGGCTCAGTGGGTTAAGCCGCTGCCTTCGGCTCAGGTCATGATCTCAGGGTCCTGGGATCGAGCCCCGCATCGGGCTCTCTGCTCAGCAGGGAGCCTGCTACCTCCTCTCTCTCTACCTGCCTCTCTGCCTGCTTGTGATCTCTCTCTGTCAAATAAATAAATAAAATCTTTAAAAAAAAAATGGCTGTAAGATAAGTGTACATTTTTTTTTTTTAAAGACATTATTTATTTGAGAGAGCAAGCACAAGGAGAGATCATGAGCAGGAGGAGGGGCAGAGGGAGAAGTAGACTCCTTGCTGAGTAGGAAGCCCCACATGGGACTCGATCCCTGGACACTGGGATGACAACCTGAGCCCAAGGCAGGTGCTGACTGACTGAGCCACCTTGGTGTCCTGATAAGCATTTTTTTTTTTAAGATTTTATTTATTTATCAGAGAGAGAGAGGAAGAGAGAGCGAGCACAGGCATACAGAATGGCAGGCAGAGGCAGAGGGAGAAGCAGGCTCCCTGCCGAGCAAGGAGCCCGATGTGGGACTCGATCCCAGGACTCTGGGATCATGACCTGAGCCGAAGGCAGCTGCTTAACCAACTGAGCCACCCAGGCGTCCCGATAAGCATTTTCTTAATACCCTTTATCTGTTTCACCCACCCCCCACCCACTTCCTCTCCGGCAACCACCAGTTTGTCCTCTGTAGTTAAGAGCCTGATTTTTTTAAATAAAATCTTTAAAAAAAAAAAAAAAAGGATTGGGGGATGCCTGGGTGGCTCAGTGGGTTAAAGCCTCTGCCTTTGGCTCAGGTCATGATCCCAGGATTCTGGGATCGAGCCCCACGTTGAGTTCTCTGCTCAGCGGGGAGCCTGCTTCCTTCTCTCTCTCTGCCTGCCTCTCTGCCTACTTGTGATCTGTCTCTCTGTTAAATAAGTAAAATCTTAAAAAAAAAAAAAAAAAGAGCCTGATTTTTTTGGTCTCTTTTTTCCCTTGTTTCCCCTTTGTTTCTTAAATTCCACATGAGTGAAATCACTTTCTTCTGGCTACTTTATTTCACTTAGCGTTGTAACTTCTAGATCCACGTTGTTGCAAATGGCAAGTTTTCATTCTTTTCTTTGGCTGAATAATATTCCATTGTATATACACACCACATCTTCTTTATCCATTTGTCTGTTGATAGACACTTGGGTTGCTTCCATATTTTGGCTATTGTATACGATGCTGCAATAAACATAGGGTGCAGGGCACCTGGCTGGCTCAGTGGAGCATGCAACTCTTGGTCTTGGCGTTGTAAATTCGAGCCCCACGTGGAGTATAGAGATTATTTTAAAATAAAGACTTTTTTAAAAAGATTTTATTTATTTATTTATTTGATAGAGACACAGCGAGAGAGGGAACACAAGCAGGGGGAGTGAGGGAGGGAGAAGCAGGCTTCCCGCCAAGCAGGGAGCCCAATGTGGGGCTCGATCACAGGACCCCGGGATCATGACCTGAGCCCAAGGCAGATACTTAACGACTGAGCCACAAAAACAAAAACAAAATCAATCAAACAAAAAACATAGGGGTACTTACATCTTTTTGAATCAGACTTTTCATTTTCTTTGGGTAAATACTCAGTAGTGGAATTACTGAATCATATGGTATTTCTGTTTTTAATTATTTTTTTAGGATTTTTGTTTTTTAGTAATCGTTACCCCCAACGTGGGGCTTGAAACTATAGCCCTGAGATCAAGAGTCACATACTGTAACAACTAAGCCAGGCCAGGTGCCCACGTTTTTATATTATTTTTTTTTAAAGAT
>NW_019154085.1:40540876-40644401 GCF_002288905.1 Enhydra lutris kenyoni
TTTATTTATTTATTTATTTATTTATTTATTTATTTATTTATTTATTTATTTGAGATTGAGAGAGAGCAAACATGCGGAGCAGCAGGCAGAAGGAAAAGCAGTCTCCCTGTGCGGGGCTCGATCCTAGAACGCTGTGATCATGACCTGAGCTGAAGGCAGACGCTTAACCCACTGAGTCACCCATGCGCCCTGAGTTGTATAAATTCTTTATGTACTTTGGATACTAACCCCTTTTCAGATAGATAATTTCCAAATGTCTTTTCCCGTTCAGTAGGTTGCCTTTTTGTTTTGCTGATGGTTTCCTTCACTGTGTAGAAGCCTTTTATTTTGGTATAGTCTCAATAGTTTAATTTTGCTTTTGTTTCCCTTGCCTAAGGAGACACATCTAGAAAAATGTTTCTTTCTTTTCTTTGTAAGAGTCTATTTATCTTTTTGAGAGAGAGAGTGCATGCACGTGAATTGGGGAGGGGCAAAGAGAGAGGGAGAGAAAGAGGGAAAGTATTTCAGCACTCTGCTGAGCCTGGAGCAGACGGTGGTGGGGGGGGGGTTGGTGTCTAGATTCCACGACCCTGAGGTTATGACCTGAGCCAGAACCAAGAGTCTGGTGCGTAACCGACTGAGCCACCCAGGCACCCCTAGAAAAAGGTTTCTATGACTGATGTCAAAGAAATTACTGCCTATGTGTTATTTTAGGGATTTTGTGGTTTCAGGTCCCACGTTTAGGTCTTTAATCCATTTTGAGTTTATTTTTATGTATGGTGTGAGAAAGTGGTCCAGTTTCATTATTTCACGTGTAGCTGTCCAGGTTTCCCAACACCATCTGATGGAGACTGTCTTTTTTCCATTGTCAGTGAATCCTCTCACTCAACAATAGACCCCAACAGTTACTTCTCATCACACTTTCCTGAGGTTTTGTCAATGACAGGAACATTCTGAGGGCCTGGCCAGAAAGCCCTGATAGCAATGGAACGCCTGGAAGACCACACCCTACAGTCCCCTTCCCCGCCCAAGATCAAGCGCTGAACATTTAACCGCCTTCAGCATGACATGCACTCTTCCTGCCCTCTTGTACCCCGCTGAACCTCTCCTACAAAATGGTCGGTGTCCCTCTTGCTGTCAGAGAGGCTGCTTGTTAAAGCCTGAGTCGGCTACCTCCCCTGCCTTCCGGCACCTGAAACGAAGCTCTCCTTTGCTCTTTTCCGAAACCTCCTCTCTTGAGTTACTTGTGTCTGTCGCAATGAGTTTCGATGAGTTTATCTGAGTTTGCTCAGCAACAGCGTTGCAAACCCAGCCATAGTCTACCCTTTCCATTTGTCCAGTTCCCTCTGGATTCCCAGCCACCAAGCCTCTGGCCTTGGCAGCTCCAGGTTTCACCCACCGGCTTCCTGAGTTAGTGGCGCTGACAGATCCTTTCCTAACACCACTGTATGTTCTTGCCTCCTTTGTCATAGATTAATTGACCATAGGAGTGTGGCTTTATTTGGGGGCTTTCTTTTCTGTTCATTGATCTCAGTCCATGTCTTTTTTTTTTTTTTTAAGATTTATTTTATTTGAGAGATGGAGAGACGGAGAGTGAGCACGAGAGAGAGAGATAGAGAGAGAGACAGGGCATGCACCAGCGGGAAAGGCAGAGGGAGAGGGAGAAGGAGGCTTCCCGCTGACCAGGGAGCCCGTTGCGGAACTCGATCCCAGGACCCTGAGACCATGACCCAAGCCAAAGGCAGACGCTTAACGGACTGAGCCACCCAGGCGTCCCAGTACATGTCTTTTAAATTATTATTTGGCGTGATGAAATGGGATGTACACATAAAACTCTTCTGCTAAAGACCAAAGTGTGGTGGTCATCTGTAAAAGAGCATTTACACGATTGATTGAGCTATGAGCTGAACTAGCCGCCTTTCCCGGGGAACATTACTTCTTACCGGAAGTAAGGCACGCAGGCATCCCCAAAATGACTTAATACTTAAAAGGCATATATATATATATATATAGACATTGGGGAGGGTATGTGCTATGGTGAGTGCTGTGAAGTCTGTAAACCTGGCGATTTACAGACCTGTACCCCTGGAAATAAAAATACATTATATGTTTATAAAAAATTAAAAATTTAATAAAAAAAAGAAAAAAACTGAAAAAAATATATATATTTTTTAAGTAGGCTCTGCCCCACATGGAGCCCAATTCAGGGCTTGATCTCTTGACCCTGAGATCAAGCCCTGAGCGGAGATCAAGAGTCAGATGCCTGACTGATTAAGCCACTTAGGTACTCCCAAACATATTCCTCTAAAACAAATCAAAGCCCTGAGATTTTGACCTATTACGGAAGTTGATAATGCAAGCACAAGCAGGAGGCAGAATGCCTCCAGGGATGGAAGTGTCCCCAGTTTTCTGCTCTCTTGGAAAGGTTTTTCCCTTCCAGGAAGTTAGTTCATTCCCTCTTCTTCATAACTCGCAGGTCAGCCCTTCCCAGAGGGCCTGGAGACCCGTGCCAACCTATCTGCCTGAAAGACATATCTGTTCTTGTCCACATGCCACAGAACTGGGATAGGACTCAGTCCTGCAGGGATCTGCAGAGCGAGAACAGGCAAATTCTATTTCCCAAAGATGGCCACAATGGTATGTATCCCATCCCAGCCTCTCTTGTGACTGCCTTGACCAATAGAGTTCAGTTTTGTGATTCCTGAGCCTACCTGCATCATAAAAGGCAACTCCCTTGGGGTGCCTTGGTGGCTCAGCTGGTTAAGTATCTGACTCTTGATTTCAGCTTCGGTCATGATCTCAGGGTCCTGGGATCAAGCCCCGCATTGGGCTCTCTGCTCAGTGGGGAGCCTCCTTCTCTCTCTCCTTCTGCCTCAGCTCCCCCTGCTTGTGCTCCCTCTGTGTCTAATAAATACATACATACATAAATACATACATACAGAGAGATCACAAGTAGGCAGAGAGGCAGGCAGAGAGAGGGGGAAGCAGGCTCCCTGCCAAGCAGAGAGCCCGATGTGAGGCTTGATCCCAGGACCCTAAGATCATGACCAGAGCCAAAGGCAGAGGCTCAACCCACTGAGTCACCCAGGCACCACTAAATACATAAAATCTTTAAAAAAATTTTATTTTATGAAACGTGGGTCCTATTTGCATGGCAAATGTTGATATTGACCCATCATTCAGCAATCATGTTTTGTGTTTGTCAGGCACCCAGCTAGACTCTGAAGGGGAGCAGGGCTTCTCCAAGCCACGGCAGCGATCATGACTCACCTCGGGTCACTAGTGAGACACTGAGACTTCACTCTTCGGCATGGCTACATGATGGCCAGGGAGCATCACAGGTATCGGCCGCTTTGCTGCCACGGGTGGGCACAGCCTAGGAAGTGTTCCATCCTTTTCTACCACCACAGTGGCAAGGAAGTTTGGGGGTGCCTCGTGGGCACAGCCCCAAACTGTCCCTTGCAGGTGATATGCCTTTTTTGAAAAAATATTTTATTTATTTATTTGAGAGAGAGAGAGAGAGAGACAGATCACAAGCAGAGGGAGGGGTAGGGAGAAGCAGACTGCCCGCTGAGCAAGGAGCCTGATGCGGGACTCAATTCCAGGACCCTGGAATCATGACCTGAGCCGAGAGCAGACTCTTAATTGACTGAGCCACCCAGTGCCCAATGATAATGTCTTTTAAGTGGCACCCAGATGACACTATCCAGAAGTACTTCCTTAGAGATCCACTGTCTAACAGAGCAGGTAGTAACAGATGGATTTTAAAATCTCAGAGGGTAAATCCCACATTCAGTGTTCTTACCAAAAAACAAAAACCAAACCAAACAAAACAAAAACCAGAGGGACACAAGGACACTTTTGGAGGTGATGGATATGTTTATGACCTCGATCACAGTGATGGTATTCCAGGTGTTTGCCCACGTCCAAACATTAAATAAAGCTGTAAGAAAGAGTGCTTCCTCCTTTAGCAACACTTAGACGACAAAGCTGAATTGCATTCAAAATCCACTCTAAGTAACGTGAGAATTTTCAATAGTATGTTCTATTCATAAGTGAAAGAAAAGGCAAAGCTATTAGGTTTTTTTGTTTGTTTGTTTGTTTGTTAGATTTTATTTTACTTTTGAGTCCTCTCCACCCAACATGTGGTTGGAGTTCACAACTCCATGATGATGATGCGGAGGCTCTTCCCACTGAACCAGCCAGGCGCCCCTAAATAACTTTTTTTTTCAGGTGTCCTCTATAGATGACCCGCCCCCCACCCCTCACACCTCAGCCCGGGCCACAGCCTCGACCAGGCTAACCAGGTGGCCAGAGCAGACAGAGCCCAGGCTGGGGCCAACCGGTGTTTGCAGGCTTGGCTGATGTCATAGCCGCCTGTATTAGCCTTCCTTAGGGAGAACGACGACTGTGCTTGTTTTACCCGCTTGTCAAAAATGCTGCTTTGTTTATTTATTCTTGAGCTTCCGTTTCTCTCTTGTGTGTTTCACAGAAAAAGCTGGAGCCCCTGAAGCCACGCGGGTATCTTGCCTCTTGGGGAGCCAGAGTTTTGTCACCCTTGCTCGCTCTCTTTTCTGTTTGCTTATTCGTTTTTAGTATTTTTTAGTATGTTTTAGCAGCATTTATTTTCAGTGAATGTCAGAAACTCAGCCCACTCCCCAAAAAGAAAGAAACTAAGCTCCCCACACCCTGCGGGCGCCTCCCACTCCCGGACCTCGCGACCCGTGGGTGCCACGCAGCCATGGGAGCGCGCGGGTGTCACTCGGGGGCGCTCGGTTTTTCCCATCTCCAGCCTGTCCTGAGCCGCGAGCACCTCCAGTCGGAGTACATCTGTGGAACGAGAGAGGAACCGCCGGAACCGTCGTGAAACTTTCCTGCTGCCGTTTCTCCAGGGAATTCGGGGTCCCCCGCATCCCTCCGAGCGGGCGCAGGCCGCAAGGTCGGAGCTGATCAGTGGGTCAACTTCTCGTTCCGAGGCGCGGTCAGCCTCCAGTCGGGAGTCCTGGGGAGCAGGCAACCGGGTGGGCGTCCGGTGGACCCGAGAACACCTGCGGCCTCTGGCCGGGAGGGCGGGTCCAGTAGCCGCCGCGCCTCCTTAAAGCCACGGCTCCGCCCCGCCCGCCCCCCTCTCGCGCCCGCGGTTCCACCCAACCGCCGGATTCCAGCCGCCTGGGCAGAACGTCGCAGAGCCGCGAGCCCGCTTGGAGCGCGCGGTCCGAAAGTCCCCACGTCTGGTTCTGCGTCCCCGGCTCCCCAGATCCGTCGCCATGGCCAGCCAGGAGCTGGCGCGTAAGCTGCAGCGGCGACTGCAGTGGGAGGAGGCGGAGGAGGGCCGCCCCCAGCCCGCGTCCTGTGCTTTCGCGGCGCGGGAGCCCGAACCCGAGTGCGAGCCCCCAGCCTGGGCGCCCACCGCCAGCGCGGACGCCGAGCTGAGCGCGCAGCTGACCCGACGGCTGGACATCAACGAGGGCACCGCGCGGCCTCGCCGCTGCAAGGTCTTCAACCCCTACACCGAGTTCCCGGAGTTCAGCCGCCGCCTCATCAAGGACCTGGAGAGCAAGTTCAAACTGTGAGCGCCCGCGACGCCCTGCGCAATGCGCCCGGGAGGACCCTGCACCTTGGGACCCGAGAGGGAGGGAGCGGGGAGGTGGCGATGCGCGGGTCTTTCTGGCCCCTGCTATGATGGGACAGGGTCGATAATTTAGGAGACCCGGGGTACCCTTAGCATTTAACCCACGCCTCAGATCCTGCGCGCCGGGAGCCCGTGCCGGTGCGGCGGTGGTGGGGTTGGGAGGGGAACCTGGCCTGGCCGGGACCCCGACAGCAGTGGCCGCAGCTCTCCCCGACTGAGCTCTTAAGTTCCCCTGAGCCCCAGGCTCCCGGGTCCCGACGGCCGGTCCCGCCCCCTCCGCCCCTAGCGGCCAGAGGTGCCCGCCGCGCAACTTCTAGGAAACCGAGTCGCTCGGAGCCTCACCTGGCAGCATTAACTTTACCGCCCAAGGGAGAAATTAGCCCCATTGTTTATCTTTTCAAACAAAGGAGTAAAGTTATCCTTGGCTGCCTCGCAGGGTCTGATGTACCCACAGAGTCTGAGAACTGAGAGTTGGTCAAACCAGTTGCAGAAGATCAGGACGTTCCTGAAGCGAGTGTGTCCCGGGAGCCTCCTGGCGGCGTCGCGGTATCTATTTTACCCGTTGCGTTTTGGGTAGGAGGCGCCCGTCGGAACCCCGACATAGCCCCTGGCAGCCGGTGGGACCGGGGCTCTCTCGTGTCCCGCGGTGAAAGCCCCGCCGAGCCCGGGAGCTGCTGGGCGTTGGAGGCAGCGTAGAGAGCTTCCAGGATTCGGCCTTGCATTCTGGGAGGTCCCTGGACCTCAGTTTCCAAATCTGTAGAGTGAGAGCGGTAATCGTCCCTGCCTTTTAAGGCCATACGGTATTTTGTACACCCTAAGCTCCTAACGGAGCTATTAATATTATTTCCAGAATTGGGCCAAGACCGGAAAAATGCCTGGGGGAGCAGAGGCCTCCGGCCAGGTCATGCTTGGAGTGTTTTTTAAAAGCGCTTGGAATGTGTTTGTCCTCCCGCGTGGAGGTTCTATTTAAAGGCTCTGTGGCCGGCACTGTGTGGCCAGAACCTTGGCCCCTTCTTGAGGCTGGGCTCCAGTCCAACCCCGGCCTCTGTGGAGGTCAGCGGAGGCTGGCACCCGGAGCCTCCCTGCCTCCTCGACACCCTGATTTCCCTGGCTTCCAGGCACTGTTCTGTGGTGTTCACACCTGGTGGGTCTAGTTTGGGTAATTAAGGAAGGCTGAGTTTTGGCAAATTAAAAAAAAAAAAAAATTGGTCTGGGGTGGAGATGGAAAAGCAGTGGGTGAATGGTTTGTGGGTCCCCTTTGATTTCTTTCTCGGCAGGGCTCCTCTGGCTCCTTTGCTCCCATGTCCCAGCAGTTCCTCACAGTCCAGCTGGACTGTGGGGAGGGGGATGCATCTTGGGGACCTCTGTCCTCAGGTTGCTTTGAGGTGACTTGGGCTGCTTTATTTATGCTATTGCTTTTTTTTCTGCAGAACATCTTGGAAAGAGTAAGTTTATTTGCGCACTGCCTAAGGGTAACACAGGGAGTCCACACAGGGTCTTTAGGCAAGGTGGCATCCGTGAGGAAACAGGGTCAAGCTAAAGGGACAGCAGTGTGTGGTCCAGGGTCCCAGCCTGTGTGTGGCACTACATGTTAGCTCTCTGGACCTGTGGTATAAGGCAGAATTTGAGGTTGCGTTTTTGTTTTTTTAAAGATTTTATTTATTTGACAAAGAGAGACACAGGGCGAGAGATGGAACACACGCAGTGGGAGAGGGAGAGGGAGAAGCAGGCTTCTGGACCAGCAGGGAGCCTGATGCGGGGCTCGATCCCAGGACCCTGGGATCATGACCCGAGCGAAGGCAGATGCTTAACTGACTGAGCCACCCAGGCACCCCTCGAAATTGCAGGTTTTTTGTCACCTTTAACCAAAATCAGAGTAAACAAAAAGGGAGGTTAATTGGCTTGCAGTTGGTGTCAGGTATGGTTGGATCTAGGTGCTCAGATGATGCTATCAGTGCTGTTTCTCATTTTCTTTCTTTCTTTTTTTTTTTTTAAAGATTTCATTTATTTATTTATTTATTTGTCAGAGAGAGAGAGAGTATGCACAAGCAGGCAGAGTGCCAGGCAGAGGCGGAGAGAGAAGCAGGCTCCCTGCTGAGCAAGGAGCCCGATGTGGGACTCCATCCCA
Source organism: Enhydra lutris kenyoni (assembly GCF_002288905.1). Taxonomy (NCBI): domain Eukaryota; kingdom Metazoa; phylum Chordata; class Mammalia; order Carnivora; family Mustelidae; genus Enhydra; species Enhydra lutris. Next base: position 40,548,616 of record NW_019154085.1, read on the forward strand.
GGACACTGGGATCATGTCCTGAGCCAAAGCAGCGGCTTAACCGACTGAGCCACCCAGGTGTCCCTGTTTCTCATTTTCTTAAGCCAGCTTCCTCTCTGTGTTGTCCCCATTCTCAGGTGGCTTATTATCCTGGGTGGTGGCAGGCTGGCCACAGCAACTCCAGTAAGTCCAGAAGGCAAGAGTGACCACAGCAAAGGGTTTATTGTGTGTGTGTGTCTCTTTTTAGCTTTACTATTGTTTCTTATTGGCTCTGAACCAATTGCTGTGGCCCGGGGAATTTGTGGCTGCCATTGGCCAGGCCTGAGCCAGGCCTGAGCCATGTGCCCCACCCTTAGCCACAGGGGCTTGGAGGTGGGGAAGACTGGCTTTCACAGGCTCCCTCGGGGCTCTTGCTGAGGGAGGATGGTCAAGTGCTGGTTTGCTGTGAATGACCTTCATAGGTCATCTTGAACCCAGAGTGTGGGCAGGCTCAGGCCTGCTGCTTTGTTCCCCTCCGGCCATGACTGTGCTATGCCCAGATGGGCAGCTCCTGTCATCAGGGAGTGGGGTCTGAGGCCCAAGCTGGTGCCCAGAAGCCTTCCTAGGAATCACCCCCCTGTGTCTGGAAGGCTGGAGAGGCAGAGCAACCCCTCTGGTTAGAGTCGGCTGAGCCATAGCCAGAGACACCAGCGAGGCAAGGGAAATAGTGTCACCTTTGGATTCCGACAGACATAGGGCTGCCGGGGCCTAGGCTCTGTGACCCTGGGCGAGCCTCATAACCCCTCTAAGTCTTGGTTCTGCTACTGGTAAGATGGGCACAACGGCCTCCCGAGAGGGGCAGGTAGCTGCTGTGTGGGGCCCCTGGAAAGTGCTGCTGTTCTTTCCCCACTGTGTTTGGAAAAGGCCCCCTGAACCTGGTGTCAAGACCCAGTTATGCGTCTTATGAGTGCGGGCAGGGTGGGGACATAGACCCCATATTCCAGGGTCCTTAGCTGTGACTGTTGGCCGTGGGAAAGTTGTTTAACCACTTGCATCCTGTCATCAGAATGGGGGCAGTTGTTCCTTTCGGTGGGTTTTGGGGAGATGAATGGGTGACCTTCTGAGATGGCATGTGATCTAGAAGGGGAGAGCCCTTTGCTGCAGACCGGGCCTTCACATTGACTCCAGCCCTGTGTCCCTGTGCCTGGCCCCTGCTTCAGGCCCCCATGCTCCCCAGAGACATGGATTGCATGGCCCCAAACCCCCTGAGCTTCCACAAACTCAGCAGCCACTCTCTGAGCTCCTTGGTTTTCCCTCTGTGAGTGTCTGCCTGTTTCTCCCACCACGGAGGCAGCCGGGACGTGGCCGTCCCTACCCAGCCAGAGTCAGCAGGCCCTAGGTTGGGAGATTTGTTACCTGGCTCCTTCCAACCTGGCTCAGCATGTGGCAGTGACTCTAGGCTATGGACCAACCTCATGGCCCAGCCCTGATTCCCTGCTGGCCTTCTTTCAAGGGTGCTTCTCCCTGCTGTCCTGCATGACTTAAAAAAACAAAACAAAAAATGAAACCCCCCCCCCCCGCCAGCAACTTTTCAGCTATGCATAGGGAGGTCCTCTGACCCCAAGCCCACTCCTGCATGGACCCCTAGCTGCAGCTGCCTTGGCCCCTCCCTGAAGGCAGGGCCAGGAAACCCCTTACTGGGGTCTCCCAGGCTCCTTTGCTGCCGGGAGGAGCCCTGCCCATCTGACCCATCCCTGACTCTCCTCCCTGCCCTGTGAGGGTGTCAGCTCTGCATCCATCCTGCTGGTGCTGGTCATTTCCGTACTTTGCCCCCAGTCAAAACATGGCCTCTTCATCTCTTTCCTTTTTTTGCTTCGCTTTTCTTTGCATAAATAAATGAAAGCATAAGTGTGTTAAAAATCCCAGCTTGCTTTCCAAACTTAACCCACTGTAGGAGCAGTACCGAGGCTGGGAAGAGCAGGGACGCAGAGCCAGGCTTCCTGAGTTTAGACCCGGACTCTTACCACTTGCTACCAGGAAGGTGACTTAAAAGCTCTGTGCCTCAGTTTCCCCTCCTGTCAAGTGAGGGTGAAATAGTATGGGCCTCGTGGGGTTACTGTGGGGATTAAATAAGCTAATGCATGTGAAGCAGTTAGCTTGATTCCAGGCCCACAGTGAGGGCCCCGGAGGTTTGTGTCACTCAGTTTTAGAGGGTCACACCCCTATCATTCTGGTGGATGTGCAAACTTTGTGTTGTCCTCTTTTGCTTAATAATTCAAAACCAGGGGCGCCTGGGTGTCTCAGTCTGTTAAGCGTCTGCCTTTGGCTCAGGTTGTGATCTCAGGGTCCTGGGATTGAGCCCCCCGTTGGGCTCCTTGCTCAGCGGGGAGTCTGTTTCTCCCTCTCCCTCTGGACAACCCCCCCACTTGTGCTCTCTCTGACACATAAATATATACAATCTTTTTTTTTTTCTGAATATTTTATTTATTTGAGACAGAGAACACAAGGTGTTGGGGTGGGGGCGGTGGCAGGGCAGAGGGAGAAGGAGAAGCAGACTCCCCGCTGAGCAGGGAGCCCTATGTGGGACTCCATCCCAGGACGCGGGGATCATGACCTGAGCTGAAGGCAGAGGCCTAACCAACTGAGCCACCCAGGCACCCCTAAATATATAAAATCTTAAAAAAAAAATTCAAAACCACTTTGCAATGTCTGAATTACCCTCTGAAGTTGATTTCCCCTGCAGTTGGAGCTGGAGTGCAGTAGCCTGGCCGCCTGCTGAGTGAGTGGTCCTGTGGGGGGCTGTGCCCTCCCTTACTGCCTTTCCAGGCTCTGTGGGTGGGGGTTACTCAGCCACTGCTGGGGGAGTGGAGGAGTGTCCTAGGGCTGCTGGGACCAGATCACTGTAACTCAGTGGCTTTAAACAGTGTGAACATATTCTCCCACCTCCTGGAAGTTGGCACCTGAACGCAGGGTATCAGCAGGGCTCGGCTAGCTGTGGAGCTTTGGAGAAGAATCCTGTGCCTCTTGTAGCTTGTGGTGGTCACCGGCAGGCCTTGGCAGCCCTCGGCTTTACAGGCACCTGGACAACTCCACCTTGCTAGTGTCTGCTCAAGTGTTCTTGATCTTGATGATGTCAGGACACTAGCCAGTGGATTTAGGGCCCACCCTGATCTAGGATGACTTCATCTGCGTTTAATTTATTACATCTGTGATGATCCTATTTTCAGATAAGATCACAGTCTGAGGGGCTGGGTGGCGGTGAATTGGTGGTGGTGGTGGGGTTCAACCTGTTACTACAATTGAGCAGAGTTCCCCAGTCCATGTGGCCCCAGGAGGGAGAGGCCCCCACATTTGGGTATGTCAGAGCCTTAAAGCCAGCATGATTCCCAACCCCCAGCAGAAGGAAGCCCCATCCCAATGACATGCAGTGGCCATCTAACTACAAACACAAAACTAGTGGAAAAACCCCGACCACCGAATTCCTGTTTAATCTGAGTTTCTAGATCCAGGCTCTGATGTTGCCTTAGTTCACTCAGAACCTGACTTGATGGGCAGAAACTATGCCCATTCTTTTTGTTCAGGGTGAGAGAGAGAGAGAAAGAGAGTGGGATTCATGTAGAAACTGCAGAACGGGCTTTGATCTTCTACATTTGATTTTCCTATTTGAACGTGTTTCGCTAAAATAAAAAGAGAAGGAAAGGAAAGGAAGAAAGCTAAGAAAGAAAGGAAAGAAAAAGGAAGGGAGGGATGAAGGGAAAAGAAAGAAAGAAAGGCAAAAGAAAAGAAGAGAAGAGAAAGTGTTGCTTTAGGGATTCTTACATTGTCAAGGCTTGGGGAAAAAACTGGATCCTCCCAGGCTGTGAGCATGTTGGGGTCTTGGGCTGGGGGGGGGTCACTTGTCTTCGTATCCTTAGGGCCTCCTGCGCACCTGAGCCTGGCTCCCAAATGGTGTGTTATAGGAGGAAGAGAATTTTCGAGTGGGTGTGGGAAGCCAGAGCCATCATCCACCTGGCCAGAGAAAGTTCCCTCTTCATATCCAAGTGTGTTACTGGATAGCCTGAGCCAAGAGAACAGTGGCCTGATTTTAAATGAACAGCGAGAAGGCCCAGAAGAAACGGACTCTGTGTGTGTGTCCAGAGCTGTAAGGCGAGCTGGTGGAGGTTAAGGCTAGATAGGAAACTTTAATTACCCCCCAGGCTTCTCCAGGGGCCTCTTGCAGAGGGAGGTACAGGGGTGGGGGGAGCAGCCACTTAAGGGCAGGACCCAGATGCAGCAATCTGAAATGTGCCTGTAATGTCTACTCTCCAGTTCCCCAAAGAGAGGGTGGGAAGAAGAGCATTTGGCTCTGAGAGAGTTGTCCTTTTATGGAGAATCCGAGCTGGTGATGTCATAGCTGCCCTCCAACACCAAATCACCGCTGAGCCCATCCCGGCTGAGCCCATCCCGGCTGAGCCTGGGGAAGGGCAAGGATGTTATGGAACTAGGGAGGGAGAAAGGGGTGTAGACTTGAAGGGGAGGCATTTGCTGTAGAGATGAAGTCGAGGAGGTTTACTGGAGAAGAGGAAGAGGGGGAAGAGGAAGGGGAGGAGGGGGAGAGACAGCGGACCCACCCTCAGGTGCATCTTTTGAGTGAATTGACTTCTAAGATGGAGAAGGTGCATGAAAATAAAAGGAATCTCGGTGCTTTTCTCCCCCTTTAGAGAAAGGCAAGAGCTTTCATCTCCTGATTGCTGCTTTGGTCCATAGTGACCAGCCTTCGATTTGACATTCCCTCACCTCCACTGGGTTTTGCAGCCTTAGACTCTGGCTGCCTGAGGGTGAGGCGCGAGAACCCTGGGCTCTTCGGAATTCCTGGGGAGCATTCAGCCAGAACTCTGACTGGCTTCTGCTTTGAGGCCTCGGCTTCCGGCACAAAAGGCACCTTGACTGGGAACTAGAAGTGTTTCTCAGATCCCTTCAAGTACGGTTGTTTCCCTGGGTTTGCCTTGGATGGGGGGCTGGAGGGGCGTGCCCAGTTCTGGCTATGAGACATCTGTGGGGAGTTTCTTCCTCCTTCCCTGCTCCCCATGTCTCTCTCTGGGAAGGCTCCTTCACCATCCTTTTTTGTTTGTTTGTTTGTTTGTTCAAAGATTTTATTTATTTACTTGACAGACAGAGATCACAAGTAGGCAGAGGCAGGCAGAGAGAGAGAGGGAAGCAGGCTCTCCACTGAGCAGAGAGCCCAACGCGGGGCTCGATCCCAGACCCTGAGATCATGACCTGGGCTGAAGGCAGAGGCTTAACCCACTGAGCCACCCAGGTGCCCCTCCTTCACCATCCTTAAGGAGCCTTGCCATGCAATGAGAATTTGAACAAGAGGAATTTGAAACAGGAGCGATCAAAGTTGAAATTCAGTGAGTTATTAAAATCTTGCATTATGCAAAAAACATCCTTTCCCCTTTCTGCCTCGATCGCTCAGGTTACAGGTGCCTCCTTTCAAAGCGGTGAGGTCTAGGGGACTCCAACTTCATGTATACTCTAGCCCTGTTGGGCCCCGAGTCCAGCGGGTAAATAGAAATCCCTTTTTCGGGGCGCCTGGGTGGCTCAGTGGTTTAGGCCACTGCCTTTGGCTCGGGTGTCAGGGTCCTGGGATCGAGCCCCACGTCGGGCTCTCTACTCAGCACGGAACCTGCTTCCCTTCCTCTCTCTCTTCCTGCCTCTCTGCCTACTTGTGATCTCTCTCTGTCAAATAAATAAATAAAATCTTAAAAAAAAATAAAAATAAAATAAAAAAAGAAATCCCTTTTACTGTGGGGTTGAAGGAGGGTCCAATTTCCCCTGGGCTTCGCTGCCTCTGGTTCAGGATGTTCCTGAGCCAGTGGGTCCCTAAACGTGCGCTGAGCTGCTGGGGTCTTGGGAGCTGTGGCAGCCGGGCCAGTCAGTGATCCGGGGGGTAGATGCTCTGTGGAGGAGCCCAGCACCTGCTCTAGGTTTGGCACACGTCTGCCTTCAGTTTCCTGCTTCGTGAAGATCTATGCCTCATGTGCACCCTTGCACGTGCGTTTGCACGTGCTGATACGCATGCTCACGTTCACGCTCCCCCTTGCACACTCAGTGCTTGTGTCCCCTGCGTGATGTAGTCCGGCCCCTAGAGCCTCTTTCGGTTCCTGTGTCCCTCAGTGTTGGTGATCAAAGAGCGCTGTTGATCCTAAGTCCCAGGTGCTCCTTGGAAGGCCCATGGGCAGGGGCCGTTGAGCCGTTGAGGCAAAGACCACACCGTCCTGAAGGATGGAACCTGACTTGTGGTTAGCGACCTGCCAAGAAAATGGACCCCAGACATGAATTCATTGGTTCCGAGGCTGTGTGACCTTTTGTGATGCCTTCCCCAGTGTTCCCAGCTCTGGTCTCCCATGGTCTATACATTCGTTCACTATAATCCATGGTGGTACTGTGACGATGGTGACGATAGTGATGGTGAGCCTCCTTCTTATCTACCGTGGCTGAGCTCGTCACCATTCATTCAGCGAAGCACCTGCCGGGGACAGGTTATACAAACCGATCCCGAAGAGTCACTGCCCTTGAGAAGCTCAAATAACCTTAACAGGGAGCCTGATTTCAGTGATGCCACTTGACAGGGAGGAATGCAGGTCCTGGAGAAGTCATCCACCATGCCTGTGCAAGATACTTTGCGGGGCCTAGCAGCCCCCTGTGAAGATGCCGGGGGGCACTGGGCTGCTGTGTTCAGGGTAGGGGGTCTTGGTCTTTCTGGACACATAGCCAGGGAAGTGCAGCCAGCCAGGTCTGGGAGGGGATCCAGGTCCTTGACAGAGAAGCACTGAAGGCCCAGGCATTGAGGGTCCTCGAGAAGGAGGGTGGCGGCCGACAGCTCGGAGCGCGGTGGGGACCCACTTGACCACGGCGGGCAGAGGGAGAAGAGACTCCAGCTTCGGTTCATTGTAGAGAAAAAAGTTTTCTCATGGTTGGAGTTGCTGAGAAATGGAAAGAATTGTCTGGAAGGTGTTCAGCCCTTTTCTCTGGGACTTCAGTGGGATGCAGGTGGTCTGACTTCTTGGGCCGGGACTTTGGGAGGCTGGGGGATGGACTGTATGACCTTCTAGTTTCCTTCAAGGCCCCTGGTGGGCAGAATCCTTCAGGAAGGGGTCAGACAGTAAATGTGTTTGGCCTGTGGGTCCTTGGGTCCCTGCTGCCACTGTGAGGCAGAAGCAGCCGTTCACAATACCCACCAGCAAGCCCTGCTCCAGTCAGACTTGGGCAACGGGATTTGGCCTGCAGGCTGTAGTTCACCAGGCCCTGTTCTAGGCGTTTAAGTCCCTCGGAGTCCTCTGAATCCCAAGCCCTGGGAATCTGGACTGGTCTCTCTCATCGCCTTCCTGGGTTTCGCTTCCTGAAGCAGGCCTCAGGGCCTGAGGGAAAAAGAGGCAGAAGCCGAAGGGGACGGAGGAGAGAGCCCAGAGCCCTCCCTGGCCACAAATGGCCACCCTGTTCTTTGCCAGCAGAGGGGGCTGGCAGCTGGCACCCCCGCAGCTGGGGTCCCTGGTGTGACACTGTCCCTGGGGAAGGGCTGCCTGGGTGTTAATTCCCCTGAGAGGTGGTCCAAGGTGTTTGGGCTAGGCTGTGGACAAGCCCTGGAAAGACTTAAAAACTCCAGATGAAAAGGAAAAGCCAAAGCTAACTGGGTAGCAGAGACTTTGGCCTTGGGCGTCTGCCCCTCCTGAGCCCCGTGGCTAGAGCAGGAGGAGCTCTTCACCTCAGATCTTTGGGCCCCCTGAGATCATGTCTCCTGGTGCAGGTACTGCTTTGCTGAGGGGATCCTGCTTCTCCACAGGGTTTAAGGCCCATTTCCCCGAAGCTGAGACCCACTGGTCTAGAGGGAACAGCCCAGAATCTCACAAGTACAGGGAAAAACTTTTGTTGTAGATGTATGATGTCCCTGTTCAGAATCTCTTGTAATATAATGAAAATACTGTAACTTGGAGAGTGGAAGCGTGATGCTGTTCTCTTCTAAGGGGTCCCCCCCATCAGATTAGGTACCAAATCCTGAACGCACGTGCTAAGACTATCTGTGCCCTTCTCCTCATGTGAGTCGGGAGGCCTTTGGCTCAAGTGATGGAAAACCCTGCCCCGAGCTCATCAGTGAGGAATCATCTCGTATAACAGGGAGTCCAGAAGACAAGGGTGGCCCTTGGGCATGCTTGGCTGCTACTGTCCGAGCCATGGGTCCAGCCCGCTGCACCCCTTCAGTCCTGGTGTTGCCTTCATCAGGAGGCCGGTGGCAGTATGGGAGCTCCCCAGGTCCCACATAGCTGTTACAAAATCAGGGGCAGGAAAGACCTATGGGTCTTCCAAACAACGAGGAGGTCTTTCCCAGAGGGATCCTGTAAGCGAGCCCCTGGCATCCCCTTGGCTGGCACTGGGTCATGGGCCCACCCAGACTAGTCAGTGACTGCCCTTCCCTGAGGGGCAGGCACCTGGCCAGAGTGGGGGTTCTGGAAGGGAGGAGTGGGGCCCAACAGTGCTCCTTTTGGGCCTTTCCCTGACCATGGCTCTCTTGTGTCTGTCTTTGTTTTTGTATGTGCGGGAGAGGCTTTCAGAAGGAGGCTTGAGTTCTGGAGACCAGACAGGAAGCAACCCATTACTAGGGGCTCTGGGCATGAATGTAGAGGTCTTTGCTCTGGGACATTTGCTGTTGCCATTTTAATCAAGAGTCCCTTTGATCTGTCTCTTTGCCTGTGGTTGTAGATCTCTGGCAGTTAAGAATATTGTGTATTTGGGGTTGGGGAGGGGGATGTGTCTGTGTCAGCTGTCCTCTAGGCCAGCTTTCAGTAAAGCTCCTACTTTTGCCCCAGGTCACCCTTCCAACTGACAAAGAGCTTGGCTGAGCAAGGCCACCTTGCCTCTGGGTTTGGAGGGCCCAACTGGCTTCCTTGGGCAGAATCGCCCATTACATTCTTAGTCTGCTTTTTGTCTTTGAGAACTGTTTGCTGACACCTCCCTTATCTCAAGCCCCCTCCCCAGGCTCCCTGTATTCTTTTTATCATCATGACTGTTATATCTCTGATTTCTTCTCCTTTTAGAAGGGTCTCCAGGTGGAGAGACGGTGAATGCGTGGGGCCAGCCGCCATCTTGGTTGGGAGTCATAGGCATTGACATGTCTCCTTTCTTTAAGCGGCTCCTAGTATTATGTTGCTAAGGGCCCCTCTCTTGTGCGAGGGGTGGATGAGTATGTAGAAAGGGATCCAGGCCTTCTTATATGGTCTTTCAGTGTTAGCCTGGCTGTCCCCCTGTGTTGCAGGATGGAGGTAAATTCTTTGGTTTTGGAGGTAAAGGCTGGGTTGCCAGTGCCAGTGGCAGCCTCCTTGTGCCAGTTCCTGGTTCCAGGCCAGGCAGAGCCTTGGGAGCCGGGAGGGGAGGACAGGGCCAGGAGCGGTGGACTCCTTCTGGTCGCACTGGGGTCTGATTCTGAAATGAAGAGTGGTCTGTCCCTCTGCATGGCTGCCTCTGGGTGGGCAGTCCATGCTTTGCCTTCTGCCAGCTTGGATCATATTTGCAGGAAGTAGGAGTACATTGTCCAGGACCTACAATCTGTGTCCCTGGGGCTGGCCCCTCTGCTCCTTCCCAGTTGGAGGGATGGGTCGAGGCTGAAGCTGATGCCAGCTCTGGGGTTAGACATCTCTGTGGTGGACCCCAGGCACCCGATACTGCTCAGGGAACACTGCTGGGCCTGGGACAGCAGGCCTGGCATCAACCTTCTACTGACAACACGCGGCTGCTGACCGTTCCAGCTCTATGCCCAAGGGGACCTGGTGAGCTCTGCTTGGCCTTGGAGAAGCACTGGCCCCCAATCCTCCCCAGCCCTGCCCTTCTTGGCCTCCGTGACAGGGTCTTTGTCCCCTCTCTAAAGGTCTCATGCTTCCTCCACCCCACCCTATAATGGTCAGCTTTATTGATCACCGGCCTCCCCCCAAAACACTGAACGGCCCCCACTTGTCGAGTACCTACGGTGTGCAGGCACTTCTCTTAGCATTTACATAGCATAACACTGTGAGGTCGGTACACTTATCATCCCTCATTTCACAGATGGGGACACTGAGGCAGAGAGAAACTAGATCACTTGCCTGGCATCACACATCATGTAAGTGGTGGAACTGGGCTTCGAACCCAGAAGGGCTATACTCTTGTTCCCTGTGCCACTAGCCTCTCAGTGTCATTACTACCTCCCGCCCCCACCCCCAGCTATCATCTCAGGCTCCAAACCTCAGCCATCCTTGACGCCCTCCCTTGCATAACCAGGCCGGGCTGGGGGTGGCACAGCCTTTGTCGGCTTCCTGACCACCTGGCCTGGGGCAGCTGGCCTACCCCGTCCCTCTTCCATGTTGTAACCTTTTGCCAGAGCCCAAATCTCCTTACCTTGCTTCCCTCTATGCGTGGGGGACAACATACAACATTCAGTAGCTCCCAGTTGCTCAAGGGATAAGGTTCAGGCTCCTCATGATACTGCAAGGCTGGCCCCAGTTGGCTCCACTCTTACTGGTCTGTTGCCTGTCCCTTCCCCGTGACTCTCCCATACCCCCCAATTTCTAGCCGATTGTACTTAATCATGGTTGATTCTCGTGACGTTCCCCTCCCTTTCATGGTGTTTGCCCTGGGAAAGCAGAGACCAGTCCTTGAATGTGGCTAACTACTTCTAATCCCGGTGCCCACCGCAGGGCCAGACCAGGGCCAGAGCCAGGGTAGGGTTGCCTTGACGTCTGAAGAGGGGTCTGAGCTCTGCCTTGAGCTGCTGCGCTGTGGCCCTAAGTGCTGCCTCTGGGGTGCTTCGCAGCCCTCGGCCGTGGTGGTGGTGGGGCATTCCTTCTAACAGTGCCACTGACCACGAGCCACACAGACGCAGGCATCTGTAAGTGAGATGTGGAAACAGGTAAGTGACCACATTCTCAGGTTGCCCCCAAGATCGTGTGACCACTCAGCATGCAGGCAGAGCCTGAATTAGGTCCCGCTGGTACCAGCCCCGTGTTTTTTCCACTGAGGGCCTGTAGGTCCCTTGGCCCCCAGAAGGGCTGCTGGATTTAAGGTGGTTCCAGCCCAGCAGAGGGACACAGGGAAAGGACTGGCTGGCAGGGAAGTAGTACAGTGGAGATGGGAGACCCTGAGGTCCAGAGGCTGCTAGCCCTGATGTTCTTCCTTCCTGTTTGGAGGGACAACCGAGTCCCCCATCGTCCACTTGGGTTGGGCCTGGGGCCTGGGGCCTCCACTTACCTCAGAGCCTCCCCCTGCCATCTGTCTGTCTCTCTGACTCCTGGGTTTGAGGGTGGAGGAGGGGTGGGGCACTGCCGGGGCTGCCCCAGGCCTGACTGAGTTGGTGTGGACACCTTGGGTCATTTGGGGGAAACGTCCCCCAAGATCCACAAGGCTCTTGGGAATTCCCAGGAGAATTAGGTTTCCAGGGGCATGTCTGGCCTTGTTCCCAGCCGCTCAGAACTTTTATAGGAAGTGTTGGGAACTGAGGGGAGGCACCCCATGACGGTACCCTTGCAGCAAAGAACTAACCCTTGGTCATTTTGACATTCCTGCTCAGAAGAACCGTTTTGGCCTCCCTGCTGCTCTACTGGGGATTGCTCAGGGCAAGCTTCCCACGGGACGCCAAATGCCACTTGGGACGTCCTGTGGGACGCCAGAGCCCTGCCCTCACCACACTGCTCCTCTTCCCTCTCCTTTCTGGATGGATTGCCCGGAACTTTAAATTCCCAGATCCACTCACTCCACTCCCTGTTCCCAAACTGAGTCTCCAGCCACCTGCCCTTAACCCAAGCCCAGCAAGGGTGCCCCCGTTTTTGAAGAACCAAGAGGAGACCCCCAGGATTAGGGTCTTTTACTTAACGAGATAATATCAGCCCAAAACAAGTGAGCCCAGAGAGTTAGAGTAACTCGCCCAGAGACACACAGCATACAGTGTCACCAGGGCTTTGCACCAGGGGACCGTGACCTGGGGAACATGCTCCCGGCCACTGTTGTCCTTCGCTGTCCTTGGGAGGAGCCCCCGAGCTCTAATGGACCAGACTGTGCCTGTTACATTGGTGTTGCTGAGTCAGACTTTCCGAGGCCAAGCCCTCACCAGCTCAGAGGGTTCTTGGCATCGGTGCCTTCAATGTGGTCAGAGGACTTTGCACTGCTGACCTATTGTCTCCCTGTCACTGGCATGTTCCCTTGAGGATGGTCATGGGATTCCGGTTGCTTTGTTTCCACACTGGGCTTCTGGCATCAGCGGAAGAATTTGCATGTAGCTGAAACCTCCCTGTGTGCCCCTCACTGGGTGGGGAGGACCTAGGTAGAGGGAGCAGCCCTCCTCTGAGGTCATTCCCTGCCCTCTCTTCCTGAATCCACAGGGCGGTCCCTGGCAGGGGCCGTGTACTCCCCTGCCATCCATTTGGGACAAAATAGATGTCCTGGGTCCTCTTGAAGGCACTGCCTCCCCTCTGCTGTCTTATGAGGTGCTGAGCACACAGTGGGTGGCCCAATGCCTCTCTGTCCTGCCTCCCCACCTTCCTTTATGAACTGCCGGACACTGTCCGAACCGAGGCTGCAGGGTGCTATGGCTGATGGGTGGGAGGGACCCAGCCTCCACTGGCCTCCTACTGCCCGCAAAGAGGCTGGCCTCTACCAGAAAAGGAAGGATGTTTGCTAAAAGTGAGCCCCTATGACACAGCTTGCGCTCACCGCCCCCCCTCCCACCACACTGCCACCATTCCTGCATCCCTCCATAGCTAGGACCAGCGTGTGCTCCCCAGCTGGGCCTGCACCCTGGGAAAAGTCCATCCCACACCCTAAGCTGAGAGGTCTTTCTGAAGAAGCAGCCTTCTGATGTCGCTTCTCTGGTTCCAATTCTTTGGAGGTTGCTCCCATCCCCCCCACCCCCACTGCCCTTAGGAAGACACAGAACTCCCAGAATACCTCCTGGGAGTTGGTTCCCCCCCCCCCCCCCCCCCTTTCTGGGACATCCTAGCACCTCTGGACTGGTGACAGTGGCTCCCTCTCTTGGCTCTGCACTCGGTTTCCTGTTAGTTCCTGCTCCTCTGTGCCAACCGCCTCCCTCCACTCCAGCTCTGCCCAAGTTCCGGCCAGATCCGTGCTCAACAGCCTCTTTGTACATCTGCCTGCCTGCTGGGACTGGTCTTTGTGCTCTTATGCTCTGGAGAGGCCCCAGGTAGACGGGAGCCAGGTGGTGAGGGAGGGCAGATGAATGGAATGGGGAGCCAGGAACTGATTGGAAATCAAAGACTCTGGGCTCAAGCTTTTATGCAGACTTAACCCTCAGAGTCCCCATGTCGTTGTTGTACCTGCTCCCCCAGCCTTCCTGGGGCCTGCTTACTCTTACTTTGCATATACTTGTAACACTTGGAGATGTGGTTTCTGGGCCTGCTCCCAGCCTGTAGCAAATTGGAGGGAAGGAAGGAAGGAGGAAGGAGGGTAGGAAAGAAGGAAGGAAGGAAGGGAGGAGCCCATGACTTGACAGCCAGAGAGGATCCTCCAAGGATAGGAAACCAGAACCTCAGAGAACAGAGCAATGAGGGAGATTTGGAAGAGAAATGACAGTCCTGTGACGTTGGGGCATCCTGAGACTCCTCTAGAAAGGCACAGTTCGAGACAACCCAACTCGGAGAACCAGAGCGCCCCGGAAAGGCCCCTGGCTTTGGGGATAGTCTGACACTCTGTCTTTCTCTGACTTGAAAGTGCCAGGGCACCATAGGGTAATGTGAAAATGTATGGTTTTAATTCAGCCTGGCTGGGGCAGGCTGGGATTCTACATTTCTAACAATCCTGGGTGACCTTGAGGCCCTGGTCTGGGGACCACACCCAGAGTCGCCGGTGCCTGCCTGCTGGAAAAGGCAGTGTTCGATTTCCATTCAAGGCCTTTCTCTGTAAAAGAAAAGCAGGGGAGTTCCAGTGTACTGGAACAGAGGCAAGCCTCTCAGCACTGAGACATTTTCTGGGGCACTGCCATCCTCCTGTGAACCAACCCCCCCCCCCCCACACACACACACATTGCTCCCGGCTGGGATCCCTGGGGAGTTTCTGATGGCTGAGCCTCCAGCAGACAAAGGCGGCTGGCTTCTTTTTTCCTTATTGGCAGGATTATTCTGGTGAGGGGAAAACCAAGAAAACCCAGGGGCTCTGCCCAGTGGAAGCTGAGAGAGCAAGTGATTCATGGAACCCGGAGGGGCCAAGTGCCCGGTGGACACGGGACACCGGCCCCTGTCCCCTTGTCCCCTTTACTAATGGACCTTTGCTGGGGCCAGTCCAGGCACCTTCCCAGGGCCTGGGTAACCACAGAGGTGGGCATGCTGGGTGAGGGGTCTCAGCCCATTCCCCTCCACCCACTCCCCCATCCAGGGACGGCCCAGTTAGTACAGAGCCATTCGGAGTAAGCCCTGGCAAGAGACCAGGCCTCACACAGCCTGGGCTGGGCTGGCACTGTGCACGGGCTTCCTGGAGATTCTGCATAAGGGGCCTCGGCAGGCTGTGCATTTGGGTTTCGCCCAAAATGCTGAAGACGTTGACAGCTGTGTGAGGCCCACTCGAGAGAGGGCCGCTCTCCAGAGCTGGGGCCCTGCAAGCCGTCTCCTGCTTCATGGCTGCAGACAGGTAGTCCTTTTTAAAAATAGCTCCCTCTCCTTGGCTGCCCATGGGGTGCCCGGGGGGCGGGGGGAGTGTGGGTGTGTTATCTCCCTGCCAGGTATCTCCCCAAGCAGGTGGCAGGCCTGGGTGTCAATGCCCGCCATGTCTGCAGGGCTATCCCCGGGGCTGATGGGACTAGAGTCCCTCCCTAGCAGATGCTGGAGAGTATAAAGATGACAGGGACTGGGACGCCTGGGTGGTTCAGTTGGTTGAGCAGCTGCCTTCGGCTCAGGTCATGATCCCAGCGTCCTGGGATCGAGTCCCGCATCGGGCTCCTTGCTCGGCAGGGAGCCTGCTTCTCCCTCTGCCTCTGCCTGCCATTCTGTCTGCCTGTGCTCACTCTCTCTCCCTCTCTCTCTGACAAATAAATAAAATCTTAAAAAAAAAAAAAAGATGACAGGGATTGAAGATTTGTTAAGGCAAAAAACATGGGAGAAGTTTCCCAATTCAGAGAATGGCTAGAAGGAAACCCCAGGAGGCAAACAAGGGTGCAGGGGCTCGAGTTTTTGGATGGTTTTTCTTTACTATCCTGGCTTGTCTTCAATAAGAAAAATCTGGGTTAAAATTTAAATTATTGCAAAAAACTGGTATTAGGAGCTAAGATGTTGGTAGGGGAGGAGCCAAGGGCTTAAGGGGACTCCAGCAGCCTGCAGGCATTTGAAAGACTGAAACTGTGGGGAGGGAAAGGGAATATTTTGATGGTTTGAAATAGAGGGAAGGGAATGCAGTTTAGGCCAGGCTTGTAAGGAGAAAGCAAGCCCCAGATGGGCCTGCAGTTTACCCTGAAGCCTGGTCCCACACCCCATTGTGTCAAAGGCTTTCTGTCCCCGGTAGCAGGGGGTTGGGGACCTGGGGGAGGTGTCTTGGTGGGTGGGTCTGGCCTGGACAGGCTGTTCTGGGTGCCGTTCCCTTTCCATGGGGCTGGGTTCCAAATCAAAAGGAAGGTGATTTTCTTGAGGGCAGGGGAGGAAGCAAAGGAGGTTTCCAGAATGCAGGACACAAATCCAAATGCATTCACCTTTCCCACCGGCATGAAAGTGGGATAAGTTAGGCAGTTTGCACGTGGCCTTGTCTAATGGGACTTCCATGCTGGACTGCTTGTGGCAAGGGCTCTGAGCTGGCTTCAGATGGCTGTTTTGCTCCCTGGCCTCACCTCCAGCTTCCTGCAACCACCCCGACCCTGAGATGTGATAATGAAGTCCTATAGGCTTCAGAAAGCCCTTTGTCTTTTTAATACCATACTTTCCCAGAAATCTTCTCTCTGCTTTTGCTTTGAGGGGCAACCTTGCCATTCTGTTAGGACTGCCTGAATATCAAGTCTTCTCTCCTCCCCTCCCTTGCCCCAAAGTAATTCTCGTGACTGGGTTGCTTGGCCCAGGGCACGGGCTGTGGGCTCAGGCATCAGGCGAGGGGTCCTGGTGACCTTGGGCTGGTTGATCTTGATGGGCCCCAGGGTCTTCTCAAGCTGGACAGTCCTCCATTCCTCAGAGCAGTGCTGGAAGGTTAAATCAGAGGAAACTTATGTGAAGGGCTTGCCTGGTGGGACTGTTTCTGCAGATGTTTGTAAGATGGCAACCTTGGTATTCTTTTGGTCCGAGATGAATGCCTGTCCATGCGGGAGGGGTCTCCTGCACCATGCTTTGAGACCAAAATCCACGCACGTTCAGGACTCAGCAACGTGGCTCCTATCATTTCTGCCAGAGTCTTCAGGTATAAATTGTAAAAGGTGTAAATCGGACAGTCCCACGAGTGGTCTGTTTGTTGGGGACACTGAATGTGCGCTCTGCCCAGGGCCCCCACCCCACCCCACCCCCGCCGAGTTGTGGGGCAGGTAGTGGAGACTCAGTCCGTGACCATTCCTGCAAAGCAGGGCGCCTGCTGGGAAGTCCTAGGTTCATTCTCACCCGCAAGAAGTGGCTTTCATGGCACACTTCTGCTTTTTACCATCTATCCAGGGGGGTGAGTAATGACCACTTCACAGAGCTATCGGATTAAACGAGGTGATTTGCACACGGCCCAATGCTGAGTAAGAGCTTGATAAACCAGAAACACAGGCGGCTACTGTTAATTCTTCCTAGGGCTGGTGTAAAGATGAAAGGATGGGCATGTGAGACAACGCTGCGAACCGCAGAGCTGACCAGTCGGAGCTGTTAGCTTGAGCTTGACCTTGAGCCCCACGGTGCTGTGAGAGGAACAGAAACAACAGAAAAGATGACGAAAGGGCCCTGGGAGGCTTTTCCTGCTTGTCTTGCAAAGCCAGGCCCTGAAGGAAATGACCACGGACCACCCCTTGTAAAGAGGGTCTCTGTGAAGAGGGAAGGATGCCCTTCTCGGTTATAAATCCCAGCTCCACAGGGAGGGGTGAGGACGCCACTCATGTGTCACTTCATGATCCCACCAGGACTTATCCCTGCTGGCCCGGGGAGTGAACCCCGCTTTTCCCGGCCCTGCTCAGCTTTGGAGATGACCTTTCTACACCTACACGCCGGCTTTCTTCCTGTGCCAGGCGGATGGCCCGCTGTACCAGCCAGATAGTCCTGCCTGGCGGTAGCTGGAGCCCTTCCTTCTCCCTGGGACTTGGCCCGCTGGGGTCCTGGGCTTCTGCTTCCAGGTCCTGACTCAATCACAGTTGTCACACTGAAAGATTTCTGCCCATTGAAAGATTTCTTTAAACTCCCTTAACCTGTTTCCAGACTTTGCTGAGGCCCTCTCTGAAGTACTTGTCCTTTTTCGTAGGCCTGGAGAATGTTTCGGGCTTGTGGGCCTAAAAGAAAGTTTTTCCAAAACTTATTTTTTATTTTTTAATCTTTTTAAAAGATTTTATTTATTTATTTGAGAGAGAGTGAATGTGAGAGAGAGCACAGGGGGAGGGATAGTTGTGGGGGAGGAGAAGCAGACTCCCCACATCTGAGTAAGGAGCCAAGATAGGAGACTCCTCCATGTGGGGCTTGATCCCAAGACCCTGAGACCATGACCTGAGCCGAAGGCAGAAGCTTAACCGACTGAGCCACCCAGGCATCCCTTTTCCAAATCTTGACTCCTATGGGTCAGAACCCCAGAAGAGAAGGAGAAGGCTGACTTCTCAGCCTGCGAATGACCCCACACTGACAGCCCCACTGTGCTGGGGGAGGCCTTACTTGCTGGAGGTTGTGAGCAGCGAACGCCGCTCCGTTCTTCCCCTGCTAGGTGAGGACCAATTCCTACGTGTTACCTGACCTGTTCTTCTCTCCTCCTTTCCAGCTTCTCTCTGGTTCTGGGACCCTCCCCGCCCCCACATACCTAGGCTTTTCGCTGTTCCCTTTCTCTTCCTGTTGAGACCTTACCCTTTTTGCTTTTGCCCCCAGCAATTCCCATCTTAGATGCATGCCCTTCTGCACGCTGGTGCTCCTCCTCTCTGCAAACTTGGCTGAGACACGCACTGGGGAGAGGACATTTATTCAGAATCCCAGTATAGTTGGTACCATCGTGGTAGTTTAACTGACTGTCCTTCTAACCTTGAATTGTTTCGAGAGGCATTTCCCAAAGCATTTTCCTTGGAACACCAGGTTGCCAAGATGTGCCTTCTTCTAGTGGAAAGTTCCCGAACACAGAGCATTGTGTGATCAGATGAGTCTGTGTTCTCTGTTTCCCAGCGGTAGGTTTCAGATGACCATATGAAGGCTCTGGAAAGTTCCACACTAAAGAAACCTGTTTATTTTGACTAGAACTCCTTGTAGCAGAGGCTGTCCCTCAAGCCTGTTCGTAAGGGCTCTTCTTACCTCAGGTCTTACTCTAGTTGGCTCTTTTTCGCAGAAAGCTCTTCCCTGTGTTGGTTCATATCCTTCTCTGTTATGTCCACACACACAGCCCAGCTCTTTCTGCTCTTCGGACACGTTTCTGGGAAGTTGAAATGCATCATGGGAGGACAGTGGCCTGTTTCCCAGGGCCAGATACTGCTGGTTCCTTTCACTCCCATCCTTGCACGAGGTCTTAAGTCCATTAACCTTCTTGGGTGCCCCCCACTGACTGGGCCCATATCCCGCAATGTGTGGGGCCGGCCTGGAGTGGAGAAAACTGTCACAGGGTGGGGAGGACTGTGGCTCCCTTCCTTCAGGATTTGGGATCTTGGGAACACAGCTGCTACATTAGGAAATACCCAGCAGGGGGAGGCGACATCTACTGAGTGCTAGATGACTGACAATGGGGCTATTGGCTCTCAGAGAAGGAAGGGGGCAGCTCCCTGAGCTTGGGGTACAGAAAGGCCACTGAGGACCGCCGGGTGGTGGGATGTCCATTCAGGGTGGGAGGAATGGCATGAGTCGGCTGCTGAGGCTGGAACAGAGCACGCTGAGGAGTTCTGGGCCTCAAAATTCCACCAGCCCTCCAGCTTCGATTTCTGATTGCCCACAGGCTGCATTCCTTGGTGGGTGGTGGTGTGGCTGCCAACAATGGTGGGCTTTTGTTGTTGGGAGGGTGGGGTGGGGGCTATAGATAGTGAAGGAGCTGGATTGGTTTCTCTCTTTTTACTGTGGGGAAAATACATGTAAAATTTGCTGCCTTGACTGTGTAGGTGGGCCGTTTGGTATACATTCACCCCCTTGTTTGACCATCACTGCATCTTTCTCTGAACCTTTTTCTCATCCCACACTGAAATTCTAACCCACGAAACAGTCACTCCCCCAGGTCTGGATAGCCACTGTTTTCTACTTTTTGTCTCTGCTTTGACTTTCTTGGTCCCTCACGGTTACAGAGTATTTATCCTTTTCTGTCTGGCTTATCTCAGGCCTGCCTTAATGTTGCCAGGGTTCCTCCCCGAGGTAGTGTGTGTCAGATTTTCCCTCCTTTTTATCATGAATAATATCCTCTTGTAAAAATATACCATATTATGGATATACTGCATTTTGTTTATCCGTTCATCAAAAATGGACACCTGGGTTGTTTCCCCCTTTTGGCTACTATGAACTGATTTGCTTTTTAATGCAAGGTGTTCTTACCTGGAGAGCAAGGGATCCCTGAGGAGCAGAAAATGGGAAGGACTTGAAGGGAGAAGGGGAAGGAGGTTCTGTGAGAAAACCTTGTCACAGCCCAGGTGTGTGGAGAAGTAAGGGGTGGACAGTTTGGCAGAAAGCAGAGAAGAGAAGGCTGAAGAAGGTTCCCCTCAGCTCAGGCACCAAGGGGTAGAGGGCAGGGCCAGGATCCCCCCACTGTGGTGAGGCTGGGTTTGTTTCCAGGCAGGGGGCACTAGAGGGACACCCAACAGAGATGCTGGCTTTGTGGTAAAATCCAGGCAACGGGGCAGAGCCTGGTCCCCTCTCGGAAGTCACTTGCACAGATGTGACCGTTTGGACCTGGAGGCTAGATGAGCGTGACGGGGTCAAGCATAAAACCGAAGAGCTGGAGCCAGGATAGCCACATGCAAGGGTGGGGACCAGCTTCCACAGGCAGGAGACCAGAAGGATGAACAGAGAAGGGCGTCTGTGTGGCTCAGTTGGGTGGGTGTCTTACTCCATTTCGGTTCAGGTCATGATCTAGGGGTCCTGGGATCGAGCCCCGGGGGGGGGGTCCCTGCTCAGCATGGAGTCCGCTTCTCTGACTCCTTGTGCTCCTCCCCCTGCTCCCTCCTGTGCTTGCTCTCTTTCTCGCTCTCAAATAAATAAATAAATGGGACCCAACGGGCAGCTTTTGGAATTGCCCTCTGGGAGAATGTCGGGGATGCCCAGGCTCGCTCTGCGACTTGTTGCCCAGCCTCGGGAGGTTTGGTCAGTGTTTGCTGACCAAAACTGGGGGACATAAAGGTAAGTGGGCATGTTTTTCATCCTCAAGAAACTTACAGCCTCATTGAGGGGATAAAGGACATAACGACAACCGTGTGGAACAAGATCCCCTTTGAATCATGTTGTGCAGTGCCCAAAGGCGTTTCAAGAAGGGGGTTCCTTCTGATCCTGTGACCCGGGTGGGCACGGCCAAGCAGCAGGTGACTGCATTATTTTCCAGTAAACGTGGCCAAAAGAATTAGGTGTCCTATGACCAAGTGTCCTGTCATCCTGTGTCCTATGATCAAGTGTCCCGTGATCCTAGCCATGGTGGTCCCTGTCCTGTGATCCTAGCCATGGTGGTCCCTTGTTAGCATCCTTCCTTTGCCCCTGCAGGTATGATGCTGGACGGGATGGCTTCATTGACCTGATGGAGCTGAAGCTGATGATGGAGAAGCTGGGTGCTCCCCAGACCCACCTGGGCCTGAAAAATATGATCAAGGAGGTGGACGAGGACTTCGATGGCCAGCTCAGCTTCCGCGAGGTACCCTTTGGCCCTGAGCCCCTGTGCGGAGAGCCCCTGAGAGGAGCCCCACAGTTAGGGGCCCCTGGAGCACAAGTAGCTTTAGCCTCTCCAGAGTACTGATTGGACAGTCAACCTAGAGTTCTTTTAAAGATCTCTTTAAGAAGCTCGTGAAGCGTGATTCGTGGGGAGAATGGTCGGTGAGCAAATAGAAAGTCACTGTGCATAGGACAACCTCCTTTGGGCGAATGTTTGGGTGTTGAGAAATTCTAGAAGGATGTTTACCAAATAGTGGATATGTGTGCAAAGTTTTGGTAGATTTATAATTTCATACTTTCTTAGATATTAAAACTTTAAATTTTTACAATAAGCTACTTAAAGATGATCAAAAAGCAATTAAACGAAGGCTCTTACTCCGTGCTCCTGGAGCTCCCTGTGTCCCCATAACAGTCCAAGAATGGGCTTTTCGGCCTTAGAATCCCTGAAATTGCAGGCAAAATTTCCACGTACAGATCTCTCTGGAAGAGTACAAGTAGATTCAACGTCTGATCTCTAAATGTGTGAGAACTTTGGTGATAAGGCCGTTTCTGGCTGCGGGGAGAGTCTCAAGGACACTGGGTTTCTTCCAAGGCAGGGATGCAGCCCCTCAAGGAAGGGTTCCATGTCTTATGTGCTTGAGTCTTACTGTGAAGCCTCCAGTCGTGTCTGTGTGCGCTGGTGTCAGAACAGGTTTGGGGACAACATCCGGGCTCGAAGCTCCGAGCATTAGCAGTCCCATTCTGTCCTATCTCAGCGGGGCCCTCCGGGTCTGGGACTAGAGAGCCCTGTCCTTGTTTCCCGGTGTGTGACCTTGGTTACTCCAGAAACACTGGAGTTCCAGCATCCTGGTTCCTGATGGTGAGAGCTTTGCCCAAGTACAGGTTTTCTCTCCAGGCTCACTAGGGCCCATGGACGTTCTTCCTAAGGTCCCCGGGGCTGAACCAGCAGCAGTGAGTCCCCTCCTCAGCTGTGGTGAAACCAGCCTGGCCTCTCCCTGCCCACAGATCAGCTCCAGATCCGCCCCTTCTCTTCCTTTCCTGAACTGGCAGATGCAGAAATAGGAGATCCCAGAAAACCTGTGTTGGGCATAACCCTCAGGATATTCTAGGCCAGGCTTCTCGTTCCAGAGCTAAGGAGCTAGAGGGCCAACACGGTCAGGACTTAGCGTGAAATCACGTTCCAGCTCAAGGCTGGACTTGAGCGGCAGGCTCGGTGCCCATAGCCTCCCCTCGTCAGCTGCCGTTCTCGCCTCCACAGCTGTCCCTCTGGCTCCCCCGCCTCTCATTCGTGCTGGGCGCTGGCTCCTTCAGCCCAGCTGTCCCCGGGGTAGAGAAGGTAAAAGCTCTCCCGTGGGTGAAGCTTTGGAGGCAACACCAGGGAAAGAGCGTCTGTGGCACATTGTGACCTGGGGGGAACAGAAATCGAGAAGGTATTGAGAGAGCTGTGCAGGTCACCGGCCAAGCAAAGACACAGTCCTAGGAGCCACCCAGACACACTCCCTACCAAATCCAAGATGCTTGGTTTGCTTTTCTTAGCTGCATGTTTGGCCATTTCCCACAGAAATGCCCACAGGTGGACATCAGAGGTTTGGAAATCTCTGAAGTATTCCTGTTACCCGCATTTCAAAGCCTCAGTGACATTCCTGTCAGTCCTTTGTTGCTCTGAGTCCCATTGTGGTCCCATCTCTAGCAGTTGTGCCCAGAGGGGCAGGATTTGGAGGTGGGGATATGTTTGCTGTAAATACTCACAGCCCAACCTCCTGGTTTTTTGGTGTTTTTTTTTTCTTTTCTTTTCTTTTTTTTTTCAAATTTTATTTTTAAATAATTTCTACACCCAACATTGGGCCTGAACTTACAACTCCAAGATCAAGAGTTATACATTCTTACCAGTGGAGCCAACCAGGCGGTCCATTCTGCTGATTCCCACCAGTATTGGGAGCCGCTGGCGTGCTGGTACTTTGGTTATGTAATGACAAGAGGCTTCTAGTCAGAGCTCAGTCTCCACACAGAGCTGCATACCTTGAGCAAGTTATTTTACTTCTGGGCCTCCATTTTTCTGTCTTTAAAATAGGGGTGTTGGGATGCCTGGGTGGCTCCGTCGGTTAAGTATCTGCCTTAAGCTCAGATCTTGATCCCAGGGTCCTGGGATTGAGCCCTGTGTCAGGCTTCCTGCTCAGCAGGGAGTCTGCTTCTCCATCTGTCTGCTGCTCCCCTTGCTTGTGTGCTCTCGCGCACTCTCTCGCTCTCTCTTTCTCTGACAAATAAATAAAATCTTAAAAAAAAAAATGCAAGTGTTAAAGGGCATCTGGATGGTTCAGTCGATTAAGCTTCCAACTCTTGATTTCAGCCCAGGTCATGATCTCAGGGTCATGGGATGGAGCCCCATATCTGGCTCTGTACTCAGTGGGCAGTCTGCTTGAGATTCTCTCTCTCCCTCTCCCTCTGCTCCCACTGTCTGTCCGTCTCTCTCTAAATAAATAAACTCTAAAAAAATATAGCCGTGTTAATAGCTTTCCCTCAGGACTGTTGTGAGAACGGAGTTCTCTCTCCATGCTGGAATCAGTTGGAACTCCTGATGACCAGTGACAGAGAATGCCAGCTCATTTACACAGGAAAAGAACAAACAAAAACTCTCAGCTCCCGTAGACAGGAGATGAAGTGGAGGTGCATTGGGCACAGTAGTGCAGCATATTTCTCTGGTCAGAGCTCAACCATGCTTTCTTCTATGTCCACCTCACCTTTTCTTTCCACATCGCATGTTCTTCCTGATGCCTGCCAAGATGGCCTCCAGCAGCTGCAGGTTCCATTGTCCCAGGTTAGCAGCCGTGGGGGCCTGAACCGGCCTCAGCTGGCCTCTGAATGCTGCTACTGGGGACGTGTCCCCACCTCCTGGACCAGTCATTGCAATCAGGGGACTGTGACTGGCTGGGTCCCTGTCATGCCCCACAGGGCATCATAGCCAACAGTCCCACCATCAACATCATGTGGGGGCCAGGTTGCCAGATAGACAAAATTGCTTACTTCTATAGTTCTTTCCTCACAACCTGGCATTTAGTAGGCCCTTAATGAATGCTTCTGTTCTCTTTATTTCTCTTTGGATTAACTTGACCAAAGCAAGTCACATCCACATCCCCGCTAAGCAGGAAGCCCGATTCGAGGCTTGATGCCAGGACCCTGGGATCATGACCCGAGCTGAAGGCAGAGGCTTAACTGACTGAGCTACACAGGTGCCCCTCCATTATATCTCTCTTAAAGAAAAATTGCTCCGGGGTGCCTGGGTGGCCTAGTAGGTTAAGCCTCTGCCTTCAGCTTAGGTCACGGTCTCAGGGTTCTGGGATCGAGCCCCACATGGGGCTCTCTGCTCAGCAGGGAGCCTGCTTCCCCCTCTCTCTCTGCCTGCCTCTCTGCCTACTTGTGATCTCTCTCTGTCAAATAAATAAATAAAATCTTAAAAAAAAGAAAGAAAGAAAAATTGCTCCAAGGCCAGATGCGCGGTAGTTTTGTACAAAGGTTGGGTGATGGGTTTACTGGATACCTGTCTGTACTGGGAATTATGGGTTCCAGTCTCTCCTTCTACCCTACCTTCCTTTGGGTGGGGCCCTGGCTGGTGTTAGGGTTGCTCATCAGCGTCATTGTTGATTGGACCATGGATGGACCCCTGGCGGGACTAGGTCCGCTAGATTCCCTGTCCTGGGAATTTGAAATTGGGGTGAAGTACTGCAAATTGGTTCTGCAGCTGACTGTTCCTTCAAGAATAAGTCAACATTTTTATATAACAAAATCCTCCTCTTTGCTTAAGCCAACGAGTTTGTTTCTGTCACTTGTGATCTTAGAGTGCCGATTCAGGGCAAATGTTTGCATTACCGGTCCGGGCCATGAAATTACGTTTTTCTTTTTTTTAAATTTAGGGGTGCCTGCATGCGACTCTTGATCTTGGGGTCATGAATTTGAGCCCCATGTTAAGAATAGCACTTACTTAAAAAAGAAATTAAATTTAGACATTCTTTAAATTTATCAGATGTGTTTGTTAGCTTGTGCCTGAAATTACTGTTTTAGCCTTGTTAGTTCTCTCTCTCTGGTTCTTTGTTTTCTGCTTCTTCTCTCCCCCCTCCCTGCTTTGCTCATAGTCACAACTAGGACACTTTCCAATTCCCCACAACATACCAGTCTTTGTAGACTATAAATAGGAAGACAAACAAGGCTGGGCAGTCAGAGAAATTGTCATTCAGGAGTTGGTGATTACAATAAAATCAAATGGGAATGCCTGGCATGCTTTTCTGGAAGGCTGAACATGTACAGGTTGAGCTGGATTTTTCTTTTTTTTACTTTCTTTAACTGGCTGGCGTCAGGACCCCTAAATTAAGACAGGGCTGCTTTGGTCCTCCGTGAGCGGGCAGAGTGAAAGTGAGCACACGTGGAGAAAAAGATCCATGAGGAATACTTTAAGCTGCCTGTAAATACCACATACACTGTAGATGTGAGAAAAATGAATCTCAGGGATAAGGACACACTGCCCCGCCCCCCACCAAGGTCACTTGGATTTTTGCTAAGCTGGGGCCATTCTCCATCTTTTTTTTTAAAGATTTCATTTATTTGACAGAGGGAGAGACAGCAAGAGCGGGAACACAAGCAGGGGGAGAAGCAGGCTTCCCACAGAGCAGGGAGCCTGATGCGGGGCTTGATCCGAGGACCCTGGGATCATGACCTGAATCAAATGCAGATACTTAATGACTGAGTAATGACTGAGCCACCTAGGGACCCCCATTCTCCATCTTTCTAGAGCTGCCTTCCCAGTGTGGAGGGGCTGCCTATTTTGTATTTGCCTCGTGGAGCAAGGGAGGGATGGGGGAGATGTTTCTGTAAGCTGTAAATATTTTAAGGGTGGGCAGGGTCCCAAGGGACAGGTTTTCACTCCTTCCCTCTGCAGATGGCTCACATTTCCATTGCTGACATTTTGGCTACTGCCTTCTCTTCATGAGAGCCCGACTACAACCATCCCCCTGTAGCCCCCTTGCCCTCCATCCTGTTCTTGGGAGTCTCCCCTCCGAAGGGCTCGTTTCCCAACACTTAAGAGCCCATATTCTGGCTCCAATAGTCTGCAGCAAACTGAGTCTTTGCCGGCCTCTAGTGAGGAAGTTTGAAGCTGCAGGTGGACAAACCCGTGGCATTTCTGTGGAGCCAAGTGGCCCACTGCAGCCTTCGCAAAG
Source organism: Enhydra lutris kenyoni (assembly GCF_002288905.1). Classification (NCBI taxonomy): domain Eukaryota; kingdom Metazoa; phylum Chordata; class Mammalia; order Carnivora; family Mustelidae; genus Enhydra; species Enhydra lutris. The sequence goes on from NW_019154085.1 coordinate 40,574,747, forward strand.
CTACATATTGGAGAATCCTACTTCATCCCTTGCTTCGCAAGAATTACAAAGACAGGCTTATCCGCATGACATTTTGGGGTTAGTGGTGGTAGAGGCTGAGACTTCCATTTAACGAAACACACTTCCCTCTAGGGACTAAGAGTCTTGGCAGGAAAACACACCCAAGCTGGAATTTGGAAAGCCCGTTGGAGTTGTTTGCCCCCTCAGTCTACTTTAGATAATGTCCTTTTCCCTTGGGGAAACCATTTTTTAGAGGGGATGGTCATGGAGGAAAAAAAAAAAAAAACTCCTGAAACCTCAAAACTCCCCTGGAGACCCATGTGTTTTACATAGCACCGAAAACCTGGAAAGGCCTCTTTCAGTGCTGACTTGGAAAAAAACAATTATAGAAGTTTGGACAATGGTTATTTGACAAATAAATTCACCAAAATTCTTTAGAGAAGTAAAAGTCTAAAATCATCTTGGGGAAGGGCTGGAAGATGGGAGACTTGCCTTTTCAGTCTCGCTTATTTATTTAAAAATGTGTCCTGTGGCAGGGGTAGGGGGATATATCCTGGGTAGGCTTTTTAGAACAAATTGGCTTTAAAGATGAATGCATTCAGGTCACAATTTGGAATCTGGAGGAAGAGGATGGATTATTCCATAAATGGTGTGGAGATCGCTAACTAACCATTTGGAAGAAAATAGGGTTAATGATCAACCTCCCAGGATCAGAATAAATTTCAAAGATTAAATATTTACACGTTTAACAAAAAAGGAGTCATAAAAGCAAGAGACAAAAACATAGGTGATTGTTTCTGTAACCTTGGTGGCAAGAAAGGTTGTTCTCAGCATAACACTGGTATGCCTGTGAGAGAGAAAAAAAGACTGATAAATTATATAAAATTTTTAGAAGTCAAAAATGATCATAAACACAATGAAAAGGTAAGTGATAGCTCAAGTATTTGAAACATACCAGTTTCTGTAAAGATCTCTTAGAAAACACTTGGGAGGGGCACCTGGCTGCCTTAGTCGGTGGAGCATATGACTCTTGATCTCAGGGTGGTGAGTTCGAACCCCACACTGGATGTAGACATTACTTACAAAATAAAATCTTGAAAAGAAAAAAAAAAAAATAGGGGCACCTGGGTGGTTCCATGGGTGAAAGCCTCTGCCTTTGGCTCAGGTCATGACCTCAGGGTCCTGGAATTGAGCCCCACATCAGGCTCTCTGCTCCTGGGGGAGTCTGCTTCCTCCTCTCTCTCTCTGCCTGCCTCTCTGCCTACTTGTGATCTCTGTCTGTCAAGTAAATAAATAAAATCTTTTAAAAAAAGAAAAAGAAAAAAAATAGAGAACACTAGCAAAAGCAAACAATCTAATTGGTCCCACGCACGTATTGACACCCTTTCTCGTAGGCTTGGCAATCATGCCTTTCCCCTGGGCTGGAGGGGATCACTGTAAGTCTTCGTGAGGTTGACCTGGATTCTGATCAACCCTTTCCTGCAGTTCCTGCTCGTATTCCACAAGGCTGCGGCTGGGGAGCTGGAGGAGGACAGCGGGCTGATGGCGCTGGCCAAGCTCTCTGAGATCGATGTGGCCCAGGAGGGCGTCAAAGGTGCCAAGCACTTCTTTGAAGCCAAGGTGGGTGTTTCCTTCTTGTGCAGGACGGTCCTCCATCCCTTCACCCTGCCCGACCCGAGCTCCCAGTCAGTGATTGCTTCATTCGCTCGCCCAGGACAAGCAGAACAACAGTAGCTTAAGTGTGTATCGTGTGTGATTGAAGGGGAACGAGTGTGTCTGCGTGCAGTCTGAAAACGAAAAGCAAAATGGAAAAACAATCAGATGGCACATGCGTTCCATTCTGGTTTCTGATTCAAATGGGTTTGCTGATACAAGGTTCCCGATCGAGTCTGGATCCAGACCTCCCAGAAGAACTCCTGTCTGCCCTGAGCTGCAGTTGAATTACTGGAGCAATTTCCTGAACCTTTACGTCTTAAGTGCCTGTGTGTGAACGAGCAAACAGTGGGGCCAGAGGAGGGAGCCCCGGTGGCCTGCCCCCTGCCCCAGTTTGAACCAGTATTTGCTCCACTGACAGTGATACAGGGGTTGGGAAGCAGTCTCCAGTGCATGGCTCCAGAGCCTTTCTGGCTGCTTCCAGTCATTCACACGTTCATCCCGTCATCAGCCACTTACAGAGAGCCTACCCCTGGCTGGGCGCTGTCATTTTCATTTCCCCAGAGCATACCTGCAGAAAGAGAAATCAGAGAGCCTTCCAAATCTCCAGTCAGCCAGAATGGTGCAGTGGGGAGGGCTGCCTGGGGTCAGGTCCTGCCTCCTCCACTGACCCGTTTACCACTCTGTGCCTCAGTTTTCTCATCTGTACAGTGGAGGCGATAACAGGATGACCATGAGGATTAAATGAGCTCACATATAGAAAGTGTTTAGGGGCACCTGGGTGGCTCAGTCGGTTAGGCATCTGCCTTTGGCTGGGGTCATGATCCCAGCATCCTGGGATCGAGCCCCAGGTCAGGCTCTCTGCTCAGTGGGAAGTCTGCTTCTCCCTCTCCTTTTGTAACTCTCCGTGTTCACACTCACTTTCTCCCTCAAATAAATCAAATCTTAAAAAGTGTTTAGCAAGTGCCTGGCTCACTGTGAGCACTGGGTATGTGATAGGAGCTGTTGGGACTCCCTCCCATCCCAGATGGAAGCCAGCCTCTTGGGGAGTGATGGCTTATTCCAGGAGCTTGCCCAGAAACGCAGTGTCCCTGGCAACCATCCTGGCCATGCTCAACCCCGAGTAGGACTGGCTCCTTGCATCCCGTGATGCTGCTTGGAGACAGGGTCAGTCATCATTCTGCCAGTATGCAGACTGTGAATCATGGTGAACCCCTGACACCTGAGTTCCTCCTGCTATCATCTGAGGACTTGGGATAGGCCAGCCACTCATGGCATCTTCAATGCCAGCATTCTGTGTCCAATCCTGAAAGTGGTTTGGCCCTTCCTTCATGACTTAGCATTGATTCAACACAGCCCTGGGGATGCCAGGCACAGTAAACTCTGGAAATACAGCTCCTTCACAAGGAGCTAGTAGACAGAACTTTTGCCTTCCCCAGGACAGCGCACATAGTCTCATGAGGAAAACAAACTCTCAGCCTTGAAAGAGAGGGAATAGAGAGGAGGGATAGATGGGTTCTGGAAGGATGGATCCTCTCTAGTCATCGCCCGATAAGCCAACACTTGGAGATCTTTGGGTGATGGCCATGGGCAGGGGTCTGACATTGAGACCCAAGTTTAGCATGACACTTTTTGGGCCACTGCTGCAGCTCAGCAAACCGTGCTCTTGTTAAAAGTCTGCACGAAGTCTCTGGAAACCATGAAGGATCTTATGACCTGACTCTGATCCTTGTTCTGGCCTTCCTCGCCGCCCAAGCATATTTCTTCAGTGCTGCCATGCCTTTTCACCCCTGGGGCCTAGTGCCTGCTGCTTCATTTCTCTGAAATACCCAACCCAAAGGCCCATTTCTAGAAAACTCTATTCCTTTCATGTTAAAGTGTGGAAGGAGCAGAATTTGGCTGCTTTTCTTGAGAAAGTCTACCCTCTTCTGTGTGCCTCTACTACGAATAGAAGTGGTACTACAATTTATCTGTTCAAGGGGTGCCTGGGTGGCTCAGGCGGTTAAGTGTCTGACTCTTGAGTTCTCCTCAGGTCCTGATAGGCATGGAGCCTGCTTGAGATCCTCTCTCTCCCCTTCCCTCTGCTCCTCCCCTATTCTCAGACATTTTTGGTGAGAGTGTAGAAATGGTCCCAGCTTTACGGACAGCAGTTTGGGGCTGGCTGTGAATGCTTTGTATCATTTATTTCTGGGATTCTGCCCCTAGGATTCTATCCCTTAGAGGCACTCATGTAAATAAACGTAGATGTGTCACAGGGATTTTATACAGCATCAATAGAGAAAAGTTGGAATCAACCAAAGCTTCCATTATCAGGGAATCGAGTCCCTGGTGGCACGCCCGCCCATTTGCACACTCTGAGTGTGGACAGATGTACGAAACAAAGGAAGCAGAACATTATGTTTACAACCCAATTTTGTTAAATACTAAATCCAACCTGGCTAATTACATATCTGAGTATTAGTAATAGCTATGACTGACTAAGGGACTGCTTTTTTATATTTTTGGAATGTTTTATAAGGTGCGTGCACAATTTTTATAAAGAAGAGAAAAGATGAAAAGAATAGCAATGAAATGTTTTGAACTTGTCTGTCTGCCTCCGCAACCCAGACTCAAAGGCAGAATGGGTGTGTTATCTTTGTAATTACAGACCTGGCATGTAATGGCCCTCAATAAATGTTTGCATGAATGACGAGTCCAGGGAATCATCACTCAGATTTGGGAGAGGGCCATAGAGGAGCTGACATTGGCGACAGATGTTAAGAGATGAATGGGGATTCACCTTGTAATCAAGGAGGGGAAGGCGTTCCTGCCGTGGGAACACAAGCACAAAGGCTCCAAGGCATGGAGGGTAACGAATGTTGGGAGGCTGGCCCCCAGTCCATACCGGATCCAGGTGCACGGAGAGCTCTGGTCTCCCCTGAAGGTCAGGCCTCTCCAGCCTGCTGACCACCAGAAAAATCTGCAGACCAGCTTCTCGGGTCTCCTCCCCTCCCGCCCCCCAAGACCTACTTGGGATTTCCCAGGGTAGGGCCCGGAAAACGTGGAGCATAATGGGCTCTGCGCAGCCTTGCCAGGGAACCATGGTGGCAGGTGTGGGGGGCCCTCCGGGGGCCTCTGCCTGACCAGTGCTGGGCACTGGGGAGAGGCTGGAGTCAGGGAGGCTTCCACAGATGTCCAGAGAAATGTAGGTCCGTTGAGGGTAGCGAGTGGGGCTGGGGAGGATCCCAAAGAACTAGCAGTCTCAGTATGTATGAGTGCGTGCTGGGAGGTGAATAGTAAGATGTTCCACCAGGGGGCGCCTGGGTGGCTCAGTGGGTTAAAGCCTCTGCCTTTGGCTCAGGTCATGATCTCGGGGTCCTGGAATCGATCCCCGCATTGGGCCCCCTGCTCAACGGGAAGCCTCCTTCCCCCCTCTCTCTCCACCTACGTCTTTGCCTACTTGTGATCTCTCTCTTTCTCTCTGTCAAATAAATAAAATATTTAAAAAAATATTCCTCCAGAATGAGGCTTGTGGAGCTGTGTAGAGAGGGGTTGATGATATTTTAAAAATAGAGACAGGGACACACCCCTCCTGTGGGAGTGGTTTGAGGAAGGGGATGGCAGGCACTTTGATTTGAAGGACACCGTGGGGGCGCCTGCCTGGCTCAGTAAGAAGATCATGTGACTTTTGATTTCAGGGTCATCAATTGGAGCCCCATGTTGGTGTAGAGATCGCTTAAATAAATTTAAAAAAGAAGAAAATGGAGGGCACAGTGTTTGGTAGAGTCTCATTCGTGTCCTGTGGGACGGAACTTGGTCACACCTGCATAGGAGAGTCCAAAATGCCTTTCTTCCTGGGAACCCACGTGTCTGATTATAATTCTGCTGCTAGGAAGAATGGGGATGTTAGATATTGAGGGTCGTGGAGTGATCTTTTCACGCATGTCCGTTGCCAAACCGAGCACTGACAAGAGCTGGGATACCATTACCCTGACTGGGCTTTCTTCTGGAGTCAGGGTGGGGTCCGTCTCCACAGACCCTTAGGGCATGCGCCTCCTTGGAGGAGGAGAGAAGGGGGAAATGAACACTTCACGGACCACACAGACAAGGGGAGACGACCACACAGACAAGGGGAGACGCCTTCACAAGATCCAAGTACCACCTTGAGAATTAGAGGAGACTGTGGGGAAGGAAGTGAGCAGAGATAAGGAAACCCAGGAAAAAAATGCCATTTTGGAGGACAGGAGCACTTTCAGGAAGAGGTGAAGTCAGATGAGGCGGGGGGGGGGGGTGGCTCTGGCAAGTGGGTCATTGGAGACTTTTGAGAGAGCAGGTTCCTTGGTGGAGGGCAGATAGCAGTAGGATAAAAGGTGAGTGGGAACTGGGGAGAAACAGCTTGACTTTTCTGTGTAGACGGCTGGCAGAGGAGGTCTAGACAAAGTGGGAATGGTAGCTTGGAATCAGAGAAGAACTTTTTTTTTGTTTTTGTTTTTAACCTAGAGTAGACAGATGCTTTTAGAACCCAGGGAAGTGGTTCCCAGAGAAGGAAACATGATGAAGACACAGAGTGGGGTGATTGGCGAGACAGCACTCACAGACCATAGAATCAAGGAGACTTTTTAAAAAAAATATTTTATTTATTTATTTGCCAAAGAGAGAGCACAAGCAGAGGGAGAGCAGCAGGCAGAGGGAGAAGCAGGCTCCCTGCTGAGCAGGGAGGCTGATGCGGGGCTTGAATCCAGGACTCTGAGATCATGACCTGAGCTAAAGGCGGATGCTTAACAACTGAGCCACCTAGGCATCCCAACTTTTTTTTTTTTAAAGATTGTATTTATTTGAGAGGGAAAGTGAGAGAGCACAAGCAAGGGGAGGGGCAGAGGGAGAGGGAGAGGGAGAAGCAAACTCCCCGTGCTAATAAGCAGGGCTCAAATCTAGGACCCTGAGATCATGACCTGAGCTGAAGGCAGATGCTTAACTGACTGAGACACCCAGGCACCCCAAGAGGTAGCTTTTATAGTGGAGAACAAGGACCCCAAGTGAGGGAGTTGCAAAGGCCCCTCCCCCTCTGACCTAGCCAGCAGTAGTGGGCAGGTGGACCTTAGGTTCATGTCTTATCTAACATGGGAGGGGGAGAGGTGGTGGCATCCCACTCTGCAGATGAGAACACTGAGGCTTAGACAGTGACAGTGGTTTGTTGGTGAATGTTTAGCAACTGGCTTTCTGAACAGAGTATGCATATACATAAATCCATATGTTTTTATAAATTTTAATGATATAAAGGATAGATAGCACACAATTTGCAAATAATAAAGTGTACACTACTTTTATTATAAATTCCACATGGTCTGTTGATTATCAAAGAATGGTTCCTTAATTTTTTCTGGGCTCTGTATCTGTTGCCAGCCTACGGTTGCAACTGACAGAAGAATCTAGGTCCAACATGAGTATTGGTTGATACTTTAACTTAATTCATAAGAAAAAATGAATGAAACTCAATTTCATTCATTCCTCAATGATGTGAGCAACTTTTTTGCTGAATTTTAAAAAAGATTTTATTTACTTATTTGAGAGAGAGAAGAGAGAGCTCATGGGTTGGGGGAGCAGAGGGAGAGGGAGAAGCAGGCTCCCCACTGAGCAGGGAGCCCCATGTAGGCTCCACCCCAGGACCCTGGGATCATGACCTGAGCCAAAGGCAGATGCTTACCACCTAAGCCACCCAGGTGCCCCCCTTGCCAAATTTGGTAATAGTTTTCAAGTACTAGAAAAATATTCCGTAAAATTCTTTGGAGCTGTTCATAGTATAAAGGCTACAGATAATACACATTTTTTAGCTTAATCTACATTTTTAACATTCCCATTACTTTCTTAAGGAAAGATTGTGAATGAAATAATAAATCAAACCCTGCTTTGTAGCACTTTGTTGGGTTCCAAGGTGTAAATACCCCTGGGGGGGGGTTGCTTTCAAGCTTCCAACAAGATGTTGCCAAAGGTGGATTTGTAATTAGCATCATCCAGTAAGTTTTCCACCTTAGAGCTGGAACATAAACAGACAACCTCCAAAACAGCGTAAAATGTAGCAAGATGGTTAGGAAGCAATGACTTTGTAATATGTATTTCTCTTTTTTCTAATCTAATTATAGATTTATATAATTTAACTTCTAGTATTTTTTTTAACTTTTAATACTTAATAGCCAGCTCGTAAAATTCCTGAAAACCAAACAAGGAAAAAATAAATAAATAAAGGTGAAGGAGGAGAGGTATCGGAGCTAGACAAAGGGACCCGAGGTCCAAGTTTTAAGCCTGAATCCAGGAACAGTGGTTAACGAGAGTCAGCGTGAGCTGAGCTCTACTGTAGGCAATTAAATCTGTCTTCTAGTGACTCCAGTGTAGGGAGCTGGAAGAGACAGAGCAGGGCCTCAAGTGCTTACGAAATACCTGGGAAATTTGGAAAACATAATTTCCTAGTCCCTATCCCTATGCGGTTGGTACTTTCAGAGGTATCCTGTGTTCAGACACAGACCCCTGTGCAGTGCAGGGAGAATGTAGGAAGGGATGTTACTGTTTTTCATTGAGATGTGAGAGTCTGCATTGTGTCACCAAGGAGGTAATGGATTGAAAACCAGAAAGGATAGGATAAAGAGCATTGTTGGAAATAGGTAAATCTCAGCTGCATTGGCAGAGAAGTAGAACATACAAGAAGACACCCAAACATCAAAGCTCATGATGGAGAAAAGATGGTGGACCCAGGAACATGCTAGTTAAAAATAGTGAGAGATCTGGGTGCCCCGCTGGCTCAGTCAGTAGAATATGGAACTGTAGGTTACAGGGATCAAGCCCATGTTGGCCTTGGAGCCTTCCTAAAATTAAAAAAAAAAAAAAAAAGTGAGTGGTTAGGACACATTGATTTAAAATCATTAAACATTCAATGAAAGGGAATGCTTTTTTTTTTTTTAATAAATTTGAGATAATATGTGGACAATGTGATGAATTGTAAAAACATTTAGTAGGTTGACTCCCCCGACCCCCCCCCAAAAAAAAACCCAGTTAAGTGCTGGGAATTTAGGGATTAATTCTTCAATGTTACACGTTCTTTTCAATGTCACAAACTAGTTAAAACATACTGAGAAAGATTGCCTCATATTCATTTTCTAAAGCCATCATGATTCTGATAACATCAGATAAAAACACATCAGAAAGAATATTAATGTAATGGATATAGCTGTGGGGACCTTAATACATTTGAAGTTTATGTTAAGACTGCAGGGATAAGTTTTAAAAATGTCATCGGTATCAAATATGAAAAATGTGATCATTTTCAGTGAAACATTTCAAAACATTTGGTAAGCTTAATATTCATTGGGCACCTGGGTGGCTCAGTGGGTTAAGCCTCTGCCTTCGGCTCAGGTCATGATCTCAGGGTCCTGGGATTGACCCCTGCATTGGTGGGGGGGGGGGGCCCCTGCTCAGCAGGGAGCCTGCTTCCCAACCCCCTCCCCCGCCCCCCCCGCCCCTGCCTGGCTCTGCCTACTTGTGATCTCTCTCTTTGTCTTGTCAAATAAATAAACAAAATCTTTTAAAAAAAATACTCATTCATAATAAGACATTTAAAAATACGAAAAGAGGGGCACCTGGATGGAGACAGTTAAGCATCTGACTCTTGATCTCAGCTCAGGTCTTGATCTCAGGGTCATGAGTTCAGGCTCCATGTTGGGCTCCATCCATGCTGGGCATGGACCTACTTAAAAAAAATAAATAGGGGTGCCTGGGTGGCTCAGTTGGTTGAGCATCCTGCACTTGATTTCAGCTGAGGTCGTGACCTCCAGGCTGTGGATGGGGCCTGCATTGAGCTCTGTGCTGGCGGGGGAGGGGGGGTAGGGAGTTGGGGAGTCTGCTTCCCCTCTCCCTCTGCCCCTCCTCCCCACTCACGTGCATGGTTACATTCTCTCTCTCTCTCTCAAATAAATAAATCTCTTAAAAGATACATGAATCTTTTAAAAAAATAAAAATATGAAAAGAATGTGCTTAGTCAACGTAATGGGATATTTTCCTCAATATCAAGGCATTCTGTAAACAGTAATATTAAATAATGTAGTGCAGGTGCAGGAATGAAATCAGTGGGAACAGGATAGAAAATAGTAAAAACAGACCTTCTTCATGTGGGAATTTAGTACATAAAAAGATAATTTTCAAATAAGTAGGAAAATGATGGACTATCGGTAAAAGGACATTGAGAAAATTGGCTCTCCACTTAGGAAAATGAGATAAAATCCTTCTAACTGATAATATTCCTTCACTAACATACAGTGTAGGTGACTTTAAGAGCTGAATGGGAAAATAAAACCAGAAAAATAGGAGAGGAAAATGGGTTTAGAGCCCTGGAATATAGAAGACCTTAAACATGACTTAAAGAGAAAAGCCTTGGAGAGCCTGCCTGGCTCCGTTAGTAGAACATGAGACTCTTGTTCTTGGGGTCGTGAGTTCAAGCCCCACCTTGGGTGTGGAGCCTGCTTAGAGGGAGAGATAGACAAAAGCCAAAATGGAAGTGGTTGAAGATTTTGGTGATATCAAAATTTTAAATATTCCCATGGCCTCAGATAACCTTGAAGTTAGACAAGCAAAAGACTAAGTAACTGAAAAATACGTAACAAGGGACTAAGTCTAAATTTGTAAAGAATGGAGAAGTGGGAAACCTCAGGGATAGGGGTAATACAGCAAAAAGGAAATAAAAGAAGGTGCTAGGTTTGTGGGTTTTTTTCCCTATCAGATTGGCAAACAGGAAAAAGGTTACTGATAAACGTTGGCGAGGCTGTGGGGAAATGAGTACTCAACATTCCATGATGGTGGGGGTGTAAATTGGAACAGTTACTTTGGAGAGCAATTTGGCAATCTTTACTAAAATAACGTGCACACCCAGCGTGTTTGGGAATTTTACCAAATTGATGAGACACTAGTGGGGGGCGGGGGAGGAATCAGTTCCAGAATACAGGGTTTTAAGATGCATGTATCTGATAATGATATTATTACAGATAAAAGGTTTAAAGAATTGGCACCAAATCCCATTCACAACATCCCCCAAAACACATAATACTCGGAAGTCAATTCAGAATGATTGATCTATTGTAAAGGTATCCATTTGCCACTGGCAGAATGAGGCATTTGGAATCAGAATCCCAGCAGGGAGTTCATTAGTTTTGGTTTTTGTTTTCTCCCCCTAGAACAAAACATATTATTGTGAAATGTAAGGTTGACATAGGAGTGGGTAATAGGCAGGATATGAAACAGTGTCCTGGAAAAGAAGTGAAGTAGAAAGACCAGCCCTGGCAGGTAGAACCATGTGTATAACACAGGGGCAGATGAAGGATGGCATCGTCAGTAGTGGATTGGGTGAACTTGTGAAGACAAGTCTTTGCTCTGGGGGATGACGGGGTCCTGCCCTGCAGCAGGACTGGGTTCCTGTGTCACACGGCTTTAGCCAACTTGAGTTCTGTTAGATGAGCTGCTCCACCTCCCAAGTTTCTCCTCCTCTCCCTCAGTCTGTTGGTTTGTTTTTGCCATTTCTCTGCAGGTCCAAGCTTTGTCCTGTGCCAGTAAGTTTGAGGCTGAGCTAAAAGCCGAGCAAGATGAGCGGAAGCGGGAGGAGGAGAAGAGGAGGCTCCGCCAAGCTGCCTTCCGGGAGCTCAAGGCTGCTTTCAGCACATAGTCAAGTAACCTTGACCTCCATCCACACAGTGCCTCACAGATGCCCCTGAGAGAGCTGGCTGGGCACCCTCACCCCTGCCGCTCCCACCCCTACCCAGCCTCCACACCCACCACCCGGTGTAAACTCCGCAGCCTCTTGGTGGGGCAGGGGAGGCTCTCGTCCCTGTGTGAGAGGGGCTCCCACAGGGTCCCAGGGTCCTGGGATGAGCCAACTGGCCCCCTTGCTTCTCTTTCCTGCCCTCCTTCCTATGTAGTCAGAATGTGCCTCTACTTGGCAGTTTGTACTTTTTCCTTCTCCCTTTGCCGCTCTGCATCAGAGAGTGTTAATTTGTGCAGATATTTCTTTCTTTGATGGTCCTCAGAGGAGATAGTCCCTGGAGGGCTCTGATGTTAATGTTGCCCCCATTTTCTTGGGTGATTCTCTGCCCCTCTCCTCTCTGGGTCCCCCCCGACCCTCGCTTTGTTTCTTATCCAACTTCTCTGTTTCCATTCTGAGCCTGATTCTGCCAGTTGCTTTTTGCATCTTCTGTCTTTTGATGATGGTGAGGTTGAAGGCAAGCCAGGCTGGACCACTGCCTGTCCCCTCTTCAACAGGGGGAGTGGCCTGCTGCTGAGCTGACAAAACAGTAGAAAAATAGAATATTCTGTTCCTTCCTATCACCTTTCTCCTGTCTCTTAGCATTCCCCGCGGACTCACCCTCTTCAGTCCCCCTCCCTTCATGTCTTCTCATTTCAGCCTTTCCTTGTACTCTTAAATACTGTGCAACTTACCTGTAAGAATAAGACAATAATCAGAAGTGATATTAATGCGTAGAAGAATCTCTGTTAAGTCTGACTATGCAAATTCTAATCCAGCAGACCCCTACATTCCCAAGTGACAAATCCAGAGCTTTTCAAAATCCCCAAAGTCATGACCGTCCTCATCTGGCCAGTTTCCAGCTTTTGCTCCCAAGATGTTGAGGTGATGCTGTTCTTACCCCCAAGTGCACATTTTCATGTTAGGTGTTTTTGGGTTGGCTCGTAAATACCAGGGTTTTACAAATACTTCCTAGCGTCATATTTATTACTTCTCCTTTCTAACTGCTGTCTTTACCACAGGAAAACATCTGCATTTCTACTTTACAGCTGTCTCTTTTTAAATAAACTGTGCAAGTGGACTTTGCCATCACAGCTATGTGCTTCTAGTCTTCTTCGATTTGGAGGGAGAGAGGAGGGCACTTTTTGCAGGGGCCACATCCAGCCCAGGCTCCTGTTTGACATCGACTCTTGGAAGTAGAGTTAGAAGTGGTAACGAGAGGGATGCCTGGGTGGCTCAGGGGGTTAAGCATCTGCCTCCTGCTCAGGTCATGATCCCAGGGTCCTGGGATTGATTCCCGCTTTGGGCTCCTTGCTCAGTGGGGAGCCTACTTCTCCCTCTGCTTGCCACTTCCCCCGCTTGTGCTCTCTGTTCAATCACTCGCTCGCTCTCTCTGACAAATAATGAAATCTTTTTTTAAAAAGGAGAAAAGGAGTGGTAACTAGAGGGTCAGCTTTCCTCAGGGGCATTCTACGTATTGAGGTTGTGAGTCTGCCGCTCTTCCCCGTCTCATCACTGAGGACTCTCTCAGCCATAGGTAAAATCCAAAGCTTAATTTCTTTTGCTTCCTAGACCCCTTGAAACTCTGATGAGGGCCAATGAGCCCTCCCACCTTCCTATGTAGATTCTGGGGCATTTAGGGACCTGAGTAAGAACCTCTCTCCAAAGACAACACCCATAGCTCCCCAGGGAGGATCATTGCGGTTTTTTTTTTTTTTTAAGATTTTATTTATTTATTTGATGGACAGAGATCACAAGTAGGCAGAGAGGCAGGCAGAGAGAGAGGAAGGGAAGGAGGCTCCCTGCTGAGCAGAGAGCCTGATGTGGGGCTCGATCCCAGGACCCTGGGATCATGACCTGAGCCAAAGGCAGAGGCTTTAACCCACTGAGCCACCCACGCGCCCCATCATTGTGGTTTTTGCCCAAAACCAAGACCTATGATTCTTTGGCATCATTTTTCCAGGTAGGGTCACCCTCCAGCCTCCCTACCCGAGGAAGTGGACATGAGAAAGAGATGGAGACACTCTGACCATAACAATCCAGGAAGCGTGCTTCTTGGCATTTTCTCAAACAAGCTGAGAACCTTTCTCTGTCTACACAAAAGCCTGCCCATGAATGTTTTTAGCAGCTATTTCTTAAAACTTGGGAGCAGCCAAAATGCTTTCCAGTAGGTGAATGGATAAGCTGGTCCATCAGTACAATGAGATATTAATTCAGACGTGAAAAGAAATACTAGCAATGAAAAAAACTGAGCTGTCAAGTCACAGAACGATGGAGGAAACTTAAAATGCATAGTGCTAAGTGAAAGAAGCCAGTTTGGGAAGTTTACACATGGTATGATTCCAACTATGACATCTGGAAAAGGAAACTACGAAAACTGAAGTTAAAAAGTCGGTTTGAGGGACACCTGGGTGGCCCAGTGGGTTAAAGCCTCTGCCTTTGGCTCAGGTCATGATCCCGGGGTGCTGGGATCAAGCCCCGCGTTGGGCTCTCCACTCGGCAGGGACCCTGCTTCCCTTCCTCTCTCTGCCTGCCTCTCTGCCTTCTTGTCATCTCTGTCAAGTAAATAAATAAAATCTTAAAAAAAAAAAAAGTCTGCTTGAGAGGGAAAGGGGGCAGGATGAATAGATGGAACACGGGGGATTTTAGTGGTCTTGTAGTGTTCCTGTAGAGGTTGTTACACATTTGTCAAAACACAATGCACAACACTAAAAAGCATGCCCTAATATAAACTATGGGTTTCACTTGATGATAAGATATTATTACAGGCACACCAGCTGTAACAAACATAGCACACTAATGCCAGGTGTTAGTAATGGGAAGGGGGAGGTGCAGGGAGAGAGATATGGGAAGTTTACTTTCTCCCAAGTTCTGCAAATCTGAAACTGCGCCTGGGTGGCTCGGTGGGTTGAGTGATTGCCTTCAGCTCAGGTATGATCTCAGGGTCCTGGTGATCGAGTCCCGGTTCATTATAATTACTTCAAACATCCATTGGCCTCTCTGGACAGCTAGGCCCATGCAAGAGCTAAAAACTTGTGACTGCAAATGATAGAAAATGTAACAGAGAAGAACTGAAGACAAAAAGAACAAATAAGGGGCGTTTGGTGGCTCAGTCGTTGGGCGTCTGCCTTCGGCTCAGGTCATGTTCCCAGGGTCCTGGGATTGAGCCCCACATCTGGCTCCCTGATCCTCGGGAGGTGGGCTTCTCCCTCTCCCACTCCCCCTGCTTGTGTTCCTCTAGCTCTCTCTCTCTCTCTCTCTCTCTGTGTCAAATAAATAAAATCTTAAAAAAAAAAAAAAAGGACATATAATTGGACTAGGTAGCTGGAGACCAGGGGTAGGACTTCTTTGCCCCACCTTGATCACAGAGTTCTCTAGATGTTGTTCTCTTCATGCCTCTCGCCCACAGCTCCCACTCTTCCCCTCTGTGGCCATGACCATGGCCTTCATTGGTTTTTGTTCTGGGTCTCTGCCATGGCCTCCTGGCTGCTTTCCCTGCCCCCATTTGCCCAGACGGGCCACTCTGCAGTTAGGATAACATTGGTTTCTAACATCTTTGCTTCAATTTTTGCTTCCCCCACTTTTGGGATCTAGTCCCTACTCACCTGTCCTGTGCCATCGCTTACCCCTCCTCCCTCCCATCTCCTTCCAAACCGCTCTCCAGGTACACAGGATACCTAGTGGTTCCTAGAAAGTGGGGTTCCTGAGAGCTATGCACGACTATTTCCTCCACCTGGCACTCCCTCCCTCCCTTCCCCTGGCAAAGGACTCATTGTTGATGACTCAGCTCAGGGATTATCTTCAGGAAGCTTTCCTGATGGCCCAGGCTAGGTGAGATGCCCCTTGGGGTTTGTTTCATTTTTCCCTAGTGTACTCTTTATGACATTATGCAATACCCTTCTCTTCACTTCCCTTTCTCTTTGGACAATGAACTTGAAGGACAGGAACTCTGCCTTACCCACCGAGGTAGACCTAGCCTGCTGCCCGGCCTGTGACAGGCTCCTCTGCCTATTTGTTTCACAAGGACAAAGCGGGTTTGTCGCAGCAGAGATGGGTAAGGAGGACCTCTATCACCGATTCAGGGACCTTCTAAACACCCTGACCTGGGAGCCTGGCCTGAGGGAAGAGCTCTGAAAGTGAGGATAGTGGAGATGGTGGGGACATCCTTCTCAATGGAAAAGTGATGAGTCTACTCCCCAAAGGCCCTCCTTTGACTGAGCAATAGGGAAACCAACAAATCGACAAACCAGTTCTGCCTCTGCCCTGGGGGCTATGTGATGTAATGGGATTTGGAGTCAGATGGAAGCTAGTAGTTTAGCTTCTCTGATCCTCAGTCCTCCCCCTGTGAAATCCAGATGATGATCATTGACCTGGCCGATTCCAAGCCTTGTACTTATCAGGGCCCAGGATGTGATTGGCTCCCTCTCTATCTTCCACCTCATACAACTGCAATCCTGTTTCCTCCTGAGTCTTGGGCAAAGGATCCCAGGCCAGTGTGCCCAGTTCTGGTTGCTACCTTGGCCCCAAGCACAAGTGCCCTCTTTCTCGCTTCTCTGTTCTTTTGAGGCTCCTGACCCCTCTAGCCCAGGGAGATGCCTGCTCACCTGCCACGCCCCCTGCAGCTGCCACTTGCTGAGCCCTCCAGGCTGGATTGCTGGATCACATGACCCGACATCTGTGGCCTTGCCCCTGCTCAGATTTCTGCCTGCTGACCTTGCCTGCCCACCAGACCAGATTCTGGCCACATCTCTGCCTGCGGGGCTGAATTATAGCAACAGTGGTTCCATAGACATCCCCAGGGTCCTGTGCTGGTGAGGGGTCCTGGGGGGCAACTTAGGGTTCTACAACTTAGGGAAGTGCTAAGGATAGACCTTTTCAGGGGTCAGTTTCCCCTCCCCTGCATCCTTCCTGAAACCAGTCACTTTCCGTACTCTGTCTCATGGGATTGGTAGAGGTGCACAGCTGCTCTTGCCTTCTTGAAAGGCAATTTGGTAGACCGTTAACACTGAAAATTTTAGGAGCACCTGGGTGGCTCAGTCAGTGAACTGTCTGCCCTCAGCCCAGGTCATGATCCCAGCGTCCTGGAATCAGGCCGAATGTTATCTGCTTCTCTCTCTCTCTCTCTCTCTGCCTGCTGCTCTGCATACTTGTGCTATCTCTCTCTGTCAAATAAATAAATAAATAAATCTTTTAAAAAAACCCTTAAAATTGTGTTTATCTTTGCTTTAATGAATCATTCCATAACTTAGCAGCTTAACACAGTAATTAACATTTACCATCTCATGCAGTCTCTGAGGGTCAGGAATTCAGAGGCAGTTTACCAGGTGGTTGGAGCTCAGCATCTCTCTTGAGGCTGCAAAACATCAGTGGGAGGGGCAGTCATCCGAAGGCTCACGAGGGGCTGGAGGATCCCCTTTCGAGGGGGCTCCATCATACGGTTCCCAAGATGCTGCTACCTGTTGGCCAGAGGACTGAGTCACTTGCTACATGAACCTCTCCACCGGGCTGTTTGAGTGTCCTCACAACATGGCAGCTGGCCTTCCTCAAACAGGTGATACAAGAGACCAGAGATAAGCCACATTGTCTTGACTCAGGTCATGATCCCAGGGTCATGGGATCCAGTCCCACATTGGGCTCCCTGCTCAGCCAGAAGCCTTCTTCTCCCTCTCCCTCTCCCATGGTTTGTGTTTCCTCTCTTGCTGTCTATATGTCAAATAAATAAAGCCTTTTAAAAAACAAAACACAAAAAAAACTCTAGCTTCAGGGGTGCCTGGAGGCTCATTTGGTTGAGCATCTGCCTTCAGCTTGGGTTATGACCCCAAGGTCCTAGGATCGAGCCCCACATTGGGTTCCCTGCTCCACAGAGAGCCTGTTTCTCCCTCTGCCCGCAGCTCCCCTTGCTTGTGCCCTCTCTCTCTGTCAAATAAATAAATAAATAAAATTAATCTTAAAAAACCCCCCAAAAACCTAGTTTTAGAAGTCACACTCTGGGGGTGCCTAGGTGGCTCAGTCGGTAGGGTATACAACTTTTTAAAAAATATATTTTATTTATTTTTTTACTTGACACAGAGAGAGAGAGAGAGAGCACAAGCAGGGGGAGAGGGAGAAGCGGGCTCCCAACCGAGCAGGGAGTACTATGTGTGGCTCACTCCCAAGACCCTAGGATAGTGACCTGAGCGGAAGGTAGATGCCTAACCAATGGAACCACCCAGGCGCCCAAGCAAGGATGTATTTAGAGCGATACTCATTACTGCCTTGCTTGTCATAGCAAAACTGCTGGAAACAATCAGGATGTCTATCAGCAAGGGATGGATTAAGTGTATTATGGTACAGACATGTAAATGAACACAGCTAGGGAGTCATTTAAAACATGTGGAGGACACCAGGGGGTACTGTTTCTTGGAAAAAGGTTAGGGTCAGAGCAGCACGCATAGAGCTTTTGTTTTGTTTGTTTCACAGGAGAGATACAAAATCATGACTCTGCCCATGCAGACTAAGGTGCATGAGGTCAGAGATCAAGTGGATTTGGGGCAACCATCATATTCTCAGCACTTGGTGGTGCTGAGAATGGAGAAGGACATCATATTTGTCTATGCATCCAATGCTTTGGGGGAAGCCATACCAGAAACTGTCAACAGTGGGTGACCTCAGTAGGGGAGAACCTGAGGGTCTTGAGTAGGTCTTGGGGGGATTTAAATTTTTTTCTTTATATGTGTTTGCATTCTAAAAATGTAAAAACCATAAGCATGTATTGCTTTACTGCTATTTATAACAGTTAGTGAAAAAGAGGAGACTGTCTGGTCACCATGAAACTGAGAAGGGCAGTTTGTACATCCGTGTGGGAACCCTCTGGGACAGCTGAAGTATGAAATCCTAAATATGCAAAAGACTCAGGAGAAAACGAAAAAAAAAAAAAACATTTTGGGACATGTTATGGGACATTTATGTGAAAGGATACATTTATTACATTCCAAGACAGTTTTTTATGATTTAATTTTCTTGGTATACATCTGAAGGTTAGAAATGGAGTAGAATTTAAAATATGCAAGTACTTTTATAATAAAAATGTTTTCAAACATAAAAATGGATCTGTTTCCATAGTTATCTGAGCAGCATTTCCCTGATGTTTGCTCGGCTCTCTGGCTCTGTATCTTCCCCCACTCTCTTATGTGTGTTTTCTCTTTGGTTTTCAGTTATGAACGTAACAATTTTAGTTAGGGTCCCAATCTGAGTGGCCATTGCCCTCTTCACCAACAAATCCATCCTCCCTTTTCATCCACTTCCAAACTTCTGTATCCTCCCTTCCCTGTCTCCTACTCTTTCCTTATATTCTATTCTCCTGCTCCATATTCAATTCTACTCACCAAATTCAATGGCTGTTTCCCCAACCCAGACTCCTTGACCATCTTGTAGATTGGCACTGCCAATCAATTTCTTCCTGCCTCTGTTCTGAGACTGGCTCCTGCTCCTAACCTGGTCCTACCTGTAACTTTTCTCTGCCACCAGCTGCGTGTTTTCCTCCCAAGAGTCTGTCTTATCTCCATATGTTTCCTTTCTGCAATTTGCTGATTGTAGGTGATAACCCACGATTTCAAAGATCTCCTCTCTATGGATGACTCTCAGATCTGTAGCTCAGACCCCTGAAACTTCAGTTGGGGCTGTTGTGGGAGGCAGCTACATGGACCACTCCTCGTAGTCTAGGCTTCTTCACAGAACAGCGACCTCAGACCATTTGGATCTATTATCTGGGAGCTCTTTGCTTCAAAAGAGACTGTTTTAGCAAGTACGGTAGAAGCTTTATCACCTTTGTGATCTAGCATTGGAAGTCACCTCCTTTCACTTTTGCCATATTCTATCAGTTATATATAATAGCCCCAGGGGAAGGGAATTAGATTCTACCTCTAGAGAGGGTAGTGGCAAGGTTCTAGAGGGGTATGTTGGATGGACAGTATTGGTGTTGCCATTTTTAGAAAAATACAATCTATGGCAGTGGATCCACCAGTATTTGTTACATACTAAACTTGCTTCTGGTTAAACTGCCTACTCCTTTCCCCCTCCCCTGTCCCCCAGTGATCTATTATTATTAACCTTCTCTGTTTCTATCAATGATACAACACGGGTGAAACTTTGTTATTTTCCTAACTAGAGTGGGTATCAGTCTACTGTTGTAACTTTAAAACCACTATTTAATGAAACATTGGAAAAACAGAATGAATACCAGGAGGGGAAGGCACCCTTCCTCAGAGTAGATGATCAAGAATTGATTTGATTCTGTAGGTATTTACTGAGTGTCTACCGTATGCTAGGACAATGTCAGCTGCTGAGGGCATAAAGTCAACTACTCCTTCCCCCTCCTCCTCCCTCTCTTCTCTTCCTTTAGATTTGGTTCCTGCTCTCTAGAAGCTTTTACTCTGGGGCTAAAAACGTGGCTAAGACGCTCTGAAAAACAGTTGCACAGTTTCTGATAAAGTTAAAAACACCACATAACCACTAATCCCATCCTGAGGTATTTATCCAAGTGAATTAAAAACCTATGTTCACACAAATACTGCTTCTGAATATTTATAATGGCTTTATTAATAATCTCCCCAAACTGGAAACAACCCAAATGTCCCTCAGCAGGGGAATGGATAAGCAGATACATGGAATAAAATGCTACTCATGAAGAGAAGGAGAAGGAGAAGAAGGAGGAGGAGGAGGAGATGGACAGAAAACATAACAGTGGTTTAGGGGCCAAGAGTGGGGGTTAGTGCTGGCTACAAGGGGTTATTGAGGGAACTCTAGTGGATGGTGGGACTAATTTGCACTTTAATTTTAGTGGTATTACACACACCTGTATGCATTTGTCAAAAGTTGCAGAATGACCACTACAAATGCTAATTTTACTATATATAAATTATACCTTAATTATACATATATTTAAATTATATCTGACACATATAAATTATATATATATAAAATAAAAATATATATATAAAATTACAGACACTGGAGGCACAGCATAAGAGAGGTGGAGGTGACATGACAAGCTGGTTGGGGACATGGGCTCAGTAATCAGCCTGGGCTAGAAAGTCCTGGCTGGAATTTAGAGGAAGTAAGGACTTCTTCCAGGTGCCTGGTTGGCTTTCTTAGTGCACCAAAGTGCCATCCTCAGGATTACAAGAGAGAATGAAAGTCAAGCCTTTAATAGGGTGGTTAGCACTTAACAAACATTAGTATTGCTTTCTTTTTTTTAAAGATTTTATTTATTTATTTGACAGAGAGAGATCACAAGTAGACAGAGAGGCAGGCAGAGAGAGAGAGGGAAGCAGGCTCCCTGCTGAGCAGAGAGCCCAATGCGGGACTCGATCCCAGGACCCTGAGATCATGACCTGAGCCGAAGGCAGCGGCTTAACCCACTGAGCCACCCAGGCGCCCCTGCTTTCTTTTTCTTTTTCTTTCTTTCTTTTTAAAGATTTTTGTTTATCTATTTGACAGAGAGAGACACAGCGAGAGAAGGAACACAAGCAGGGGAAGTGGGAGAGGGAGAAGCAGGCTTCCAGATGAGCAGAGAGCCTGATGCAGGGCTCAGTCCCAGGACCCTGGGATTATGACCTGAGCCGAAGGCAGACACTTAAGGACTGAGCCACCCAGGCGCCCCAGTATTGCCTTTTTTTTTTTTTCCTTTTTCTTAAAAATAACAGCTCAAGGGGCAAGGTCGGTGGTCTAAGGGAGGGGATTAAAAAAAGCTTCACAGAGGCAATAACATATGATTTAGGCTTTTAAAGATGAGCAGGAGTTATGCAGATTGGCAGCAAGCGGAGTAAGTGTTGGGAAAATCATTGTAACAAGAGGGAATAACACAAGCAAAGGTTAAAACAATGGCTTATTTGAGGACTTTTTTTTTTATTTTTTATTTTTTTGCTTTTTTATACCACTTTATTCCAACCTGAGCACCTCAGTATAAAACTAAACACTGGTGAACTATTTTCCTTACTAATTCTGAATTACTGTAAATGTACAAGTTCTGCTAGCAGTTCAACACTTAAATAGATTAAATCATTTCTGACACATGGTAGATTTCATATAATGAAAATACCTAAAACAATTAGTGCAATATACTGAACTGATCAAAATAAAATGAACTTTGGAAAACAAGCCTGCAAGCTTGTTACTAACATACTGCAATACTTATGTTACAAATTACTGGTACATTGTTTATTATGGTTCTAGCCATGTAGGAACAACTGAAGCCCCTTCCTTTCAAAGGGAGAGAAAAGGAAAAATTGGCTGTTTTAGTAACTGTACATTTTTTATACTTTTAAGTAACTCTTAAATATTACAGGAAAGTAATAAACATATATGGAGACTACAGTGCAGTACCTTATTTACAGTACAGCTGAAGATCGAATTTAAAATAATCAAGTTTGAATGTACATAATTGTTAGTGCATTGACTATATTATAGGACCTTTATTTTTAAAAATATTTTATTTATTTATTTGTTTGCTTAATTTATTAGAGAGAGAGAGAGAGAGAGAGAGAGCCTGTGAGCGTGGGGGTGAGGGGAAGGAGCAGAGGGACAAACAGGTTCAATGCTGAGTGCAGAGCCTGATGGGGGCTCAATCCCATGACCTGAGCTGAAATCAAGAGTGGGATGCCTAGGGCGCCTGGGTGGCTCAGTCAGTTAAGCATCTTCCTTCGGCTCAGGTCATGACCTCAGGGTCCTGGGATGGAGCCCCATGTTGGGCTCCCTGCTTAGCAGGGAGTCTGCTTCTCCTTCTCCCTTTGCCCCTCCCCCTGCTCATGTGCTCTCTCTATTTAAATAAATAAATAAAATCTTAAAAGAAAAAAAAAAAGAGCAGGACGCCTAACTGACTGAGCCACCCAGGCATCCTTGAGGACCTTTAAATATGGGCATATCTGAAGCAGTAAGTTCAGGAGAAAAAGGAAGGGAAAGGGGGTGATATGGGTCTAGAGTTCAGCAGAATGAAATTGTGAAGGGTCCTTTTGAGATTCTGCATTTCTAACAAGCTTCCAAGTGATGCTAATGCTACTGGCTCATTGACCACATTTTAAGCATCAGGACATAAAGATCAAGGGAATAAAGTATTGCAGAAAATAGGGAGTGGCCAGTTACATTGAAGATGGGAAAGTACTATATCATGGTCAGGACTGAAAAACTCCAGAGATCAACTTGTAGGTTGAGGTATCTGAGAACAAGCAAGAGAATAGAAGCCACAGTGGTGTGGTTGATGATTGCTTGCCGGATATCGAAATTGGGTGAGTATAAACAACTCTTTTTCGGAGTTTGGGTTTGAAAGGGAACAGAGAGGTAGGGAGGTCGTTGGTGGGGGAATTGTGGTTTTTACTATTAACTTTCAAGATGGAAGACATTTGAATATTTTATTTTTTACTTTTTTTTAAAGATTTTTGTTTTTTTTTATTTGAAAGAGAGATCACAAGTAGGCAGAGAGGCAGGCAGAGAGAGTGGGAACCAGGTTCCCTGCTGAGCAGAGAGCCCGATGTGTGGCTTCATCCCAGGACCCTGAGATCATGACCTGAGCAAAAGGCAGAAGCTTAACCCACTGAGCCACACAGGTGCCCCTATTTTCAACTTTTTAGAGTAAGTTCTGTGTCCAAAATGGAGGTTGCATTTACAACCCCAAGATCAAGAGTGGCATGCTCTACCAATTGAGCCAGCCAGGCACCCCAACTTTTGAGTATTTAAAAAAACTGAGCCTAAGGGTGCCTGGGTGGCTCAGTGGGTTAAAGCCTCTGCCTTCCACCGGGGTCATGATCCCAGGGTCCTGGGATGGAGCCCCACATCGGGCTCTCTGCTCAGTGGGGAACCTGGTTCCTCCTCTCTCTCTGCCTACCCGTGATCTCTGTCTGCCAAATAAATAAATAAAATCTTAAAAAAAGAGAGACAAAAACAAAACCGAGCCTGGGTGGCTAAGTCAGTTAAGCGAGGGACTCTTGATCTTAGCTCAGGTCTCAATCCGAGGGTCATGAGTTCAATCACCTTCTTGGGCTCCAGTGTGGAGCCTACTTAAAAAAAAAAAAAAAAAAAAAAAAAAGCTGTTGAGAAGGATCCCGTGAAAAAGGGAGAGGGTTGGATACACAAGGAGGAATAGGATGAACTGAGAAAGGTTGTGTTGTCAGATATAGAAGTAAAAATATACGATGCTCAGTTAAATCCGAATTTCAGAAAACAACGAATTTCTGGTGTCTTGTATCTTATCTGGCAGCCCTCAGAAGGGAGATTTTTAGGCAAAAGGGTTATAGCCCCTAATACAGTACCAGAAGGGGGTTGGAGCTGTATGGTCCTTCTCAGCTGTCATATTTCAAGACTCTAGAATGAGATCCCAGTTCTACCAGAACCGTTAACAAGTAGAGACACTGCTTTCAATTTCAGCTTTCGTCGTTTCCCCCTTTTCCCTAGGATGGTAAACGGGTAGGAAAATGCTGGGTGAAAAATCTGTGAAAAAGTTCTAGTGTTGAATATCAGCTCGTAAATGATGAAGAGCTTTTTGAACAGTGAAAGGGCTCTGTATTGGGTGCATAGGACGGTGAGCCACAGGCCTCTGGCCGGAGTCCAACTCTGGACACCAACTCTACTCAACTCAAGGGCAGGCAGGGAGCCCCATCCCAGGGACCCGCAGGCGCCTGCGCCCTGCCGCGGCCCCGCCCTCTCCCAGCCTGGCATCCGGGGCTCGGGCAGGGGCGTGTCCGGGGAATAGGGGCGGGAGGCAGCGGAAAGGAAGGATGTCGTGGGAGGCTGGAAGAGCGGGTAGGGAGGCGAGGCGGGGCGGGGGCGGAGCAAGGGGCGTGACGGAACGGGCGCGCTGTCACGTGATGTGCGTGGCGACGTGTCGGCCATCTTGTGTTGTTGAGGCTGAGGACTGACTTGGGTTCTGAGAGACTCCCTGTCCCGGACCGCAGGTAATCAGCCACTCCGTCTTACTCCCTTGCCCGGCTCCGCTCCGCGCCCCAACTCCGCGGTCTCCCGCCACCCCACACGGAGCCGCCAGGGCCTCCCGCCCGCGCTCGCGTCCTTCCCGCTCCGGCCTGACCCGGCCCAGCCGCATGGACACCCACAGGCCGCCCCGGCAGTGGCCGCGGTCGGCTCGGGCGTCAGGCGAGGGGACAGGTCAGGTGCGGGGCCGGAGGGAGCCTCCTCCCTGGCGGGGGACACGCGGGGCCCGGGCGCGTCTCGGCTGTCGAGCCGGGGAGCCCCCTCTTCCAGGGCCCGTTGGCATCGCAGGGGGAGTCGAGGAGGGGAAGAGGGTGGTGGGGTGGGCAGTGTCAGGCCGATTTGCTCAGGGCCAGAGGGTTTGCCTTCTGCTACCTGCTTCTCGGGCCGGCCACCCGCGCAGCCGGGGGTGTCCGGGGTAACAGCTGTTTCAGCCGGACAGCTGCTTCGGCCGGCCCTCCTCCCCACACCTGGCCTTCGGGAGGTGCGCCTTTGCCTTCCTGACCGAGCGTCTGCACTGGGGAGACTCTTTCCGTGGCGAAAAGACTGGGTCTGGACCAGGCCTGAGACAAGGTGGAGTCATGATCTGAACCTGGGACCGAGGTCGGGAAAGTCGAGCCCGAGGCAGCTTTGGGACCCGAACATTCACGTCAGGTTGAAATGGACATTAGTCTTTACGTATCAGCAGTTTCCCACGAAGCACTTTGAATACTTCAGTTCTGTGACTGAAACATAAATCAGATTTATGTTTTCGACCACAGAAGGGTGTATGAAAGAAGCAGCTTGTATGATCGTGTTGGGAAGCAGTAACGTTGATCTGCATTTATGTAGCACTGTGTTGTTGTTGTTGTTTTTCCTTTCCCTTAAAGTCAGAGCACTTAAGCACACCTAGTTTTTCTGTAAGGAAGGTAAGTATTCCAATTAAACTTAGAAGAAATTGAGGATGGGGTGAAAAGCTGTGAACAAGTTTCTTATCCAGTGTTCCATATCTTGAATTTTAGGCGGTTTGGATTCCCAGTATTGTGTGCAGGGAAGACATTCTCTCCTGTAGTGTTTCCTTTTTAGAATCTAATGACTTCTTAGATTTAAAACAGTTTTCTCATGTCTTTCGTTTTGGTACATTAACTTTCATCCATCTGATATTTGCAGTTCTAGCCTTACAGAGTTTGCCCATTTTGGTTAGAGCATAAATGTGTTCTGTCATTCATTGATGATTTTATGTGTTTTACCAATTAGTGTACCAGATTTTGGAGTGCTCAAACTGGATGGAATATGTACTTTTCTGTTGCATCAGATGTTGACATCAGTAGAGGACACCAGGAAAAAAATTTAGAAGTTGCGGGTATCTGGAAAAATGTCACACAGTTCTTCCTTTACGTTTAACACCAAGAAGTACACTGGTAATGGTGGTGATTTATAGGAAAAGAAATGGTTTTACACCTTATCTATACTTGACAGTGTTCTAGAGTTTCGAGGCTGAGGATGCGGAAGGGACTATGTATTTCCATGCATTCATTCATTCATTCATTCATTTATGTATTCATTTATGTGACAACTGTTGAAACTATTACACGGTTGGGTGCTGGTAGCAAAACAGACCAAAAATTCCTTTCTCAGTGGAACTGATTTCTACACAAATAAATAAAAGCTTAGGTGAAATATATAGTGTTGTGGTAAATGATGTGGGAAAAAAATGAGACAGGGAAATAAGATTATAGGGATTTGGGGGTTAATTTGGGGGTGGTGGTGTTAATTTTAAGTAGAGTGCTCTGGGAAGGCTGTATAGAGAAGCTTATGTTTGAGGAAGGACCTGATACTGGTTAAGGAGCAATTCCTGTAGCTATATGGAGAAGGAATGCTCCAGGGTAGGAAAGCTAGGGCAAAGATACTGAGGCAAAAACTGAGGTGGGAGCAGGTCAGGTGCTGGGAAAAATATGGAGGCTAGCTTGGCCAGAGAGGCACAAGGGAGAGTGTATGTGTGTATCCTACTCATGGGAACTAAGATGAGAGGGGTTATTCAGTTATTCAGTCAGTGACTTAGAAATTTTTTCTGCACCTCTTGTGACTGTTAGAAAGGGAGATCAGATTCTGGAGATTTAGGCCAGTATGCCCAAATCCTCTTCTTTCTGTATGACACACACTCCACCCCAGTTTGGAAAAATTTGGGCTGCTCATATAACATATCTCAGGAAATTGTCTTGAAATATCTTTGTTAAACTTTTTAAATGAGATGGATGATAAACTGCCTAAAAGAATTGTTTTTAAAGAAGGGACTCTGGAATACTTCTGAATATTTGAAAATGTAGGGAAATTAATTTGCTTTGAAGTTTAGACACACCATTAAGAAATACAACCTGGAAGAATGATTGAATCAGCATATTAATTTACATTGTTCTTAATCTGATTAATAAGAATTGAGAATTTCTCTTAATTCTGGTCTGGTCCAGCCTAGTTTTAAATTTCTCAGGGTCTCTTCCACTAATTTGTTTGTATGTCTTTTGTAACATTTTACATGTGTAGAACTTTTTGTGCTGAGTTATTTCTCCACTTTTACTTTTCAGATTCGTACTCCAATTCTTTGATACCTAATAGGCTTTTTTCTATGGAAAGGAATTTTTTTCCGATTCCCCTCCAGCTTATCTCCATATGCTTATTACTGAGCTGTCAAAAATGTTTTCTTTCATTTTAATTCACCTGAGGAATTTAATATCTTGGTTTTGAAATGCTTTTGCTGGTGAGTCAAGTTGCATATATGAAAAATAATTTGTCATAGCTTGCTTGAAACTCATGAGAAGAGAGGAATTACAGCTTCAGGGTGTGAGTGGAGCTCCTTGTCTAAAAGGAGACATAGCAGTGATAGGGATGAAGTGGTATCTTAACGAACTGCCTTTTTCCTTCTTGTTCCTTTGTTGAATTTTTGAAATGACATTTCCGTATTCTTTGATGTCGTATCAGCTCATTCGTTCTCATGACTCTGCATTTTCATACTTGATGTGTCTTTTTGTGTGTGTGTATGTGTTAACTTTGACACTGGAAGATGACACTGCTGATAGTGATTGTTGTCTGGGAGGACCTTTGGGTGAAAAGATTATTCCTGTCCCTTTTACCCTTGCCATTCTAAAAAACATCTTTGATTTGTGCAGTTTTCAAAGACTGGCTTGATTTGTACTTCTCCATTATCTCTTGCTAATTAAATTTTCAGTACTTTATGTTTTATTCTATTTCTTATAGATTATAGTGGGACCAGTCTCATTAGGTTGAATCTACAGCCTATGTTGGTGTTAATTCGGGTATCTTAGAGGCAAGTTAAATGTACATTTTCCTTTAGCAGTTTGAATTGCCTTAACGTTATTTGGTCATGGTTGTAAAACTCTGAATCCAAACCTTTTTTTCCCCTTTTAACCCTCCTAGGATTTTATGGTGATAAAGTTCTAGGATTTTCACTCATTTTTAATGTCCTGAAAAGCTACATATTTTTAAATATAAGTAGATTTTCACTCCATAGGCAAGCTTACTTACAGAGTCCTAATATTTCTTGACCTGATTAGCATTTTTTCATTTTTTATGAAAAATTTTCATTCTATATGAAGGTGACAGAGAAATATAGTAGATGAATTAATTATACAGGAATGCAGAATGATACCTTTGTTGAATTGCCCATGTATATGTGTATACACACACACACGTATATGTGTATATATATATATATATATTTTTTTTTTTTAAAGATTTTATTTATTTATTTGACAGAGAGAGACACACACAGAGAGAGGGAACACAAGTAGGAGGAGTGTGAGAGGGAGAAGCAGACTCCCTACCGAGCAGGTAGCCCGATGTGGGGCTCCATCCCAGGACCCTGAGATCATGACTTGGGCTGAAGGCAGATGCTTAACTGACTAAGCCACCCAGGTGCCCTGTGTGTGTGTATATATTTTTAAGTAAGCTCTGTGCCCAACTTGGGGCTTGAACTCATGACCCCAAGATCAAGAGTCACAATGTGTTCTACCAGCCAGGCACCCTGAATTGTTCATAATTTTTTGTGTGAGGTTGAGGGAGGAGATGGAGGAGGTTTGAAAAACCTTCCTTAAGTGGCCAGAGTTAAGTTTATAAAAATATTTTCAATCTGTTATGTACCTAGCTGCTTCAAATAATTAAAGTACACAATATTATATTTTCTTGTTAACCACAGAGTTTCATTAACTACAAAGAATTTGAACTTAATTTATATGTGTAATAGGGGATACTCTAGAGCTTGTTCTCTTGAGTTAGGCCCAGAGAACTTTATTACCTAGTTCTTACCCTCTTTTCCTTCTGCCTGCCCTCATAAGAATAGACTTAAGTGCATAAAGTTGATTGACCTTTTGGACATTATAATAACATGGCTACTTTTTTTGCAAAATTAAATCAAAAGGCAGACTTGGCTTACAGTGCTTTTTTGCTGTTAATAAAATTATCAACTTTAATTTGTAATTATTGTTTTTTGACTCATAGCAGCATTCAAAGCATTATTTGATTTTATCTGAGAAACCACTTGAAGCTACTGTTTCAGTCCACTCCTTGTCACTTGAAATATCAACGTCCAGTGGATTTTTAAGATGCTGTCTCAGTAGAGCCTTAAAAGAAGTTGTGATTTTTGCATCTGAAAGCACACCTGGAGCTTTCCTCCTTGGACATTTTGACAGTGGTTATATTTCTTGGGGTCCCTGATTATTTGCACAAGATACATCCTGTATTATTTTGTTGCTGGCTGTCATTTTTTCTATCAGGTATGCTTAAAAATTAATACCAAAGCCCTGTAATGTGGTTTTGAATGAAAACCCTAAGTAATCACTTTCCTAAACCCTGTATTTCCTAAACCCTCATTTGTTAGCTTCATCTGAATCACTTAGAACTTTTGTTAAAAACATGTGTTTTTTAGTCCCATTCCAGAGCTACTGAGAGAAACCCTTTAAAAATGTTAGGAAAATGCCAGTTAGTTTATAAGCACATAACATTGATTCTAATATTATAACCAGGTTTGGAACTTTTCCTGTAAAACTATTCATGATAAGAAATTATGTTCTTAAAGTTTCCTAAGAGATTGATTCTTGGGTCAATTATTTTAATACTTTTGTTATTTACAGTGTTAAAAGGACCTGACCAAAATCTGCTCACACCTCCTGCTGTGAACCAGCAGAACTTTTGAACAGGTGAGTGTTGAAGGGAAGCACAGAGCTGAGGGCTTATGTAAACATAATTTTTGCATTTAACATTTCAGGGGTTTTTGCCCTATGTATTTTCCTGAGGTTATAGATAGTGATAAAAACAACTTCTCAGGTACTGCTCAGATTTCTTATGAACCGTAAGAATAATCATGCCCTTTATGCATTGATCCTGGTATGGAATTTTTGTCTTAAACTGTTGTAAGGATTTTCTGATGGCGTGAAACAGGAAAAAGAATGCTTTGGGGTCAGGAATAAGGAGGTATCTTAAAGAACCCTAGGACTGTTGGCTTTCATGAAGGACACAAACCAGAAACTGGAAAACATTCAGGAGCCAAGACAGTCCAGATAGTACTTAACTCTCTGCTGGCTAGTCATTGTCCTCTCTTGTCTCTTTTTAGCCTGCTTTAATTGTCTTTTTACAAACTGGCCTTTTTCTGCTTTAACACATGGGAAGAAAATCACCACTTTATTCCTGGAGCCACATATGAACTCAAGCTCTAGTGCCACTAGTCAGCTGGTTACTAGTTCATTGCCCATGTTTCAGATTCCTGGGAGAGAAAATTTGATTGATTGAAGTTTGTTCAGTTCTCTGTCATTGGTCCAGTTAGTATGGCCTTAGGGTTGGAGTCTAGAGATACAAATGTAGTTGAAAAATCTCACTTCTATGAATGGGTGCAGGTCTCAGAGAAGGTGTAGTGCTGGCTCTTCTAGGTGGAAACCCACAAAACCTTCTAGATGTTTTTCCTTTCCTAGAAAGATTTCCTGTAGTTAGGTTGGCAGTTTCAGTTAATATGTCCTGAAGAGTTAAAGTATATGCTTATCTTTTGGTCAGGGAGGCCCAGTAGGTCTCACTGAGCATTCTTGTTTGAACTTTTTAGTGCAATATTTTTACAAATGTTCTTGATTTAGGGGGTTCAGAGGAGTGTTTGTGATAAAAGTTTAGCAAATGAACATAAAGTGAGAGGCTTGGTTTGTGGAAAAATTCATTGGTTATTTTTTATTGATCGCTTTTATAAATTTTAATTTCTGGGTACTTTTTATAGTATTAAGCACCCTGGAGTATTAGGAAGCCATGGAGAGTTTGAAGAGTGGGTCTTTCTTTCTTTCCTTCCTTCTTTCCTTTTTCCTTCCTTCCTTCCCTCCTTCCTTCCTTCTTCCTTGATTCCATTTGTTTATTTGAGAGAGAGAGCACAAGCAGGGGGAACAGCAGAGGGAGAGGGAGAAGCAGACTCCCTGCTGATCAGGGAGCCCGATGCGGGGCTTGATCCCAGGACCCTAGGATCATGACCTGAGTGGAAGGCAGATGCCCAACTGTCTAAGCCATCCAGGCACCCAAGGGTGGGACTTCCTACATGTGAACATGTATTCACATTATTTGAATTATAGCAGGGATTTTTCACTGTTGAGAAAGAATCAGTGAGATAATAGTATAAACTTTTGTATTGACATGTTTTTTATTCTAGAATTACTAGGTAATACTGAAGTTTTTTTTTTAAATGGAGCATTTTGAAGCCCTGTTTTGTTTATAGTTTGTATGTACTTGGTGATATCTGATTTTTTTTATGACTTAAATCTTGTTGGTATATTGGTATATTGAGATTTTTGATGCAAAGCCTAGGGATTACTAATGAAAGTTATGTATTATAGAGTATGTATCCAATGACAGGCCACGGATGTGACTTCCTCTGATACATTTTTTCAGCCAGGGTTTCTTTAGCAGATTGCAGCTGAGTTCATTTTTAAGGTAGAATAGTCTTCTCTTATATTGTATGTTTTCTTTAATTTGGATTTTGAGGTAAGGTATATTCAGGCTAATTGAGTTAAGACTTTGTGAGGTTTAAAAAGATTTCCACACAATCTGTGTAAAACTTCCACAGGCTCTGGGGAATCCCTCTCTGAAAAACATTGGCTTGTTGATGAGATTATCAAATGACATGGTAATGTTTGTGGCGTTGTAATTTTTTCTGGAATAGTTTACCAGTGGCTAATTTGTTCTTCTTTCACCAAGAGGGGAAAAACTAGAAATGTTTACATATTGTTCAGAAGCTATGGGGAGAATGACAGTTACAGCTTTTCTTCTTATAGTGATATCGTGGCCAGTATGTTCTTTGGGAACAAAGCTCCTTTTATTCAAGCTGTCCTGGCCCTGGAGAAAGTATTGGGGACTCTGGTCTCTTCTGTATTGGTTCTTTGGTTGTGGTTACTGACAGGAATTGGCAGAGGTACTGTCCTGGAACTTTCTAATTGGTAAATCATGGCTTAGGCCTTGAAGGCATGGTCACATCCAGGGGCTCTCATGATTAGCTCCTTGAGATTTGAGGTGATACCGTCCAAACCATGGTCA
This sequence comes from Enhydra lutris kenyoni, assembly GCF_002288905.1. Taxonomy (NCBI): domain Eukaryota; kingdom Metazoa; phylum Chordata; class Mammalia; order Carnivora; family Mustelidae; genus Enhydra; species Enhydra lutris. The sequence goes on from NW_019154085.1 coordinate 40,606,656, forward strand.
GTTGAGGGACTGGATATGAGGCCATCCTGTAGATCAGTGGGTCAGAGAGCTTTAATTATGTTTTGTAATCTGACACTATGCTTTAGTCTTTTAAACTATTTCTACCATTTTTTTTTTTAAGATTTTATTTATTTGACAAAGAGAAAGAGAGAGCCTGTACAAGCAGGGGGAGTGGCAGGCAGAAGGAGAAACTGGCTCCCTGTTGAGCAGGAAGCCCTATACAGGACTCTGTCCATCCCAGAACCCTGGGATCATGACCTGGGCTAGAGGCAAATGCTTAAGGGACTGAGCCATCCCAGGGGTCCCTCCACCATTGTTAATGAAGTTTCTTTTTTTTCTTTTTTTTTTTTTTTATAATTTTTTTTTAAAGATTTTTATTTATTTATTTGACAGACAGAGATCACAGGTAGGCAGAGAGGCAGGCAGAGAGAGAGAGGAAGGGAAGCAGGCTCCCTGCTGAGCAGAGAGCCCGACGTGGGGCTCTACCCAGGACCCTGGGATCATGACCTGAGCCGAAGGCAGAGGCTTTAACCCACTGAGCCACCCAGGCGCCCCGTTAATGAAGTTTCTGATAGTATTTTAGGAGAATCTGTTCTCTTCCCTACCCAGAGGGCTTACTATATTGCTTAATTGAGTGATGCAGAGGGTTAGAAGTTGAAGGATAGTGGAACAGAGTGGGAGATTGGGAAAAGGAGAAAAAGTGACTTCCACAAAATAAATTCCTCTGAAACTTGGAAATAGAGGAAAAAGGAAAATGTAATCAAGCAGTATCGAGCACTATATCATTACTTAGTTAAAAGTTTGTGACCTTTTAAAGCAGTGCAATGGGGACGCCTGGGTTGCTCAGTCATTAACATCTGCCTTCAACTACCGTCATGATCCCAGGTGCCTAAGATCAAGCCCCACATCAAAACCCCACATCCGGGTCCCTGCTCAGCGGGAAGCCTGCTTTCTCTCTCTCCCACTCCTCCTGCTTCTGTTCCCTCTCTCGCTATCTCTCTCTGTCAAATAAATAAAATCTTAAAAAGGGCAGTGAAATGTAGGTTTAATTTTCTGTTAATTATTACTTGTAACTTGAGGTAAATAAGGTAACCTCTTGTAGCCTTATTTCCCTTACCTGTAAAGTATATCCTATAGTGGTTGTGAATTAAGAGTCTTAATGCCCTGTGTAATGCCTGGCACCCAGTAAATGGGCTCTCAATAGATGGTAGCATTTATGATTGTTATTGCTATGTAAATAGGTACATTTTGATTATAAAATTTCATCTTTGTAATCTGAATAGAGACATCAGCGAGTTTTCTTTGTAAGTCTTTTTTGTTTTGTTCTCCAGCCAACAAATATTTGAATAGCTGCTTTGTGATGAGTCCTGGGCTAGCCATAGTGGTGAGCAAAACACACGAGGACCTATCTTCATGGAGCTTATAGCCCAGTGGCAGAGTCAATCAGAAAATGATATAAGTAAATTTCAAAATGTGAAAAGTCTCTCTGTCCTTGGAAAAGATACATTTATTTTTATTTTTGGGAGGGGGATACATTTTTGAGACCTAGATACTTTTTAAGTAAGTGTTGCATTTTGAATCTCAGTGTTCTTGTTGTCAGTGGTATTTTATGCCCCTTGATAATGCTTTTCAGGATATGTATGTTTGTCCTAAGTTAATTTATGTATTTCTTTTGTCATTTTTTTTTCTTTTTCTCTGAGATAGGGATTCTCAACTTTTTGCTCTTAGGTCTTCTTTATCCTTTTATTTTTTTATTTTATTTATTTATTTAAAAAAAGATTTTATTTATTTATTTGACAGAGATCACAAGTAGGCAGAGAGGCAGGCAGAGAGAGAGAGGAGGAAGCAGGTTCCCCATGGAGCAGAGAGCCCGATGAGGGGCTCAATCCCAGGACCCTGGGATCATGACCTGAGCCGAAGGCAGAGGCTTTAACCCACTGAGCCACCCAGGTGCCGCTCCTTTATCCTTTTTTTTTTTTTTATATATATATATTTTTTTAAGATTTTATTTATTTATTTGTCAGAGAGAGAGAGAGAGGGAGAGAGAGCGAGCACAGGCAGACAGAATGGCAGGCAGAGGCAGAGGGAGAAGCAGGCTCCCTGACGAGCAAGGAGCCCGATGTGGGACTCGATCCCAGGACGCTGGGATCATGACCTGAGCCGAAGGCAGCTGCTTAACCAACTGAGCCACCCAGGCGTCCCTCTTTTATCCTTTTAAAAGGTAGAGGACCCCAAAGAGCTTTTGACTTTAGTTTTGCGTGTCTGTGTTATATTGAAAAATTTAAAATGATTTCTTCATTTAAAAGTAACGGTAATCTTGTTACATGTTAACATAAATATATATATATATATTTTAAAGATTTTATTTATTTATTTGACAGACAGAAATCACAAGTAGACAGGCAGACAGAGAGAGAGGAAGAAGCAGGCTTCCCACTGAGCAGAGAGCCTGATGCGGGGCTCGATCCCAGGACTCTGAGATCACGACCTGAGCTGAAGGCAGAGGCTTTAACCCACTGAGCCACCCAGGCGCCCCAATATATTTTTATTTTTATTAAATATTTTATTTCTTTATTTGACAGAGGGAGACACAGCGAGAGAGGGAACACAAGCAGGGCGTAGAGGCAGAGGGAGAAGCAGGCTTCCTGCCTAGCAGGGAGCCCAGTGTGGGGCTCTAGCTCTATCCCAGGACCCTGGGATCACGATCTGAGCCAAAGGCAGGCGCTTAACTGAGCTACCCAGGCGCCCCTATAAATATATTTTTAATGAAAAACACCCATTAAAAAAAAAAAAAGTATTTATTTATTTATTTATCTATCAGAGAGAGAGAGAGAGCGAGCGCGTGCGCGCGCACAGGCAGGCAGAGTGGCAGGCAGAGGGAGAAGCAGGCTCCCTTCGAGCTAAGAGCCTGATGTGGGACTCTATCCCAGGGCTCTGGGATCATGACCTGAGCTGAAGGCAGCCGCTTAACCAACTGAGCCACTCAGGCATCCCCAAAACACCCATTTTCTAAAATATTTTTAAGTTTGGTGAAAAGAGTATCATGGCTTTACAAACTTTTCGCAAAATGCTTTTATGTCTTCATGGAAGGCAGCTGAATTCTTGTATCTGCTTCTGTATTCAGTCAGTTGCTGTTTATTACTTTGGTTGAAGTAGAGGAAGGACATTCATCCTCACAGAAATACGTATTTAGTTGGAAAAGGGGGGAATATTTTAGGAGCTTTTCCAGTAATTGCAGATATTCTTTGTACACTAAAATTGGACAGGTAGTAGTTTTTAAAGGTTAGTTGCAACATGAAATTTGAATTATATCAATGCACCTTTTAGATTTTGTTACATTAAAAAACATTGGTCTGTTTCCCACCTTAAAGGAATATTTTATATAACACAGTATCAAAAAATGCATTCATATAAATCATTACCCATCAGGAAAGCCTTTAATTATTGGGAAAGTCTTCAGTCCTGGAAAACCCATCAAACTCATGGTGGTGAATAGTTTTCCAAAATTCTGATTCTGCTTGAAAGCTCAAATTTTATTATTGGCAACAAGTACAATTTTTTTTGTTTTTGTTTTGTTTTTGAAGTGATAGTGTCAATTTGTTCATTTTTGAAAAAATACCTGCTAAATACTTGGGTCTGGGTGTCATTTTCTCTTCGACTGCTTTGCATGATCAGTGCAGTGCCAACACTGAAAAGTGCAAATAATATCTTAGTATTGTTAAAATAATAGTTTTGACATCATGAATACCTTGAAAGAGTTTCAGAAGACCTTACCTTGAATTGCTACTCTTGGAAATGGAACAGTTTTCAATATCCTATTTACATATGTGACATATGTTTTATTTTTTTTTTTTATTTTTTTTTTTTTTTTTAACTTATTTGACAGAGAGAGAGGGGGAAGCAGGCTCCCCGCCAAGCAGAGAGCCTGACTTGGGGCTCGATCCCAGGACCCTGAGATCATGACCTGAGCCGAAGACAGAGACCCAACCCAGGCGCCCCTGGTTTTTATTTTTTAAAGCATTAGAAAAATAAGTAATAGTTTGAAATAGAAACTGGAGTAAACATATCATTGAAGTTTTTTTTAGATTTCAGTGAGGGTTTTTCGTGCTGGATAGATAGGGATTTGTTCATAAGTTGTGATTAGTTATAAAATAGCTCTCTGTAGTAGTTCTGTAAAATCAGTCCTCTGTGTCAGCGCTGTCTTAACAACTTTCTGCTATGATGGCAATGTTCTGTAAATCTGTACTATCAAATACTTGTAGACATTAGCTGCTTACGACTTTTGAGCACCTGAAATGTGGTTAGTGTGATTGAGGAACAAAGTTGCATTTTTTTTTTTTTTTAAGATTTTATTTATTTATTTGACAGAGAGATCACAAGTAGGCAGAGAAGCAGGCAGAGAGAGAGAGGGAAGCAGGCTCCCTGCTGAGCAGAGAGCCCGATGTGGGGCTCGATCCCAGGACTCTGGGATCATGACCTGAGCCGAAGGCACAGGCTTTAACCCACTGAGCCACCCAGGCGCCCCAAGTTGCATTTTTTTAAGACCACAAAACTCTTGAGTTATTACCTTATTTTTATAGTAGTCTTTTTAAAAAAAAATGATAGTCTTTATTTTATTTTGTAAGTATTTAGGGATGTCTGGGTGGTTAAGTTGGTTAAGCATCTGTCTTTGGCTCAGGTCATGATCCCAGTGTCCTGGGATCGAGTCCCACATCAAATTCCTTAGCCTGCTTCTCCCTCTTCTCTGGCCTGCCCCTTGCTCTGTCCCCGCCTCTCTCTATCTCTTTCTGACAAATAAATAAAATCTTTATTTTTATTTTATTTTATTTTTTAAATATATTTTATTTATTTGACAGAGAGAGATCACAAGTAGGCAGAGAGGCAGGCAGAGAGAGAAGGGGAGGCAGGCAGAGAGAGAGGGGGAAGCAGGCTCCCCGCTGAGCAGAGAGCCCGATGTATCCATAGGGTCCTCTTGGCTGTGAAAAATTTTCAGATTTCCCTGTTTTTAACAGTATTGACAGTTTTGAGGTGTTACTGGTTAAGTGTGTTTGTAGAATGCTTCTCCATTGGAATTTAGATGTTTTTTTCATGATAAGAGTGGGGTTAAGGATCTTGGGGAAGAAGACCATAGAGGTAAAATGCCATTTTCTTTTTTTAAAAAAGATTTTATTTATTTATTTGACAGAGAGAGATCACAGGTAGGCAGAGAGGCAGGCAGAGAGAGAGGGGGAAGCCAGCTCCCTGCTGAGTAGAGAGCTTGATGTGGGGCTTGATCCCAGAACCCTGAGATCATAACCTGAGCTGTAGGGAGAGGCTTTACCCACTGAGCCACCCAGGTGCCCCGTAAAGTGCCATTTTCATTGAGTCATTTAAGGGCACATACTATCAGTGTGATTTATCACTGTTAATGTTACCTTGATGTATGGTTGACTTTGATTTCTTGTCAGGTTTGTCCACTATAAAGTCACTCTTTTCTCTTCCCCCTTGAGGAGCTGAATTAAATTTTACTAATTTTACTAAATATAGCCACCTGCAGTGAAAAGGTGCTATGTAAGATAGCACAGTTCTAGACATTGTTCCTTAGTTTTAAATTTTATCCAAAATTTTATTTTATTTTTTTAAGATCTTATTTTTAAGTAATCTCTACACCCAGTGTGGGGCTTGAACTCACAACCCCGGGATCAAGAGTTGCGTGCTCCACTGACTGAGCCAACTAGGTGTCCCTAATGTTTATTTCATTCAATTTAAAGAAGGATGATTTTGGGGGCACCTGGGTGGCTCAGTGGGTTAAGCCTCTGCCTTTGTCTCAGGTCATGATCTCAGGGTCCTGAGATTGAGCCCCACATCGGGCTCTCTGCTCAGCAGGGAGCCTGCTTCCCACTCTCTCTCTGCCTGCCTCTCTGCCTACTTGTGATCTCTGACTGTCAAATAAATAAATAAAATCTTTAAAAAACAAAAAAGGATGATTTAATGTAAAAGAAATATAAAATGTTAGTCATGGAATGTATTACTCTCTGAGGGAGGCAGTCTATTTTTAATAAGCTTATTAGTCTTTTTAAAATTCACCTTTTTTTTGAAGTATAACTTACATAGAATAAAATGCCTTCGTTTTAAGTACGCTCCATATTAAATGTACATTTTGATGAATATTGATAAACGTATATACCTGTGTAGCCATCACCACAATTAAGATATATAACATTTCCATCACCTGTAGAAGTCTCCTTCTTTTTATAGTCATTTTTCCTCCCCCACTACTGAATCTGTTTTCTGTTACTGTAGATTAATTTCGGTTCTTCTAGGATTTTACATAAATGGAATTATTCAGTATGTATTCTTTTTGGGTCTGGCTTCTTTTGCTCAGCCTAATGTCTGGTTCATTCATGTTGCTGCATGTATGAGTAATTAGCTTTTTGTTGCTGAGGATATTGGGTGTGACTACTACAGGATTTGTTTATCCATTCATCTTTGGATAAACATTTGGGTTGTTTTTGCTTTGGGGCTGTTAGGCATAAAGCTGACTTTAGTTTCATGGCATGGGTAGTGAGTGATTCAGATTGTGCTGGATAACAGTGCTTATCACAACACTGTGTATCAGGAATTTAAATTTCTTTTAGAGTGAGAAGAAAAGTCAGTAGAACATATATAATTTTTTTTGAAGATGTGCCATAAAAAGTGTAAGAGAAATAAATAGTATTTTGCAAGGTCTCATATATACTGTGTGCTCCAGATAGTTGTAGATAATTCTTTTGATTTTTGATGATTTTCTCAGAAAAAAGTTCTTTGTTCCTTTTCCTAGGGTTAACTGTCTAGTAATAAAATGAATAACTGAAATCTAATTTTGCTTCATGAAGTTTTGTCATCAGTAAATGTGTTTATACATCAGTAAATGTATATATTTATTTGTTTATTTATTTATTTGACTGAGATCACAAGTAGAGAGGCAGGCAGAGAGAGAGAGAGGAGGAAGCAGGCTCTCTGCGGAGTAGAGAGCGCGACGTGGAGCTTGATCCCAGGACCCTGGGATCATGACCCAAGCCGAAGGCAGAGGCTTTAACCCACTGAGCCACCCAGGCACCCCAGTAAATGTATATTTTTAAAAAGTTCAAAAATGTTTGCAATTTGGGGTTCCTTGATGGCTCAGTTAGTTAATATGCATTTGACTTCAGCTCAGTTTATGATCTTGGGGGCCTGGAATCAGGCCGGGCATTGGGCTCTGTGCTCATCGGGGAGTCTGCTTGTCCCTCTCCCTCTCCCCCTGCTTGTGCTCTCTTGCTATCTCTCTCTCAAATAACTAAATAAGATCTTAAAATGTTTGCATGTTAGGGTACCTGCTGGCTCAATCAGTAGAGCATTTGACTCTAGATCTCAGAGTTGTGAATTCAAGCCCATGTTGGGCATGGAGCCCACTTAAAAAAATTTTGCATGTTTAAAAATGAAGATCAGATGGGTGCAAAAGGAAAAAGTTTTCTGTTATAATAGTTGGGAGTAGAGTTTCCTTTTACTTTTGTACCTTAAAAAAAATTTTTTTAGGAAGATTTTATTTATTTGACAGAGACACAGTGAGAGCGGGAACACAAGCAGGGGGAGTGGGAGAGGGAGAAGCAGGCTTCCCGCTGAGCAGAGAGCCTGATGCAGGGCTTGATCCCAGGACCCTGGGATCATGACCTGAGCTGAAGGCAGATACTTAACGACTGAGCAACCCAGGTGCCCCTAAAATATTTTTTAAGTTTTTTTTTTTTTTAGTATTGTCTACACCCAATGTGAGGCTTGAATTCACAACCCTGAGATTGAGTTGCATACTTCACTGACTGAGCCCGTCAGGTACTCCCTTAAAAAATTTTTTTTTTTTTTTGGGACGCCTGGGTGGCTCAGTTGGTTGAGCGGCTGCCTTCGGCTCGGGTCATGGTCCCGGCGTCTTGGGATCGGGTCCCACATCGGGCTCCTTGCTCGTCAGGGAGCCTGCTTCTCCCTCTGCCTCTGCCTGCCATTCTGTCTGCCTGTGCTCGCTCACTCTCCCTCTCTCTCTCTGACAAATAAATAAATAAAATCTTAAAAAAAAAAAATTTTTTTTTTTTAAGATTTTATTTATTTATTTGACAGAGAGACACGGCGAGAAAGAGAGGGAACAGAAGCAAGGGATGTAGGTGAGGGAGAAGCAGTCTTTGCATTGGGCAGGGAGCCAGATACAGGGCTCAGTTCCAGGGTCCTGGGATCATGACCTGGGCCAAAGGCAGACACTTAACGACTAAGCCACCCAGGTGCCCCTTAAAATTGTTTTTTAAACTGAGTTAATGTTCAAAAAGATACTGACTTTAGGGATGCCTGGGTGGCTCAGTTGGTTAAGCGTCTGCCTTTGGCTCAGGTCATGATCCCAGGGTCCTGGGGTTGAGCCCCATGTTGGGCTTTCTGCTCGGCAGGGAGCCTGCTTCTCTACCCCACCCCCACCTTCTCAAATAAATAAAAATCTTAAAGAAAATTAACTTAAAAAAATTTTTTTGGGGGGGGCGCCTGGGTGGCTCAGTGGGTTAAAGCCACTGCCTTTGGCTCAGGTCATGGTCCCAGGGTCCTGGGATCAAGCCCCACATCCAGCTCTCTGCTCCACAGGGATCCTGCTTCCTCCTCTCTGTCTCTGCTTACTTGTGATCTCTGTCAAATAAATTAAAAAAAAAATTTTTTTAATTTAAAGATTTAAAAATTAAAGATTTTATTTACTTATTTGAGAGTGAGAGAATGCATGTGTGAGCACGAACAGAGGGGAGGACAGAGAGGGAGAGGGGAGGGCTCCATCCCAGCACACTGGGATCATGCATGATCTGAGCTGAAGGCGTTCAATGTTATTTTCTGTTTTTCTTTTTCTTTTCTTTCTTTTTTAAGATTTTATTTATTTGACAGACAGAGATCACAAGTAGGCAGAGAGGCAGGCAGAGAGAGAGAAAGGGAAGCAGGCTCCACACTGAGCAGAGAGCCTGACATGGGGCTCGATCCCAGGACCCTGAGATCATGACCTGAGCTGAAGGCAGAGGCTTTAACCCACTGAGCCACCCAGGTGCCCTCTGTTTTTCTTTTTAAGATTTTATTTATTTGAGAGAGAGAGCACATGCTCAGGTACGTGCCCAAGTGGTGGGGAGGTAGAGGGAGTGGAAGAAGCAGACTCCCCACTGAGCAGGGAGCCCAGTGTGGTGCTCAACCCCAGGACCCTACAATTGCCACCTGAGCCGAAGGCAGACACTGAACCAAGTGAGCCATGCAGGTGCCCCTTCAATGTTATTTTCTAGGAATAAGAATATTTTCCTACATAATCACAGTAGAAATTTCAGAGTCATAATTAACATTAATACAGTACTATTACCTAACCCATGACTCTTATTCAAGTTAATAGTTGTCTCTTTAATGTTTCTTATAGCATAATTTTTCTTGTTTCAAGATGAAGTTAAGAATCATACAGGCACTTGGTCTTTATATCTCTAAGTCTCCCTTAATCTGGGATGATTCTTCAGTTTTTTTTTTTTTTGTTGTTTGCTTTTTGTTTTTTTTGTTTTGTTTTGTTTTTAAAGATTTTATTTATTTATTTGACAGAGAGAGAGAGAGCGCGAGATCACAAGTAGGCAGAGGGGCAGGCAGAGAGACATGGGGAAGCAGGCTCCCCGCTGAGCAGAGAGCCCGATGCCAGACTTGATCCCAGGACCCCAAGACCATGACCTGAGCTGAAGGCAGAGGCGTAACCCACTGAGCTACCCAGGCGCCCCATGTTTTTTGGTTTTTTTTTTGACTCTTATGACTGATATTTTTGGAGAGTATAGTTGATTGATTTTGTGTCTATCAGGTTGGGTATATCTGATGTTTTTTCAAGATGAGCTTCAGTTTATGCATTATTGTCAGGAATGTAACAGATACTGCTGTGTTCTTCTCAATTGCATCACATCAGGAGGCACATGGCGTCCATTTGTCTCAGTGTTAATGATGTTACCTAACTTAATAACAATCAGATGGAAGAGATGCAGAGGGCAGGTATGTGGGAGTGGGTGCAGAGCTTCAGTGCTCCCTTTGCATACCACCTTCTCCTTGAAGCTCCACTGTAGTTTGTTTATTCGTTCATCTGTGGATGATCACTTGTGGTGATGAACATAGTAGCCAAATGTTAGTTTTTAGTAATTATGAATAAGGCTACTGTGAATATCTTATCTTTGTCTTTTGGTAAAAATTTCCCTTGAATATATATCTAGCAGTGGATTATGGGATTATGGGGTAGGCATATATTGAGATTTTATAGATATTGCCAAACTGTGTTCTGAAGTGGTTGAACTAATTTGCACTAATGGAGTTATTAATCTTGTGTTATCTTAATCCAGATCTGACTAAGGTAAAAATAGCTTGCTGCTGGAATGGGGGTAGAACTATTCATTTATTTGAGACTATGTGAGGAGTGCTAGAAGAGTAGCTCTTTTTACTGCCTTTGGGAAAATGGAGGTAAGGAAGTGTGGGGGGAGTTTTAGTTTCCCATGTGTTCATTCTGGTAGGCTTTGTCAGACTGTGGATAGTACTGCCTGGACTTCATCCCAGATTTGCCATAATTTTGGGGGGGCTAAATTTTACATCCAGGAGATGGAGATTTGTAGCAATGGACAATTTTTATAAGAAAGATTCAGGAGATTTTAAAGGAGTACATGTTTTGAATTGTTAGTAGTGGTAGCTAATCAGGTTTCACAACCTCCAGAAGTGGTATCAGGGAATACTTTCGGAGTCGAGCTGTCAGCTGCTGTGCTGGGTTCTGATTCTGATTTGGCTTCTCCTTGCTATGTTTCTCCAGTTAGAACTTAAACTACATAGATCTGCAGCTCCTTCATGTGTGCCTAGAAGTTGTCTGGCTTCTTGACACTTTGCCAAATTGTGAGAAAATGGTAGACTTAAGAGCTGAGAGGCCAAGGTCTCCCTTTTCTTTGTTGCATACCCAACAATAAAAAGAGCTGGGTTGATGTCTTCTCTCTCTTTTATCTTTTTTTAATTTTTTTAAAGGTTTTTTTTTTTAATATATTTATTTGACAGAGAGATCGCAAGTAGGCAGAGAGGGAGGCAGAGAGAGAGGGGGGAAGCAGGCTCCCCACTGAGCAGAGAGCCCAATGCGGGGCTCAATCCCAGGACCCCGGGATTACGACCTGAACCGAAGGCACAGACTTTACCCACTGAGCCACCCAGGCGCCCCTCTCCTCTTTTAAAAATGCACTCACATGCACATAGAGTGATAGATGTCCCAAAGAGGAGCTGAGGAACCCAGGAAAACTAGAAAAATTCATAGAGAAAAAGGAAAATAATTATACAAGTAAACAGAGATAAAATAATTGCTAGTGGGGACTAATTTAGTATAGAGTTGTTAAGATGTTGACAAAAAGGCCAGGTTATATTGTATTGGTTGTTAAGTATAGGATGCAATTTATCAAAGAAGACCAATTTCCTGGTGTTAATCATAGAGGGAATATATTAGTTGAATTCACTTATAAAGAATTTTGAGTAATGGACAAGGTCTGAAAGAGTGGTTATGTAGGTTATGTAGCTATTTTTAAGTGAACTCTCAAAAATTTGAGGGTAGACCTATGTCTGAGGTCCTTATCCCAGAATTGGAGTAGCTAAAGGAGAGAAAAGGTCAGAGGAGGGAGATGAGAGCCTTACCTTCTGTTCTGTCATAGTTGCTTAGGTATGAGAAAGGTATGCTAATTGGGTGGTCTTTGGACTAACAGTATTTTGCATGCATTCTATCTGAAACACTTTATACCATTATGTCCACTTTATGTCTTTTTCCAGCTCCTTCCTCAAAGGTTTGGGTGCTTCTATATTTCAGAGATGCTAGGACCAGGACTTGTCTCAGAATTCTTGAGGCCTGCTAACTCCACTGTGTCATGTGTTACTATTATCACTGGTCATGAGAGGAATGAAAATCCCATCTGGTTATTCATCCTTTTTGTTGTTTCATCTCCATAACCACTGAGTTTTTTCCCCTGTTGACCCAGTCTCATGGTTTAATTTCTTTCTAAGAACTTTTATTGAAGTTTCTGAAGTGTCATTTTTGGGGTCACCTGGGTGGTTCAATTGGTTAAGCATCTGCCTTCGGCTCAGGTCATGATCCTAGGGTCCCAGGATAGAGTCCCACATCGGATAGAGTCCCACATCAGGTTCAGTGGGGAGTCTGCTTCTTCCTCTGCCTTTCCCCTTGGCTTGTGCATTCTCTTTCTCTCTTAAATAAATAAAATCTTAAAAAAAAAGTGTCATTTTTGTGTGTTAAACCTTTTCATATGTTAAACTGTTCATAGGCTCTTTTTCAGCTTTATTAAGGTAACTGAAGCCCATCCTGCCTTGATAATTTTGCCTTCTCTTTAGCCCTCTGAGGTTACCAGTACATTTCCCTGCACAGTGGTAGCTGTGTTAGTAGGTACAATCAGGAACTTTATTCTCTTCCATTCATTGCCTGTTCTTTTCCTTTGCAAGGGTGACCATTCAGCCTGGTTTACTCTTGTTGTCTCTATATAATTATTAATACCCTGCTTGTACACATGTTTTCTGGTATATGTATGTACATAAACTGTACCCCTCATGTGGGGCTTGAACTCACAACCCTGACATCCAGAGTCCCATGCTCAACCCACTGAGCCAGCTAAGTGCCTCCCCTCACCACATTTCTGTAACTACTCTTCAGATCACCAATGACTTCATTGTGGAATCTAGTGAAGACTTTTCAGTCTTTGTCTTTTTTGATTTCAGTGTTTGAAACTTTTGAACTTTAGAAACTTTAGAAAAAAAATTGTGCCAGTACTATCTTTGTTGTATAAACAAATTAGAAACTTACTAGGAGAATTATTATCTATAATTCTACCATTCAGAAGCAAATATTAACATTTTGGGACATCCTTATGTATACCCACTAAGAATATATTTTAGAATGTGTCGAATGTTATATCGTCTGTACTCTATAGCCTGCCTTGAACACTTAATACATTGTTGACATCTTTTTATGTCAGTGAATGTAGTTATTATTTGTTATTATCACCTGTCTCTCTATAGGTATGTAGGTCTGGCTTCCACAGTATCTGCTGAATTTCTAACACCCCTCCTTTCCTTTTAGCTCTTGCTAATTCGTTGTCCTCCTGGTATCTTGAATGATCTTCCTAAAGTAGCCAGTTTCAAAAAAACAAAAACAACAAAAAAATGAAATACCAGCTTCATCCTAGACATTTTCTTGCCCTAATCTTTTATAGCCTTTCATTGCCCTTGGGATATAGTGTACAAAGTCTTCTATGATATGGCCACGAATTACCAATCTTCATTTTAGTTTTTAGCTGTATTGAACAAATGGATAATCTCCCCAAAGATCCTGGCTCTTTCTCCTATCTGTTATAAATTCAGTGAATGTAGAGAAAATGAGAATCTATGATATGGTGCAAAGTTAGTGCTAGAGATCTCTAATCTTTCTCTTCTTGCCAGTATTCTCCTGCATTATGTTTGCTGAGCTTTGTTCTTGTCGCTTGAGCTTGTCCCTGCTTGACTTCTGCTTTGGGGTAGTTTCATTCAATTTTTGGTTATAGTTATGTATTTACTTCCAAATCTGTTTTCTCATTCCCCCTGACTCTTTAGTGGAATAAAGTCTATATTAATGGTCTTTTGGGGTGTTTCCCCAGGTGCATTCATTTTGACCAAAATCACGATTGTCTTTCCTCCCAGATTTTATTTTTCTAATTTCTGTTTACTTTCAAGTCTTACATGCAGATTGAAAAAGCATTCCACCTCAGTATGGAATCCTGTAGGTCCCATTCGATTTCTACATCCTCTGTTTAGATTTTCCTTTCCAAAGGGACCAGTGCTTCTGCTGCTGAGGAAATGGAGTAGATACTTAAATAGACCTTGGTTTTATGCATGCCATTGTAAGGGAGGGAGGACAAGGCAGTCCTCCTGGGGTGAAGGAATGGCATGAAGAGAAGCATAGATGAAAGAGAATGCTGTGGAGAGTAGAAAGTTCTCATTTGGCCTTGAGTTTGGAGGTGAAACAGTAGGAGATTGAATTGAGGAGGTATGGGTTATCAGATTGCTGGGGACCTAAAATACCAGGAGTTTTGCTATACATGGTAGGTTTATTTACTTACTTATTTTAATTTTAATTTAATTTAATTTTATTTTTTAAAGATTTTATTTATTTATTTGACAGAGAGATTACAAGTTGGCAGAGAGGCAGGCAGAGGGGGAGGGGGAAGCAGGCTCCTTGCCAAGCAAGGAGTCCGATGCGGGTCTGCATCCCAGGACCCTGGGATCATGACCTGAGCTGAAGGCAGCAGCTTAACCGACTGAGCCACCCAGGCGTCCCAGTTTATTTATTTTTAAAGCTTTTATTTATTTGAGAGGGAGAAAGAGAGAGCCAGAAAGAGAACACAGGCAGGGAGGGGGGCCAGGGGAGAGGGAGAAGCAGGCTTCCCGCTGAGCAGGGAGCCAGTGCGGGGCTCCATGCGGGGCTCGATGCAGGGCCCAGATCCCAGGACCTTGGAATCATGACCTGAGCGAAAAGCAGAGGCTTAACTGACTGAGCCACACAGGTGCCGCATACCCACACAGGCGTCAACCATATTGACCGTTTTACAGGGGGGTAGGCATGACCAGAATGGTGCTTTAGGAAGAATGATCTTGTTGGTTGTGAGTAGTTAGTGATCAGGAATTGAATTAGAAATTTTATTGTAATAATCCAAACATGAGTTAACAAAGGCTTAACTATAATAAAAGGAGAGTGCAAGAGGAATCTTGAAGGAGGAACTGACCAAATTTGAGACAAAATGACAGGGTATAAGGAAGCAGGGAGGAAGAAGTTGCAGATGATTTTGTGCTTTTAAGTCTAGCTGACTACTGAATTCTGAGAACTAGGGTACCTTGATCAGTTGTTGATGAGGTAGATATCTAGGAGGAGCAGGCAACTGAAAATGCCTTCTAGGTCATGGGAGAAAAAAATCAAATCTGTAATTCACAGCAGGGCGAGGGTGGGGGGGGGGCCCTTCCCAGGGGAAACAATCTGGAAATTTTCTTGCTCTTGTTATGATGACAACCCCAATCTCCATGTGTTCCTTATTCTGTGACTTAGTAGGCAGAGTTCTACCATTGTGGTAGAGAATACCATTGTAGATTAAAAAAAGGTTCAAGACAGTATCTAAACAGAATTTATAGTTAAACCCTAGGTATGCTGAGGGAAGTCAGAAAAGAGAAACTTTTGGGGGAATGGCAACTAAATAGGAAGGAAACACAGGTAGAAGAACAATACCAGTACAGTATTGGTCATGGAAGGAAGAGGAGAAGAGTTTTGAGAAAAGGCAATCTAGAAAGGTAGAAGAGCACAGCATCCAGAGTCTGGTTCAGATCCTGACTTGCTGTAAAAATTCAGGGCTGTTTTCTGATGGTCAAAAGTCTCCTGGGGCTTTGAGTTGACCACATTTAGCTCAAGGCGGAACCTATGCATTTCAGGACCTCCTTGCATCCTTAGAAAGGACAGTTGAGAAATAGGCCCAGTTTCCATTCTGACTAATTTATAATTCAGAGGCATTGGGTAAGACAATCTCTCTAGTACATATATAAACACATTAGAACTGGGGTCATTTAAATGAATGTGGAAGGAGCAGTCTGAAGTGGGGAATTCAGAATTAAAGATTATAATACTGTAAGCATTTAAATGAGATTTCTTCAACAGTCATGACTCTTAAGATTTCCTGTTTTAATTCATAAAAGAGAGCAAGTAGAACACCATTCTGAGTAATATAGGTCTCTTTGGTGATAATTAAATCACAGATTATTATTCTTGGTTCTTTTTTTTTTTTTTTTTTTTTTAAGATTTTATTTATTTATTTGACAGAGATCACAAGTAGGCAGAGAGGCAGGCAGAGAGGGAGAGGAAAGCAGGCTCCCTGCCAAGCAGAGAGCCCGATGTGGGGCTCTATCCCAGGACCCTGAGATCATGACCCAAGCTGAAGGCAGAGGCTTAATCCACTGAGCCACCCAGGCACCCCTAAAAAAATAGCTTTTAATATTTGTGTAGTATGGTTAGGTAGTTTGGCACTACCTGAAAGGTTTATAGGTGGAATGGTAAACAGGACCAGAACAGGATTTCCTTGCTTGTTCCTTAGATGCTGCCTAAGTCTAGGGCTTCTCCTGTAATTCAGGACTGCTTTCTGCAGTTGGGAAGGTTAGGCATTACACAGCTCTAGGGACTCCATTTGCATCCTTTATGGTATTAGTGGCCATGGAGCTTTGTGCTTCTGAGGCCTGCGTCTCCTTAAAGTAATAAAGGGGGAATTTTTTTTTAAATCTCTTAAGTGATTTTAATATTTTCACAACTATCAAATCAGTTTTTATTTTTTAAAAATATTTTATTAGCGTGTGTGAGAAAGCACAAGTGGGTGGGGGGGGGGGAGCTGCAGAGGGAGAGGGAGAAACAGGTTCCCGGTGAGTAGGGAGCCCAGTGTGGGGCTTGATGCAGAGCTTGATCCCAGGACCTTGGAGTCATGACCTGAGCTGAAAGCAGACGCTTAACCAACTGAGCCACCCAGGTGCCCCCAAATAATTCAGTTTTTAATGGGGAATCATTTGCCTTGTAAATTCAGTCTGGTTCAAATCTGACTTGCTTTGTAAATTCAGAGCCGTTTTCCGATGGTCAAAGTCCCACGGGGGTTTGAGTATAAAACATTTGGCTGGGTGGGGTGTAAAATGGTAGTAAAAACATTCCCTCAGGATGTTTTGTCTTACATTGAAGTCTTATGGTTGATGTAGTCTCTGCAGGTCTTTAAAAGCCAAGTAGGTCCACTTTTTAAAAGCACACTGAATTGATTTATGCCAAATATGGCCACAGGACTGATGTGTAAGCAGAATGCCTGTATTGATTTACAGTGGGCATCTTCTTGGGGTCTGATCATCACTACCTTGGCAAGTCATTTCAGTTGGAATGTACCATAATTTAACTGAATCCAAGTCTGCATCATTTGTGAGATTCTTTATTACTGAAGAAGAAATCCTCATACTATGACGTAAGCTCTGCCACAGAGTTTTTTAATTACTTAGATATATTTTTAAAAAGATTTTATTTATTTGACAGAGATAGAAGCACAAGTAGGCAGAGCAACAAGCAGAAGGAGAGGGAGAAGCAGGTTTCCTGCTTCGCAGGGAGCCGGTGTGGGACTCGATCCCAAGACCCTGGGATCATGACCTGTGCTGAAGGCAGATGCTTAACCGACTGAGCCACCCAGGTGCCTCCCCCTTTAAAAGAGATTTTAATTACTTAAAAATTTTTAATTTAATTTAATTTAAATTTTTTAAGATTTTATTTATTTATTTGACAGACAGATCACAAGTAGGCAGAAAGGCAGGCAGAGAGAGGAGGAAACAGGCTCCCTGCTGAGCAGAGGCGGGACTCTATCCCATGACCCTGGGATCACGACCGGAGCTGAAGGCAGAGACTTTAACCCACTGAGCCACTCAGGCATGCCTAATTACTTAAAATTTTTATTTTCATTTTTTTCCCTTCAGTTGTCTGCAATGGCTCGCTTATTTTACATTTTCAGATTCAAAAGACATTTTAAAATTAATATTTTTAAAGTAATCTCTACACCCAATGTGGGGCTCCAACGCATGACCAAGATCAGGAGTTGGATTTTTTTTTTTTTTTTAGGATTGTATTTATGAGACAGAGCAAGTGTGTGTGCAAATGTGTGGCACACAAACACGCATGCATGCGGTCATGCATGAGTGAGCAAGCATGAGCTGGGGGCAAGAGGGGTGGTGGGCAGAGAGAGAGGGAGAAGCAGACTTCCTGCTAAGCAGAGAGCCTGACTCAGGGCTGATAATCAGGACCCTCAGATCATGACCTGAGCTGAAGTCAGAGCTTCAGGGAGTGAACCACCCAGGAGCTCCAAGACTTGCATGCATGCTCTTCTAACTGAGCCATCCAGGTGTCCGTTAGTTTACATTTTTTTAAAAAAAGATTTTATTTATTTATTTGACAGAGATCACAAGTAGGCAGTGAAGCAGGTCGAGAGAGAGGCAGGGTGGGGGGGGGCAGGCTCCCCGCTGAGCAGATAGCCCAATGCGGGACTTGATCCCAGGACCCTGAGATCATGACCTGAGCTGAGGCAGAGGCTTTAGCCACTGAGCCACTCAGGCACCCCATTATTTTACATTTTAAAAAAAGTTCTTTTAAATTTATTTAGGTGTAATAGATTATTATTACATGGTATATATTTTGTGTATATTTTAAAGAGACAATAGAAGTGAAATATATTGGTTAAGGTACTCCTCAAATTTCTGCATGTTATGTCTTACTCTTCTAAATAATGAAAAATTTAGGATTATGGAAGTTTCCTTCCTCCCCTCTCCCCACTATTATAGTGTCATGTTATTAAGGGTATTAATAATGAAATGTTTCTTAGGGACTGCTCCGTTGTTTTCTCATCAATGTAAAATTCAGTGATTTCTTGCTTCTGAAGTTCTTAAAACCAGTCCAAGTTGTTTAATTTCCCCCTTTAAGTACTTTTGCAGCCGATACAGATGGCCGCATGTGGGTTGTGCGTTGTCCAGTCTCTGCAGCAAACCATAACAAGCTTTATCTGTGTGTGGTTTTTTTGGTTCTTTTCCTCAGGTTCTGTAAAGCACTTACAATCACTTCTCTGATGGTGAAAAGTTATTTCACTAATATCCCATTGCTGTGTTTGCTTTCTTTTATATACTACATTTCATTTCAATTTAGAACCATATTATAATCTTTTGGGAGACATTTTAAGCAGCAGTTTAAAATCAGGTACTAACAACAATGCAGTTGAAAGGATGCTAGTGAACAGCTATGACTAAGTTTACTACGGGCAGACAGTGACACCTGTGGCACAACTTTCTTTGGGCTGAGAGCAGTGGTAACAGGACACTAAGATGTATTTCAGTTTTGGAGAGGTTAAAATGTGGGAAACCATGTGTCTTGTGTTGTTGTTAATTGTTTTTTTTTTTTTTTTTTTTTTTTAAATAGAATCACCAGTTGCTTAAGAGATGGGGGAGGGCACTAAGTTGATGTCAAGCTTGAGTCTGGTATGCAAGCTTGTGGGGCCATGTAGCAGTTCAGAGTTAAGTTAGAATATGGGTGACTCCATGGAACCCTCAGGGTTGAACTAGGGCTAGAAATACCTTCCAGAGAAGGGCAGATAAATTATTTTTTATTTACTTTTATGTTTTTCCCCACCCACTGAGCTTTTCCAAACCCTTTTTCTTTTCTTCCCAGAAGGCAAATAAATTAATAGCTGATTATGGATGTTAACATACTTTTACTTTGCCTTTTCTTCATTTTTGACCCATTTCTAGTTAATATATATATATTTTATATTTTTATTTATTTATTTATTTGACAGAGATCACAAGTAGGCAGAGAGGCAGGCAGAGAGAGAGGAAGAAACAGGCTCCCTGCTGAGCAGAGAGCCCAATGCAGGGCTTGATCCCGGGACTCCAGGATCATGACCTGAGCTGAAGGCAGAGGCTTTAACCCACTGAGCCACCCAGGCATCCCTCTAGTTAATATTTTTAAGCTATCTCTACACCTAATGTGGGGCTTGAACCCACAACCCTGAGATCAAGAGGGTTGGTCTACTGAATGCTGTACTGACCCAGCCAGATGCCCTGAGGCATTTTTTCTATTTAATATTTTTTAGATCTGATAAACAGAAATAAAAGGGTGATGTGAATTTATCTTAGAGATATTTACAGTATTTTTAAAATATTTTATTTTTATTTATTTATTTTATGTACTTTAATATTTTATTATTTATTTATTTATTTATTTTATTTATTTATTTGAGAGAGAGAGACAGTGAGAGAGAGCATGAGCGAGGAGAAGGTCAGAGGGAGAAGCAGAATCCCTGTGGAACTGGGAGCCCGATGTGGGACTCGATTCCTGAGCTGAAGGCAGTCGCTTAACCAACTGAGCCACCCAGGCACCCTGAGATATTTACAGTATATTTACAATACTTACATTTTTTCATTTTTAAGCTGTAATTTTCTTTTTCCATTCTGTTTCCAGCTTTATGGAGATATAGTTGACGTATAGCATTGTATAAACTTAAAGCATGTGTATAGCATTGTATAAGTTTAAAGCATGTAGTGTATTGATTTGATACATTTATATATTGCAGAATGATTACCACCATAGCATAAAGCTAACACCTCATTCCATCACATACTTACTATTTCTTTTTTTGTGGTGAGAACATTTAAGATCTAATCTCTTCACGACTTTCACGTATATAGTATGGTAATCACTTTGCTGTACATTAGATCCCCAGAAGTGGGACTTTGTACCCTGGGAACACAAAGCTCCCTATTCCCCCCCCCCCCCCCACCCAGCCTCTGGTGACTCCCACTCTACTCTGTGTTTCTCTGAGTTTGGTTTTTCTTTAGATTCTGTATATGAATAATATCCTACAATATTTGTCTTTTCTTGTCTGACTTACTTCAATTTAAACTCTGATATTTTAAAATGGTTTTTGAAAGGTCGCTAATGAAACTTACTAGCAAATTATTTTAACTTGATGGTTCAAAATAATTTTTTGTTTTTTAAGATTTTATTTATTTATTTGACAGAGAGAGAGAGATCACAAGCAGGCAGAGACAGAGGGGGGGGAAGCAGGCTCCCCACTGAGCAGAGAGCCCAATGTGGGGCTCGATCCCGGGACCCTGGGATCATGACCTGAGCTGAAGGCAGAGGCTTTAACCCACTGAACCACCCAGGTGCCTCTCAAGATAATTTTTTAAAAGAATCACTAGTGTATAAAATGCTAAGCAGAAAGTGGGTAGAGTTGTGGAAGCTGTGAGATAGGCAGGGGGGATGCTTATTTTAAGAATCTTTAACATACCTCATGGTAATGGGAGAACTGTTGCAAGGGAATAATATATATTAAAATGTAAATCTGTTACCTTCATTCACTCCCTATTGCTCAGTGGCTAATGAAGAAGGTCCTTAGTTTGGTCCCTGATGTCCTGCCTGGTCTGTTCCCACCTATCTCATTGGATTCATCTTATACCATGCCTCCTTTCCCCAGATAAACATAAGAAGATGGTGAATTGAAATGTAAGGGGATTTATGAATTTTACTTTTCCTGTTATACTGTTATAAATAGGGATTAAAAAATCTTATTCTATTGGCTCTGGTTAAATGGAGCCAGGGAATAAGTAAAATACCTTAGATATAGTTTCTGGGCTGGAATTCTGCATTTCCTCTTGATTAACTGGATAGAGATATTTTTCTCATTAACAGGTTTCTCCACATATAAAAATCTATTGTAAAGATACCGGAAAATAATGGCAGCGGAAACGCAGACACTGAACTTTGGGCCTGAATGGTGAGTTTTCAAAATCTCATCCTATCTGATATTGGATGTACTACTAGTATAGTAGTAAGGTATTTGTACAGATATTGGGTGGTTTATAAATGTATATGTTTTTGAGACTTTGATTTTTGTGCCTAATTGAAAACAATGTAGCTTCTCTAGGAATAAATTATGTTTGGTTAGTGACTGCATTCTGTATTTAAAAAAAGCTTTCTTGGTCTGGCTTTGTAATGATAACAAGATTTTCTTGGTCTGGTTTTGCACTGGTAATGGTTATGTAATGGTAATGGACTTCTTGCAATCCCACCACTCTAGCAAATTATTTGCCCTTTTTTTTGAGCCCTTGTCTAAGTGCATATAAAATTTTACATATAATCGTAACATTTTTATCTGTATATGTTTTCTGCTACAATGCTGTTTCGCGAGTGCTATTCATACACTTATTTGAAAACATAGTTTTTATTGAATTATTATTTGAATTTTATTTTATTGATGGGCTAAGCAGGTGGTCCAGAATTATACTGGCTGTTAACTGTAGCTCATCTAAGATTGGGATAACATTTGCCATAATAACAATTAATTGACCTTTGAGTCTCTTACAGATGTGTTTGGACCCTGAATATGGAATTCTCATGGAATTTTGAGATCCATCACATTGTAGTGTGATTTTCCCCCCTTCCTCCTTTCCCCCCAATGTTGGTGATTGAAGATCCTCTCGTCAGTGGCATGAATAGTTGCTTTTTCTATTCAAATCTTGGGCCAGAAGCAGTATATAAAATAGATAAATTGGAATGGTGTCTTAAACATTCTTGATTGTTTAGGTGAAAAATGGTGCAGACTTCTGTAGTAACTCTCTGTTTGAAGACACTTATTAACTTATTTTATGCATTTCTTTTTATATGTAATTCCTAAATTTGTTTGGCCCTTATAGCTAGCGTTTGGAAACTGAGGAGAAATCACTACTTGAAGTTCTAAGAACTGAAGCAGCTTTTCTACTTTGAGAATTATTTTGGAAATGTTGACCTAAGTAATGCTGTACCTGTTTTAGTTCTTAGTTTGTGTTTTAAAAATAGTTTTATTGCCATATCAGTATATGTTTTTGAAGAAATTGGAGATTACAAGTAAGCCAGAGGAAGATCTAATCACCATAATTTTACCATCCATGATATAACTACTGTAAATAGGTTAGTTTATCTCTGTGGGTGGTTTTATGTATGCTTATTTGTGTATATGTACATTTATTTTCACAAAAATGGGATCATACTGTACATTCAGCTTTGTAACCTGCTTTTAAAAAATAGCCACATCAAAAGTATATTTTTTTAAATAAATGTTTTCTTTATCTTAAATGGTTGCATTGTATGATGTACCATCATTTATTTAGCCTTCTAGATGTAGCATATATAGGCTGTTTTTAGGTTTTCATTATAAAAGTATTTTTGATGAACATTCTTGTAGCTAAATCTTAATTCACATCTTATTAGCTTTATAAGGTGGTTTAAATCTATATAGCTCACTTGTTGAACTGTTTTGTGTGTAACTCTTCTGCCTTTGTCCAGAATTTGTAACTGCTTCTCTTTTGTATTTACACACTTTTCTTTGTAAAAACATGATTAAACTTGTCAGCTAATTTAAGGAAGTTGTCTCTCCCGCCTTTTAAGAAAAAGAGACAACACTAGGAATTCAACCTAAAGAAAAAACTGCTGGAGATGTTCTAGAGTTAAGTTAGTATACATTTAGCTTGATGTCCTGTATCATGGATTGACAAACTATGGCCTGTGAGACTATAAGTACAGTTTTTATGAATAAATTTTATTGGAACATAAAACATACCCATTTGTTTCTGTATTATCTGGCTTCTTTCATACCATAGTGGCAAGGTTGAGTAGTCATAGGTGAGGCCATCCGGCTCTAAAAGCTTACATATTTACTTTCTGGCCTTCTACAGAGAAAAGTTATTTGGCCTCTGCCCTAAACCATGGGTTTCTGGAGTCGTTTCAGTGTGTCACTGACCGAGTCTACCAGTAGCACTATACACATTTTTTCATTGGTACTCTGAAGTTTTGTTTGAGCAGTCCAGGTTTTATACGAAATTTGAACTGAAGTAGCTTTAGTAGAAGTCCCATGCTTAAACAGTAGCTTTACCGGATTTTTACCGTGCAGGCATTATTAGAGCTTAGGGTCCTTCCCTTAACTCACCTGGAATGCTTTTAAACTGAGGACTGGAGGTCTAAGTAGGCACACTGCCTTTTTAGTACCATATATCAACGTTTCTTTTGGGAAAGGGAATATATGAGACCCTTAAGTAACTCAGATAACCCTGAGCTTAGAAGCTGCAGTATGAGTAGAAGCTGCTGCTGTGTTTCCATGCATGTAACATTGCATTCATTGTGGAACCTGAAGTAAGGAGCTGTGTCCGGAACACTTGAGAATCAAAATTTAGAGTGATTGCATTCCATTAGAGTGTCGCTCTGAACCATACAGAAACGAATTCAGTGATGCTTTATTCTGTTTACTAAGATCATTATTTCTATTATGATGTAAAAACAAATGTTCAATAAGAAATGGATGAAATGAGCAGATTTACTGATACTTGGGGAAGTAGTAAAGATGGGAGAATGTTGAAAATTTTGATAGAGACAGACCATGAATGACCATATACATGGACTTTTTAAGGTAGGGATGTGGGGTCATTAGGTCTTAGCTTATTTCTATATTTAGAATAAAAATATGTACTGTATAACACTAAAGCAATTTAAAAAGGTGTGATAGATTTAATGGAGGAGTAAATAGTTTCTAGGAATAAAACAATAGTCTTTACTCAAATGTTACTGCCTTAGACCTCTCCTGACCCATCTGTATATAATACCTTCTCCTTATTTCCTATCTCCCTACTCTGCTTAATTTTTTCTTAATGGTCTATATCTAAATAGAATGTGGCAATTTTACTCACTTATTCTCTTTATTATTTAAATCCCATCCTCCAGCTCCCACTAGACTGTGAGCTCCCAGAGGGCAGGTACTTTGGTCTCAGTTTTTGTACAGTTTGTTCATTGCTGTATCTCTAGTGCCTGCATTATATAGTAGGTGCTCAATAAATATTTGTTCATTGAGTGAATGAGTTGTTGGAACGTAAAGTTGATTTTAATGTTTTGCTATTATAAATATGTGTGTGTATATATCCTTGAACAGTTTTGTTGGTATTGCTGATTATTTTGGAGTAATTCCTTGGAAGTGGAATTATTAAAACAAAAATTGCAGTTTTAAGGCTTTGGATGATGTGTGGACAGATTGACCACCAGAAGGGTTGTGCGAATTTAATTCCCATCCCATGCCTGTTTACTTCACCCTTGACAAAACACTAAGTACTACCTTACAAAAAAACGAAAAAAAATTTTTTTTGTTTTAAATCTGGTAGATTTAGGGTTTTTGGATTTTTTTTTAAATTTTTTTGTTTGGTTCAGTAACAAAGTAATTCATGCTTATTCTAGAAAACCTTGGAGGAAGTGGTAGTACAAAAAGAAAAAGGAAATATATAAGTTATCCTTAATCCTACCATCCAAAGAACCATTGTGAACATTTTGGTTTGTATCCTATTTTTTTTTCCTGCAAATGTTTGTATATATACTTAAAGACATTAAAAAAAAAAACCAAATTCATTATTTACTTGTTTTGGGGGGGGTTATTTTTATTTTTATGTTGAGGATTGTAAATAGATAAATGTAGATGCTAAAGGAATCTATCGTAGGGGGAATAAGCGCAGATAGTTACCTGGCTTTATGGGGAAGAAGCCAAGGAATCGCCTTCTGGTTTTCTTCTATCTCATCTCCTTGGTCTTAAGGAAATTTTTTCCAGGTCTTTCCTTGCAAGAAAGTGAGGCACTTATTTCCCCCAAAGCATTTTGTTTATACCTGTGTTAAAATAGTTACATCTTTGTGTTGTGTCTCTGTGTTTACCTTACTCAGAAAAGAACATAAGAAAGGTACTGTATTTCTCAATTTTGGTAAGCCCATTGTTTACCCTTGTATATTAAACATAGGCACTTAGTAAATAATGGACTCAAGTCTCATGGGGGTGGGGAGAAATGAGGGCAAAGAAGAAAAACTTGTTATTGTTGGGTTACTAAGTATCATCTTATGGGCTTGTGGGGAAAATGAGAGAATTTCTGAAGAATGGGATACATTAATCATCCCAGTTTTCCAAAAAGAGTGAAAGATATCTGTGTGGTCTGAAGGGATAAGTAATTTGGTATTATCCAGGGGTGTTATTTATTTATTTATTTATTAACTAATATTTTTTTATTTATCTGAGAGAGGGTGGGAAAAAGAGGGTGCGCACACATGTGAACAGGGACAGGTAAAGAAGGAGAAGCAGACCACTGCTGCAGGGAGCCTGAGGTGGGACTTGTTCCCAGGACCCTGGTATCATGACCTAGGCTGAAGGCAGATGCCTAACTGACTGAGTCTCCCAGGCACCCCCAGGATATATTTTAGAAGAGAATATTAAGATTTGTTTAGAAAACATTTCTCACATGCCTCCTACGTTCCGTGTCTTGTGTTAGGTGCTGAGGCAAAAAGGTTGAAAGGACATGGTACCTGCCTTTGAATTATGTAGTGAGGAAGCTGACAGTAATTTCACTATAATGTTGACGTGTGAAGGAAGTGTAGCGAAGTATAGTATATTAATCTGCTTATTTGATGCCTATAAACATCTCATCATTCATACTTTTCTGAAACTGAGCTCATGAGTTTTTCTGTTTTAGATTTATTTAATCTTAAATACCACAGTATGCCCATTTGCTTAGTCCCAAAGTCTTGGAGTTATTCTGGATATTTCTTTTACTTCTGTATCTCTACATCTAGTCGATTCCAGTGCCATTTCCGTTTCATCTCCAACGTATCTCAAATCTGTTCATTTCTCTCCACCTGCATTGCTGTCACCCTGTTATAAGTCACCACCATCTCTGACATAAACAATTGCAAGAGTGGCGTGATGTTTTCTGGCTTTCATTCTTCTCATTGTTCAGCAGCCAGAGCAGTCTTAAGATATAAATTGGGTCAGGTTTTCTCCAAAATCCTTCAATAGCTTTATGTCTATTTGCATGACTTTTTATTGGCTTTTTCTTCCACTAGCCAGTTAGTTCCATGAAGGCTGAGCTGGTACTTGTGTCTAGCCCAGGTCTTGAGGATTTTGAGCTCTCTTCCCTGTACCATTCTCTTTCCAACTCCTCATCCTCCTCATTCTGACTTGACTCTTCCTTTTCCTCCTTGCACTTAACCTCTCTGTTCCCCCAGCAGTCTTCCCTCCCTACAAGTGAAAATGGCTTGAAAAAATAAAATTTTCCTGATAGCAGAAAAGGCATGTGTAAAGACAAGGGGGCAGGAAACAGCAAGTTTAAGAGAGGAATTCTGAGACACTGTCTTTACTATACTGTGAAGTGTGGGAGAGATGAGCTTGGAGGCATCCTTTCTATGTTAAGAAACTCGATTTTATTTGATCGTTGTGTGCCAATGAAGAGTTGTTAATCAGGGAACATTTTATTTGGGTTTGCATTTGAGATATATTTGTAGTAGTGTGGAGGATGAACGATGACTAGTTATATCACTTAGGATGCTGTTGTAGCAGTCCAGGTAAGAAAGAGAAGTGTGGATAGTAAGATTGATAGGATGGCTTGAGAGATTTAGGATCTAAAACTGGTAGGATGTGGTAATTGGATATGGGACATGGTAGAAGGTGAGGAGTAAAGGATGACTCCCTGACTCTTAATCCAGTGGTTGAGCAGATGGTGATGTCCTTACCTGCCTTAAGGTGATGAAGGGATTTGGGATGAGTAAACTGATGAGTAGGGTTTAGGGGATGTTAAAGCAAAAGCTGAGAGGCTCATATGGAAGACTTAAAAACTCTAGGGAAGAGGTCAGAGCTGGAGTTGAGAATCAGGAGCTTACCCAGAAATGTTTTTTGACTCCTATACACATCTACATGGATACTCCAGATTGCCTTCATAAACTGAAGTTTGGATTTGGAACAATAATAAGTGAAGATTTGGGGATGTCATGGGGTTTTAGAAGGTCTTCTAATGCTACCCATCAGTTACTACTACTCATATTAGAACTGGGCCTTTTGTGTTAAACAGATCTCAGTATGACCAGAAAGAAGAAGGTGACTGATGGGAAATTGTCCCTTGGATTTGTGTGAGGTTATTGATGAACTTCACTGGAGCAGTGGAGTTGTAGGGGAGAAGCCAGATTATGCCAGGGTGTTTTTTTGTTTCTTTTTTGCGCTGGGTTTTGAAGTGACCACAAGTATGGATGTGGAGATGTTTCTGAAATGAAGAGGAATGATGAATAGTGCATAGCTAGAGGGGATGCTGCATTAAAGGGGTTTTAAAAAACTCACTGTCAGAAGAGAGGTTAAAGATCATTGGTGGGTTTTTAAGGAGGGATGTTACCCAGGTGTGTTTTTAGCTTTTACAAATATCTGTTAGGTGAAGAGGGACTTGGAACAGGATTTGCCGATTATTGAGTAGAGCACAGATCTCCTCATTGAGGCTACTATCTTAGTTTGAATTACTCTCAGTTTGCCTTAGTTCGTTCTCTTCACAGTCCTGGAGGAATCTCTTGAGAATGCACTCTGGTTATGTTAGTCTTAGATCTGGGGCCTATAAGAAATGCTCAGTCCTCGACATTGGACATTCAGTCCTTGGGCAGTGGGCGTAGGGTCCATTGGAAGGGACCAGGGTGGTAAGTGGATTTGAAACCTTGTGAGGAGCAAATGAAGAAATTAATGTTGAGCCAGAAGAAGGAAAGTCTCTAAAGAGACATTGTGACTATTTGCCAGTACGGGAATGTTTTTCACTTGAAAGAGCGTCTAAGATGTGCCCTCTAGTGGTTGGAACGAGTGGCAAACATATTGGTTTAGTATAAGAAAGATATTTTAACATAGTTTCTTTAAAAAAAAAAAAGATTTTATTTATTTTAGAGAGTGTGAGTGTATGTGTGTGGGGAGGGGGGTAGAGGGAGAAGGAGAATTTCAGGTCAACTCCCTGCTGAGCATCAGCCTGCCGTGAGGGTCCTGCTGTGAGGAGCCTGCCGTGAACCCAAGTTCATGACCTGAGCTGAAATCAAGAGTTGGACGCTCAATTGACTGAGCACTCAGGCGCCCCTAAAATAATTTATAATAAAATATATATGTTTTAAAATTAATGTTTGGCAAAGTAAACCTTGCCTATTTGATTGATTGATTTTTTTAAAAGTTTTATTTATTTGAGAGATAGCACAGGCAGAGGGAGAAACAGGCTTCCCACTGAGCAAGGAGCCTGACATTATGACTGGAGCTGAAGGCAGATGCTTAACCAACTGAGCCACTCCCAAACCTTGCCTATTTTAAATAAAGTTTGGGAGTTTTGATCTTTTTAGTCATGAAAACCTAGGTTTGAGACTTTGTTTTGCTGGTTGAGTGTGGGCAAGTTGTTTAACCCTCGTCTGTTCCTAGAGTTGTTGTGAAGCTGAAATGAAATGAAGTGAAGTAATCCATATGTAAAATTCCCAGCTTCAGTTCTCAGTGGATATTAATTCTACTTTTTCAGGAAAAAGCCCAGCTATACATGAATTTGTTGGAGATCAGTTCGTGGAGGGCCCTCCAGCAGTAGTTCTTCATGTGCATGTTGTTTTCTTCCCTGGTTGTTCCAACCTGTCTTACAGGAGTTGGACTAAATGACCGCTATGTTCAATATTTGGAAAGAAAACAAAAGACCAGCCTAGTAGCAATAAGCACTCCTAGCACCCAGTTTGCATTTTTAATATGCACTAAGGAGAATCAGGCTCCCAGGAGAAATGGTTGATTCTAGGCCTGAGGCAAGAAATACAAGCTATGCCTAGAACATAGAACATATTGACATAACAGAAGAGAAGCCGTTAAAGACTGCTAGGGTGTGTCAGAAGGATTTAGGAACATACCTGAAGAGTCTCTCGCTGGTCAAAGATGAGACAGTTTGAGGGGCACCTGGTTGGCTCAGTCAGTGGAACATGTGGCTCTTGATCTCAGGGTCATGAGTTTAAGCCCCTCATTAGGTGCGCAGCCTACTTGAAAGATGAGAATTTGAATACTGTTAATAATTGCAGTGAAATAACTTAATTAAAATTATTTGTTATCATTGGAAGATGCTAGGGAATTAAGTCCCTATTTTGAAAACTAATTAGAAGAATCAAGACTTTTTTCTTTCCTATATGAACTATACTATTGGGTAACAATACTAAATAGCGTAAGAGAGAAATTTCTCCTTATAGAAATACTCCAGCTAATAAAGAAGGAATAATAGAAGAAAATCACTTTGTAACCTTAGTGAATGAACTTAGGCACCTTGGCATTGGTCTTCAGGGACTACTAGACTCAAAAAATGAACCAGGCAGTAAGTGCTTCCAAATGGCATAACACACCACTACATGGAAGTAGTCTTTCCAGATCAGATCAGGTCTTTACATCCAGTCACCAATGTACATGAAATGCATAGAACAGAGAAATGTGTTAAGGTATATCACAGAGATAAAAATCAGCAAAATCCAGACTAGAAAAAATTCTTTTGGAGAGAACATTTCGGAGTATTTACTGATGACAAAACTTCCCTTCAAAAATTTCCCCCAGGGGCGCCTGGGTGGCTCAGTCGAGTTAAGCATCTGCTTTCAGGTCAGGTCACGATCCCTGGGGCCTAGGATCGAGTCCCGCATGGGGCTCCCTGCTCAGCAGGAAGCCTGCTTCTCCCCCATCCACACTCCCCCTGCTGTGTTTCCTCTCTCCCTGTGTTTCTGTCAAATAAATAAAATCTTTAAAAAAAAAAAAAAGTCCCCCCAAAATCTTGGAAAGTTTCCTTCAAAAAAATTTTTGAAAGCATATGATTTCCTTGAAAACAGTATCAGAGGAGGGTTAGATGGAGTGGTAGAAGGAGCAGGGTTGGCCATGGGTTATTGATTTGGGGGCTGGGTGAATGGTATGTAGGAGTTCGTTATGTAATTCCTGGTGTTCTTACGTATGTTCAAAATCGTCCATAAATAAAATGTTAAAAAAAGGTAAGTAGAGAAGATAGAAACACTGAAAAAAGACCCTAGCAATCTTGAGTTTACTAATATATCCCCCCCTTTTTCCTTATTGTACATATAAACACATGTTTATATTTATGCACATAGAATTTTTGACTAATATACAAGTAATATTCTGCTTTCCTTCGTATTTTTTTTTAAATGTGTGGATCATTCCCTTTTTTGCGTATGTGAATAAAGCTTAACAATTTGGGGAATATATTTTAATGCTTCAGTTGAATTTTCCTTTAAGCTAACCTACTGAAGTAAAGTACCTTGGTCCCCTTTACCCTTGATACTTAACTGCTTTATAGAATTTCAGGCAGCCCTCAGATAAGGAGCTCCTGCTGGTAGTGGTTTTGCTGCTTGCTGTTTGACACAGTGCTGCAGTGAGATTTTATTATGGCCATTTTTTGCTGAGCTTCACCCACCTTTTTTTTTCCTCTCTAAATAAAAGCATCTTATAAAAATGTTCCTTCTAACCCCAGTTCCATTTCTCTTGGAGTATATTTTTATTTTTTCCTAGAAGTAAATATGGCTTAAAATTTTTTTTCTTGTATTAACTCTTCAGTGCATTTTCACATTCAACATACTGATCATTGCTTCCAGTAAAAATGAATTGTGAAATACTGTAGGCATATAAAAGTATAAAATTGTAACAAACATTTCTGTATAGCATGAATGAGAAAATAAATCATTGCAGGTATAATTAAAACAGCCTTTACATTTTCCTTCCCTTTGCAGATAGAACCTTATCTTGAATTTTGTATTGTCAATTCATGTTTGTTTTTATACTTACTATATTTTATATGTATTCTTAAACAGTATAAATTTATTTTCAGGTTTGCTTGTATATCTTTGTTGTAAGCTTCTATGTTTTGCTTTTTCTTTTGTATAGCATACGTTCTTATTTAACAAATATTAATGTTTTGTTAAACATTAGCAGATCATTCTTTGAAGTGGTGGTTCCACTGTAATCCCACAAATACTGCTTGATAATTTCCATTGTTTTACATCCTTACCAACAACTGGTATTCCAGATTTATTAATTGGTATTGTCAGATTTATTAATTCTTACTAATCTAATAGGTATAAGGTGATATTTCACTTCTGTTTTAATCCTGTTCCTTTTATGATTTGAAATAGTCACCTCTTCACCACCAGACTTCTCAGGGACATGCCATGATAACCTTTTAAGTAAGGAGTTACCACATGGTCGTCTGGTTATTTCTCAATGAACTGTTCTCTTAATGTGCTATGACAGCAGGTTGTATTAAAGCTAAAATCTTGGATACCTTGAGAAAATGGGATTTCTTTCTGCTCTTCTAAAGAACTAAAATGAATACTTTTGTAGTATATAAAAATAGAAGTTCTTAGTGTCAGAATATTTGACATTTCATTTTTTATGTCTCTCCTATTCTAGGCTCCGGGCTCTGTCCAGTGGTGGGAGTATCACGTCCCCTCCTCTTTCTCCAGCTTTGCCGAAGTATAAGTTAGCAGACTATCGTTACGGTCGAGAAGAAATGTTAGCACTTTTCCTTAAAGATAACAAGGTAAGAGAAAAGTAAAGAGTTCAGAATTATGAATGAGATTTTAGGGTATATATAGTGATATATTGATAGATGAAGTACCCATGGTTTTTCTGTTTTTTTTTTTCCTGCTTTGAAACCTGCAGTCATTGACAGAGAATCTTCTAAGTGTAAGGAGCTCAGTATTTTTTAGAGAAGACCTAAGATTTTGTTACAGGAGTAGAAAACTTCATGGAAACAGGGAATATTCAGCACTTAGTACTTTGTTTAATTTCCTTTTAATGCCTCCTTCATGTCCATTTCTATCCCAATTTGATGGCTGCACCTCTCTTAGTTGTACCTTTACTCTTCATTTAGAAGTTAGGAGTGAGAAGAGGAGCATTCTCTTCTTTCCCTTTTTGTATTAAATATAGACAGTTTTCATTTGAGAAAACGTCTTAAAATATATCATGTTTGTGTCACTTATGAATGATCAAAACTCAAACAGCGTAAAGTACTTACTGTCTGACTAGTGAGAGCTAATATTTTCTATTTTTCAAATATACTTTGTTTTTACTTTTACTAGTGGTTTGCAGAATCTCAACTTTTTTTTTTTTTTTTTAAAGATTTTATTTATTTATTTGACAGAGATCACAAGTAGGCAGAGAGGCAGGCAGAGAGAGCGGGGGAAGGAGGCTCCCCATTGAGCAGGGAGCCCGATGCGGGGCTCGATCCCAGGACCCTGGGATCATGACCTGAGCTGAAGGCAGAGACTTGAACCCACTGAGCCACTCAGGCACCCCCGGAATCTCAAATTTTAATGATGGTTGCTAAGGACAGATAAAATTATTTATGAAACTCTCATTAGTACCTTGTGGTAAACGTAAGGATTTTTATTCTTCCACTCTGTACTCTGGAATACCAGAGTTAGTGCTGTATATCATATCTGAAAGTGGTGGTCTGATGGGAGGAAGAGGAAGGTGACTGGGGTTTTTAATATTTGACCCTCTCAGAATAAGTAAGTACTACTGAAGGTAATTGTGGTTGAATAAGCTTTACTCCATATTTATTATAATCACCAAGATGCAGACAAAAGGGTATTTTTTCTTATTTTATAATTTTTGTAGTTGGAGGGATAGCATTAATTTCATGGTCATGTGTTTGGTCATACAGATACCTTCAGACCTACTGGATAAAGAATTTCTGCCTATCCTACAGGAGGAGCCCCTGCCTCCGTTGGCTCTTGTACCCTTTACAGAAGAAGAACAGGTTTGTGCTTACCTTTTAGCCTTAGGTCAAACCCTTGTTCCTTTCCACTGAGTCATGAGAATTGGAAGTTACTACTTACGCCCTAAGGCCTTCTATCCCCACAGATCTATTTTCTTCTTTCTTTTCACTTGAAGCGTGGATGCCTCTTAAAGTTGGCAAGATTCTGCTTTAGTCCTGAAGCTTTTTGAGTGTTATATAGAGCAAGGAAATGTTTCTAGATCCTTAAGGACAATGGGAATCATCCATTATAATTTATTTGAGTAGAGAGGTATTTTTTGGGAAGTAGGGCCGCCTTTTCAGAATAATAATAGTTTTTCAGAAGTAATTGGTAACCTGAATTCTCACCAATGCATTCTTTTTTTTTTTTTTTTTAAAGATTTTATTTATTTACTTGACAAAGAACATAAGCAGGGGGGAGTGGCAGGCAGATGAAGAGGGAGAAAGGAGCCCACTATGGGGCTCGATCCCAGGACCCTGGGATCATGACCTGAACCAAAGGCAGTTGCTTAACCCACTGAGCCACCTAGGTGCCCCCATTCTTCTTCTTCTTTTTTTTTTAATTGAATTAATTAACATGATGTATTACTAGTTTAAGAGGTAGAGTTCAGTAATTCAGTAGTTGTCTAGTGCTCATTACATCATATGCCCTCCTTAATGTCTGTCCATCACCCAGTTACCCCATCTCCCCACCCCTCTCCCCTCTAGCAGTCCTGTTTGTTTCCTGTGATAGAGTCTTATGGTTTGTTTCCCTCTCTGATTTCATCTTGTTTCATTTTTTCCTCTCTTCCCCATGACCCTCTGTTTTGTTTCTTAAATTCCACACATGAGATCATATGATAATCATCTTTCTTTGATTGACTTATTTTGCTTTGCACAAATACACTCTAGTTCCATCCATGTTGTTAGAAATGGCAAAATTTCTTTCTTTCTTTTTTTTTGGTAGCTGAGTAGTATTCCATTTTATATACATACCGCATCTTCTTTACCCACCTATCTGTTGATGGACAGCTGGGCTCTCTTTCCATACTTTGTCTGCTGTGGACTTTGCTGCTGTAAACATTGGGGTGCAGGTACCCCTTCGGATCAGTACATTTGTATCTTTTAAGTAAATACCCAGTAGTGCAATTGTTGGGTTGTAGGGTAGCTCTATTTTCAACTTTTTGAGGAACCTCCATGCTATTTTCCAGAGTGGTTGCACCACCAACAGTGTAAGAGGGTTCCCTTTTCTCCACATCCTCACCAATATTTGTTGTCTCCTAACTTGTTAATTTTAGCCATTCTGATCAGTGTAAGGTGATATCTAATTGTGGTGTTGATTTGTATTTCCCTGATGCCGAGTGATGTTGAGCTTTTTTTCATGTTTCTGTTGGCCATTGGTTGTCTTCCTTTAAAAAAAAAAAAGTTATTTATTTGTTTATTTGTTTGTTTATTTATTTATGTGACAGAGAGAGAGACACACACACAGTGAGAGGGAACACAAGCAGGGGGAGTGGGAGAGGGAGAAGCAGGCTTCCCTCTGAGCAGGGAGCCCAGGACCCTGGGATCACGACCTGAGCCACCCAGGTGCCCCATTGGTTGTCGTCTTCAGAGAAATGTCTGTTCATGTCTTCTGGCCATTTCCTTTTTTCTTTTTTTTTAAAGATTTTATTTATTTATTTGACAGAGAGATCACAAGTAGGCAGAGAGGCAGGCAGAGAGAGTTGGGGAAGCAAGGCTCCCTGCTGAGCAGAGAGCCAGATGTGGGGCTTGATCCCAGGACCCTGAGATCATGACCTGAGCCGAAGGCAGAGACTGAACCCACTGAGCCACCCAGGCACCCCTTCGGCCCATTTCTTGATTGGATTATTCATTCTTTGGGTGTTGAGTTTGATAAGTTCTTTGTACATTTTGGATACTGGGCCTTTTCTGATACAACATTTGCAAATATCTCCTCCCACGCTGTTGATTGTCTTTTGGTTTTGTCAGCTGTTTTCTTTGCTGTGCAAAACATGTTTATCTTGACAAAGTTCCAGTAGTACATTTCTGCCTTTGTTTCTCTTTGGAGATGTGTCGAGCAAGAAGTTGCTGCAGCCAAGGTGAAGAGGTTACTAGCTATGTTCTCCTCTAGGATTTTGATGGATTCCTGTCTCACATTTAGGTCTTTCATCCATTTTGAGTCTATTTTTGTGTATGGTATAAGGAAATGGTCCAGTTTCATTTTTATGCATGTGGTTTAATTTTCCCAACACCATTTGTTGGAGAGACTTTCTTTTTTCCATTGGATATGCTTTTCCTGCTTTGTGGAAGATTAGTTGACCATGGAGTTGAGGGTCCTTTCTGGGATCTGTCTTCTGTTCCATTCATTGACCTATGTGTCTCTATGTGTCTGTTTTTGTGCCAGTACCGTACAGTCTTGATTACAGCTTTGTTTGTAATAGAGCTTGAAGGCCGAAATTGTGATGCCGCCAGTTTTTGTTTTCTTTTTCAATATTCCTTTGGGTATTTGGGGTCTTTTCTGGTCCATACAAATTTTAGGATTATTTGTCCCAGTTCTGTGAAAAAAGTTGATGGTATTTTAATATGGTTTGCATTAAATGTGTAGATTGCTCCAGGTGGCATAGACATTTTCACAATATTTATTCCTCCAGTCCATGAGTATGGAATGTTTTTCCATTTCTTTATGTCTTCCCAGTTTCTTTCATGAGCATTCCGTAGTTCTCTGAACACAGATCCTTTGCCTCTTTGGTTAGTTTTATTCCTAGGTATCTCATGGTTTTGGATGCAATTGTAAATAAGATTGGCTCTTTAATTCCTCTTTATTCTGTCTCATTGTTAGTATATAGAAATGCACATGATTTTTG
Source organism: Enhydra lutris kenyoni (assembly GCF_002288905.1). Classification (NCBI taxonomy): domain Eukaryota; kingdom Metazoa; phylum Chordata; class Mammalia; order Carnivora; family Mustelidae; genus Enhydra; species Enhydra lutris. Next base: position 40,642,715 of record NW_019154085.1, read on the forward strand.
CTCATTGATTTTATATCCTGCCACTTTACTGAATTGCTGTATGAGTTCTAGCAATTTTGGGGTGGAGATTTTGGGTTTTCCACAGAGTATCACGTCTTCTGCGAAGAGTGAGAGTTTGATTTCTTCTTTTCCAATTCAGATGCCTTTTATTTCTTTTTGTTGTCTGATTGCTGAGGCTAGGACTTCTAGTACTGTGTTGAACAACAGTGGTGATAGTGGACATCCCTGCCATGTTCCTGACCTTAAGGGAAAAGCTCTCAGTTTTTCCCCATTGAGAATGATACTCACTTTTCATATATGGTGGGCTTTTCATATATGGCTTTTATGATATTGAGGTATGTTCCCTCTATCTTTACACTGTGAGGTGTTTTCATCAAAAAAGGGTGCTGTTCTTTGTTAGATGCTTTCTCTGCATTTATTGAAATGATCTTAGTGTTCTTGTCCTTTCTTTTAGTAGTGTAGTATATCACATTGATTTGCAGGTATTGAACTACCCTTGCAGCCCAGGAATAAATCCCACTTGGTTGTGCTTACAAATGCATTCTACCACTAAGGGAAAAAATATAGATCTTCAGCTCGAAATGTACTCTTCTGTCACCAATTTTTGTTTATGATATTGTGAGAAACTTAGATTTTTGGCCGAAAAGTAGGTTTTGTGTTGTCTTTATTTATTATGATGTGCTATTTCCAAAGATAAATATGAGTTTCTGATTTCAAGAAATTTGTTTATTTTTTATTTATTTATTTTTAAAGATTTAATTTATTTATTTGACTGAGATCACAAGTAGGGAGAGGCAGGCAGAGAGAGAGAGGGGGAAGCAGGCTCTCTGTTGAGCAGAGAGCCCGATGCTGGACTTGATCCTAGGATCCTGGGATCATGACCTGAGCCAATGGCAGAGGCTTTAACCCACTAAGCCACCCAGGTACCTCTGATTTCAAGAAATTTTAAAGTAATTGTAGTAAAATGGAAAAAATAACTTTTTGGAATGTTCGAATGACACTTTCTTGATTCATTTATATTTTAAGATTTATTCATTTTAAAGAGAGTGGGGGGGGGGTCAGAGGGAGAGAGAGAGAGAATCCCAAGCAGACTCCGCAGAGTGTGGAGCCTCATGTGGGGCTCAATCCTGTGACGGTGAGATTATGACCTGAGCCGAAACCAAGAATCTGATGCTCAACTAACTGATCACTCTGGTGCCTATGGAATGCCACTTTAATAGGAGAATCATCATTGCTTTTTTTTTTTTTTTTTTTTTTTTTTGGGAAGATTTTATTTATTTGTCAGAGAGAGAGAGAGAGAGAGCAAGTGAGCACAAGGGGGGAGAGCAGCAGGCAGAGGGAGAAGCAGTCTCGCTACTGAGCTGGAAGCCTGATGTGGGACTCAGTTCCCAGGACCCTGGGATCATGACCTGAGCCAAAGGCAGCTGTTTGACTGAGCCACCCAGGCGTCCCTTGTTTTTGTTTTTTATTTTGTATTTTATTATTATTATTATTATTTTTTAAAGATTTTATTTATTTATTTGACCAGAGATCACAAGTCGGCAGAGAGGCAGGCAGAGAGAGAGGGAAGCAGACTCCCTGCTGAGCAGAGAACTCAACGTGGGGCTTGATCCCAGCACTCTGGGATCATGACCTGAGCCGAAAGCAGAGGCTTTAACCCACTGAGCCACCCAGTGGGTTAAAGCCT
>NW_019154085.1:40644501-40645563 GCF_002288905.1 Enhydra lutris kenyoni
CTGGGATCATGACCTGAGCCGAAAGCAGAGGCTTTAACCCACTGAGCCACCCAGGCACCCCTGTTTTTGTTTTTTAAAGCAGTTTTTTTGAGACATAATTCATGTCATAATATTCACTCTTTCAAAGTATACAGTTTGGCCGGTTGTATAACCGTCATAACTGTCTAATTCCAGAACATTTCACCATTACTTTTATGACAACCCTCTGCCATTATTTTGCATGAGGAAATGACTGTTTAGGAAGAGACGCTTATTAGAAGATCTCTGTTAAAACTGTGTTAAGTTCTAAGAAAGGTGTGATATTAATTTCTTGTGATTTTCATTGCCATAGTATCATAAACATTTTTTGTTTTGTTTATGATTTCTTCTGAACCAGGCTATTCTGTCTTTATTCATGAAATCCAGTATCATCCAGGATTTTCAGCAGATACTTTCATGGCCAGGAGGTATTTATTGATATAAAAAGCATGAAATAAAGAAAGGGTGCTGTCTCCAGTGATGGCTGAAAAGTTTCTTTTCATAATTTGCCAATTTCCTTTTCAAATAGGTTTGATGTATGGCAGTAGTTTGGTTTAATTTTTCTTTTTCTTTTTTTAAAAGATTTTATTTATTTATTTATTTGACAGACGGAGATCATAAGCAGGCAGAGAGAGAGGAGGAAGCAGGCTCCCTGCTGAGCAGAGAGCCTGATTCGGGGCTTGATTCCAGGACCCTGGGATCATGACCTGAGCTGAAGGCAGAGGCTTTAACCCACTGAGCCACCCAGGCGCCCCTGGTTTAATTTTTCTTAAAAATATTTTTACTATGAAGTCTTTCAAATAGACAAGTATATAGAATATTATTATAAATCCCAATATATTTATAATTGAGATACATGAATCTTAAAATTATTACACATTTGTGTGTTTTTTTGTTTTAAGAAATAAGACTTTTTTTTTTTCATTTTATTTTATTTTATTTATTTATTTGACAGACAGAGATCACAAGTAGGCAGAAAGGCAGGCAGAGAGAGAGGAAGGGAAGCAGGTTCCCTACTGAGCAGGGAGCCCGATGTGGGGCTCG
>NW_019154085.1:40645573-40891571 GCF_002288905.1 Enhydra lutris kenyoni
ATCCCAGGACCCTGGGATCATGACCTGAGCCGAAGGCAGAGGCTTTAACCCACTGAGCCACCCAGGCGCCCCTGGTTTAATTTTTCTTAAAATTGTGTGTATTCTCCTGCCTTCTTTCCTTCCCAGTGATTACTTTGAATTGGATTATTTTTCTCATTTGTGTTTTAATATTTTCATTATGTGTTTATATATCCATATGCCATGAAAGTTTCATTTTATAGGGTTATAAATTTTTTTTTTAAGATTGTATTTTATTTGAGAGAGGGAGATAGCACAAGAGACCATAAGCAAGGGGAGGCAGGCAGAGAGAGAGGAAGGGAAGCAGGTTCCCTACTGAGCAGGGAGCCCGATGTGGGGCTCGATCCCAGGACCCTGGGATCATGACCTGAGCCGAAGGCAGAGGCTTTAACCCACTGAGCCACCCAGGTGCCCCAAGAAATAAGACTTCTCATATTGTGGGTATACCCCTCCCTTCTTTCCTTCCCAGAGATTACTTTGAATTGGATTATTTTTCTCATTTGTGTTTTAATATTTTCATTATGTGTTTATATATCCATATGCCATGAAAGTTTCATTTTATAGGGTTATAAATTTTTTTTTTAAGATTGTATTTTATTTGAGAGAGGGAGATAGCACAAGAGACCATAAGCAAGGGGAGCAGCAGAGGCAGAGGGAGAAGCAGAGTCCCCACTGAGCAAGGAGCCCGATGGGGGACTTGATCCCAGGACCCTAGGGTTATGACCTGAGCTGAAGGCAGACGCCCAACCTACTGAGCCACTCAGGTGCCTGGGTTTTAAATTTTTTAAAAAAGATTTTATCATTGTTATTTTTTAAAGACTATTTTATTTTTTTTATTTTTTTTTTTTAAGATTTTATTTATTTATTTGACAGAGAGAGGTCACAAGTAGACAGACAGGCAGGCAGAGAGAGAAAGGGAGAAGCAGGCTCCCTGCCGAGCAGAGAGCCCGATGCGGGGCTCAATCCCAGGACCCTGAGATCATGACCTGAGCCGAAGGCAGAGGCTTAACCCACTGAGCCACCCAGGCCCCCCAAGACTATTTTATTTTTAAAGATTTTATTTATTTGTGACAGAGAGATAGCAAGAGAGGGAACCCAAGCACAGGGGAGCTGGAGAGGGAGAAATAGGCTCCCCGCTGAGCAGGGAGCCTGATAAAGGGCTCGATCCCAGGAGCTGGGATCATGACCTGAGCTGAAAGTAGACGTTTAACGACTGAATCGCCCAGGAGCCCCTAAAGATGTTTTTTTGAGTAATCTCTACATCCAGTGTGGGACTCAAACCTATAGCCTGGGATCATGAATCACACGCTCTTTTGGCTGAGTCAGCCATGTGCCCATAAAGATTTTATTTTTAAGTAACTGTGCACCCAACATGAGGCTTGAATCTATAAGCCTGAGATGGAGAGTCATTCACTCTACCTACTGAGCCAGCCAGGTGTCCTTGTAGGGTTATGAATTTTATATTGAAGATGGCATACTATAGTTTTTATTCTGCAGCATGTTTTTTTCTTTCAGTAATGATTTTTATTTTTCTAAAGGTTTATTTATTTGTCAGAGAGGGAGAGAGAGAGTGAGTATGCACGTGCACGAGCAGGGGGAGCAGCAGGCAGAGGGAGAAGCAGTTTCCCTGCTGAGCAAGGAGCCCGATGTGGGACTCTCTCCCAGGACCCAGGCATCATGACCTGACCCAGAGGCAGAAGTTCAACTGAGTGAGCCACACAGATGTCCATCAATAATGATTTTTAGATTTATCTGTTTTGATACACATAGCTTTATTTTGTTCATCCCTGCTGTATAGTATTCCATATGTGAGAAAATCCCTAGATTTTCTACTCTCCTCTGGTTATATATTTAGGTTGTCTTAAAATTTTGCTGTTGCCAATTACGCTGCAGTAATCATTCTTAGACCTGTGTTTTGAAATTGAATTTGTTGGATTTGGTTCTTTGTGGGGTTTTTTTGGTTTTTGGATTTTTTTTTAAGATTTTATTTAGAGTATGTGTGACTGTGGGGAGTGATAGAGGGAGAGGGAGAGAGAATTTTGAGCAGACCCCACACTGAGCCTGACATGGGGCTTGATCTCACATCCTGAGATCACAACCTGAGCTAAAATCAAGGAATAGAGGCTCAACCAACTGAGCCACCCAGGCACCCCAGTTCTTGGTGTTTTTTTAAATGTAATGTGTTTTTTTTTTTTTTTTATGATTTTATTTATTTATTTGAGAGAGAGACAGTGAGAGAGAGCATGAGAGGAGAGAAGGTCAGAGGGAGAGGCAGACTCCCCATGGAGCTGGGACCCTGATGTGGGACTTCATCCCAGGACTGTGGGATCATGACCCGAGCCGAAGGCAGTCACTCAACCAACTGAGCCACCCAGACGCCCTGTAACATGGGTATTGCTACATTTATTTCTATAGTGATTTAAGCCATTTTGCACTCTTACTAGCCACATATGAGAGGTCTCATTTTTTTTCTGTTTTACAGATTTTATTTATTTATTTGGCAGAGACACAGTGAGCGAGGGAACACAAGCTGGGGGAGTGGGAGAAGGAGAAACTGGCTTCCTGCTGAGCAGGGAGCCCGATGCGGGGCTCAATGCCAGGATCCTGGGATCGTGACCTCAGCCAAAGGCATCCGCTTAACAACTGAGCCACCCAGGTGCCCCAGGAGGTCTCATTTTTATGCAGCCTTCCAGCTCTTGGTTTTTAAAGTTTGGCTGAAACAGTGGTTGTGATAATTGTTTTTTATATTTCACTAGTCACTAGCAGCTTGAGCACCTTTTCATATCCTTATTGCCATTATGGTTTTTGATTTGCCAGTGTTCTTTGTCCATTGTTTTATTGGATTGTTTGACTTTCATGTTGATTTTATGATTCCTTTATATTTCCCTTAACATCAATAAAAATCTTACTGTTATTTTTAATGAAAGGTACTCAGGGGCACCTGGGTTGTGCAGGGTACTGGGATTGAGCTCTGCATTGGGCTCCATGCTCAATGTGGAGTCTGCTTGAGATTCATTCTCTCTCTCTCTCTGCCCCTCCCACTCATACTCTCTCTCAAATAAATTTTTTTTTTAAAAAGACTTTAGTTACTGACAGAGCACAAACAGGCACAGTGGCAGGCAGAAGCAGGCTTCCCACTGAGCAGAGAGCTGGACATGGGGCTTGATTCTAAGGTCCTGGGATCATGACCAGAGCCAAAGGCAGATGCTTAACCAACTGAGCCACCCAGTTGACCCTCAAATAAATAAATCTTTATTTTATTTTAGAAATCTTTATATTTTATATAATTATAGAAATCTTTAAAATAAAGATTTATTTATAAAATAAAAGTACTTGTAGGAAATACAGAAAGGTATAAAGGAGAAAATCTTACCCATAAACTCACCATGTAGGGATAATTACTTGTTAACGTTTAGTATGTTTTATTGTAGTCTGTTTTCCTTGTGTATCTCTAGTTGTGAAAATATAGTAATATAGACTGAGTCCAGTAGCATATTGAAAGGATTATACACCGTGACCAACTGAAATTTATCCCCAAAATGCAAGGGTGGTAGAACATAAAATCATTGTAATAAACCACTTAATAGAATGAAGGAAAAAAACCACTTGGTCATCTCAGTTGATACAGAAAAAGTATTTGAAAAATTCATCACCTTTCTTGATAAAACTTAGAGTGAACTGAGACCTCAGGGACTTCAGTGTACTGAGAACTGAGGGACCTTCATCTGTATGATTAAGGGCATTTGTGAAAAACCCACAGCTAATATCATTCTTAGTTGTGGAAGACTGAAAGCTTTTCCCCTAAAATTGGGAACAAGAAAAGGTTACTTGCCTTTACTGATTCCCAGCATTGTGTTGGAAGTTCTAGGCAGAGCAGTTCGGTGAGAAAAAGACATAAAAGGTATCCAAATAGGAAGAGAAGTAGAAATTATTTCTATTTTTGGGTGACATGACCCTACATTTAGAAAATCCAAAACATAAAATCCCACACATAAAAAACTATTAGCACTGGTAGATGAATTTAGCACAGTTGTAGGGTACAGACAGCCTCAACACTCCAAAATCAGTTGTATTTCTATATGCTAAAAATAACAATCCTCAAAGGGAATAAGACAGTTTCATTTACAATATAATAAAAAATAATAAATTACATAGTAATAAATTTAACCAAAGAGATGCAAGAGTTTTTTTTTTTTTTTATATTTAATTTTTTGACAGAGAGAGGGAGATCACAAGTAGAGAGGCAGGCAGAGAGAGGGGGGAAGCAGGCTCCCCTCTCAGCAGAGAGCCCGATGTGGGGCTCAATTCCAGGACCCTGAGATCATGACCTGAGCCAAAGGCAGGGACTTAACCCACTGAGCCACCCAGGGGCCCTTATCATGTATTTTTGCAAGGAAATATTAAATATGTCTTCCCCCTTTTAAACCATTTTTAAGATTGTTTTTTTTTTTTAAGATTTTTATTTATTTATTTGACAGATCACAAGTAGGCAGAGAGGCAGGTAGGGAGAGAGGGGAAAGTAGGCTCCCTGGCGAGCAGAGAACCCAACTTGGGCTCAATTACAGGACCGAGCTGAAGGCAGAGGCCCAACCCACTGAGCCACCCAGGCGCCCCTGTTTTCCCCCTTTTATACAAGTGATAATGTACGTTAAGCATTGTTCTGCACTTCCAACATTGAATAATTTTATTGAAAAAATTCTCCGCAAATTTGGCAAAATGTTCTTCTATTGTTTTAGTTTGCATTTCTTTCCCCAGTGTAGTGACATTTTTCAGATGTTTGCATTTGTATTTTTTTGTTCTTGTCTTTGTTGATTTTTCTTTGGATATTAGTCTTTTTCTAGTCTATGTATGCATTTATGTAAGCTAACCCTAATCCTAGCCTGTTTCCCAATTTTTTTTTTAATCTTTTTTTTTTTTTTAATTTTATTTATTTATTTGACAGAGATCACAAGTAGACAGAGAGGCAGGCAGAGAGGAAGGGAAGCAGGCTCCCTGCCGAGCAGAGAGCCCGATGTGGGACTCGATCCCAGGACCCTGGGATCATGACCTGAGCCGAAGGCAGCGGCTTAACCCACTGAACCACCCAGGCGCCCCTGTTTCCCAATTTTTTAAATTGCACTTAATGCCTTAGTATATCAGTTTCTAATCTTTCGTGATTATCTTGCAACTTTTTAAGGTATTTATATATATTTTTAATAATTTCTCTTTAGTTTCCTTTTAATTATTTCCTAGACTTCTTAGAGATTAAATGGGCCAGAAAAGCTTTTTAATATGTAGGAAGGACTTGCTTCTAGTTACCAAAACATGATAGATATTTTAATCAATAGAATGAGTAATTGATTCATCCAGAAACATCCTGTAACACTTCTAAGAAATTAGAATTAGTAAGTGCCAAATTTTTTGTAAAATCAGAGATTATTCAGCAGAGTGCTGCTGTGAACTCTTATTTAACAATTTGAAGAAGAGTCAAGTTAGGTTTGCCCTAATACCTACACAACTAAAGTAGCTTTGGAATGACTAAGGAGGTAAATCTTCATTCTGCTTTTATAATGGAAAGGTTTATTTCAAAGGGCTAATAAGGTCTGGATAGATACTGTGATTATGGTAGTTACAGAAGATCATGAGGTCCATTTTTGGACTCATTAAAAATGTATCATTTTGGACTTCCTGACACTTGGTGTTCTTTGTTTATAAAATATGCTGGAATAGGGGCACCTGGGTGGTTCAGTCGATTAAGCTTCAGACTTCGTGATGGTGGGTTAGGTTATGGTCTCATGGGAGGTGTGATTCGCTTTGTGCTCAGTGGGGAATCCTCTTGAGATTGTCTCCCTCTCCAGCTGCCCCTCCCGCCACTTGCATGCATGTACTTACTTTCTCTCTCAAATAGATGTTTTAAAAAAAAATGCTAAAGTAGAGCAGTGTTTGAAGCTGGCAAAAGATTCATTAACATTTTGATGTTTGTCCTTTGGATGACCAGGCAACTCCTTTAGGGATTGTTTCAATATTTGAAGACTAGAATTTTGCATATTTTTTCACCCCATGACCCTTATGGGGGAGGTGAATATTTCTCATAACCTAAAATAGCTTCTTGCATATATTAAGTTTCCTGAAGGAGATATTTTCTCTTTAAAATGCAAGTTAATTTTGTGCTCTTTCTATATATGTGTGTGCTTGTATGTATGTATAAAATAGAACTAAGAAAAACAGAATTTTTTCAGTTTATTTGGGTGATCTCTATACCCAACCGGAGGCTCGAACTCACACCCCTGAGATCAAGAGTCATGTGCTCTTTTGTCTGAGCCAGCCAAGCACCCTGGAAAAAAGTTTTCTTAAAATAAAATTGATGCTTAAACATCTTGTCACTGTTTTGGTTTGGCATTTCCCTTGAATATATTTCTCAGTTTGAGAAGGATGATGTAGCTGCTACCTTATTTAGATTGTTGTATTTTATTGATTTGACATCAAAGAAAATTACTTATTTTTGGATAGATGATACATGTATATATATAAAAAATTCAAAAAGCACACATAGTGAAAAGCAGTTGTGTGAATCACCCTGATTCTACCTACCTACTGTTCCTCAGGAGTAGCCACTATTTCAATTTTTTTGTGTTTCCTCCCAGGGATAGTTAATAATTCTGCAACTACTTACATATTTATTCCTATACATGCATAAACATAAATGACACATAGTTGTGTGCATAGTTCTACATTTCACTGTTTTCACCTAAACATGTATTGAGGAGATGATAGCAAATACTTGTTCAGCTTTTAATGTGTCAGACACTGTTGTAAGCACTTGTCACATCATGTGTTAAGTGCTGGCACCAACCCATGAAGTAGATGTAAATATTTTTCCTATTCACTTTATCTAGATGAGGAAAATAAGCACAGAGAAGTGGAGTAAAGGAACCACAATTCAGTTTCAGACAATCTGGCCTTTCTGTGATCCTTACTACTGCTATGCTTTATAACTTTGTGCTTGGTTTGGTTGACCATATGAAATTGCAGTTTTCGTGGATGAGAATTTGGTTGAATATTAGGAATATTAGTGAGTTCAACCCAGTAAATAGAGTTGCCTCATTTTTTAAACAACTGCATAGAATTCCACATGTAGATGGCCTTTTTTTTTTTTTTTTGGAAAGTCAGGTGTGTGCCCAAGGTGGGGCTTGAACTCATGACCCCAAGATCAAGAGTAGCATGCTCTTATGGACTGACCAGCCAAGTACCCCATGATTTTTAAATTAGCTCCCATTGATTGATACTTAGGTGGTTCCTAAATTTGATTTTACAAAACATTCTGCAGTTTAAGATCTTTCTGCTTTTGTGATTTTTCACATGTGTTACAAGAGAATTGTGTCAAAGGGTATAGACATTTGAATACACTTTGAGAAATTTTCTTCCAGATATGATAGAAGTTTGCACTTTCAACTACTTTGTGTGAGGGTATAGGAAAGCATATGCAAGTTTCCCTGCATCCTATTGATAAGTACATTTGCATTTTATACATGTTTGGTAATATGTTCATCTGCATGGGATCCTGGCATACATAATGCGGTTAGCTCTGGACTCTGTTTTTCCAGTGTTAGAATATATCAATCTAGATTTTGGGACTTTGCTTATGACCCTGAGATCATGACATGCGCTGAAATCAAGAATCAGATGCTTAACCAGCTGAGCCACCCAGCTGCCCTTCCATCCAACTTTTAAGCCTCACTTCTTGCCCCTCTGCCACGAGGACCCTTAGCTCCAGCCATGCATAAGTTGCATTTTCTTCATGTACCACAGCTCTGCATTTTTACACAGATGGCTGTAAGATTCTAAGGGTACAGAAAGTATTCAAATAAGCATATATTCCAACATTCTCTGAGTTTAAAATGCTGCTGCAGATTTTTCCTTCAAATAGCCAGGATTTTTATATTTTTATAAATCATATTTAAGATTTTAAAAATCACTTCTTACTCTTCTTTTCCTAAGACCTTTGCATTCCATTTATCCAGAAGTGTCAGCTAAACATTTTTGGCTCCCAGGCTTCCTGTGTTCTTGTGTCTTCCTCTTCATATTTGAAGGTTTCCCACTAACTACTATCTTATTGCATTTGGCCCTATCCAGATTGGTTCTGGATGCAAGTTCAGGCTTATGACTGAGAGATTAGGGTTTTGTTCATTTTTTTCAAGCATTCCTTTCCCCGCTCCGTTAAGATGGTTGATCTTATTTATGTAGATTCTTATTTGGCCCTTATTTATTTATGATTCTTGTCGTTCTGTTAAATACTACTTGGAGTTGCTAATTCATGTTAGTGAGCAGAATAATGCAAAAATGATGATTTTTCTCCTTACCATGCTATTCTTGATTCATATTTCTTGTGATCATCTCTTGTTTCCACCTTTCACTAGTTAAAGAATCCTTTCAAACTGGATTTCTTTTACTAACTTTTCTCTATTACAGTGCATATTTACCCCATTTGTTTCTGGATACATAGAGCATTTAGAGATTATTTAGTATTTCCTCACAGAATCTAGTATAGTACAACGCATTGGTGGTTTGTGTTTGTTGATCTGAACTGTTAATTTGAGATTTACAGGTAAAATCAGGTTTTGGATCATCTTGGGATGTGGTGTAGTTACAGTTTCCCATTGCTTGTATTAATGAGATGCCATTTTATAGTTGAAGTGGGAGACGGGGAAGAGCAACATATGGTTTGATCTGTTTCATCCATTTTTTCTTTCTTTTTTCTTTTCTTCTTTTTTTTGGCAGAGAAACTTTTCCATGTCTGTAAATAGTGCTGCTGTCCTGCGATTGACAGGACGAGGAGGAGGAGGAACAGTGGTGGGGGCTCCTAGAGGTCGAAGTTCTTCAAGAGGGCGAGGTGAGCTTATTCATGTGGAAAACGTGATAACAGAGGGAGAGAGAAGTCACTTTAAACATATTTTAATACTTGATTTTTAAAAAACTGTTTTTTGACATTAACTGTATACTAAGTGTCCTGAACATTTGTTTTCTGAACCATTTTTCAGGGTATCTGTTCTACAACCCCTGATTTGGAGGAGAGAAGGGTAATTCTTGAGTGTGAAGGATTTGAGATGGTCCTAGTTAACTTTGGCAGAACTTTATCCGTATTCCTCATGCCCAGGGACCCTTGCACTTTGCCATAGCTCCCAGAAGTGTCTTGGCTGCTGGTGAGGCACTGAAGTCCCTGTAGGCCTCTATGACACAGGATTTCTGTATAAGGCGGTGTGCCAGGAGTATCCCCAGCCAGAAGAGAGACTTTAGGAAAAGCTGCCTCATCAGTACTTGGGCTCTTTTAGAGGTAGAGCAAGAAATAATAAGCATTCACTTATTTAACCTATGGTTTTATAGATTTGTCTCAGAAGAATTATTATTTTGATATTACTTTTTTTTTTGCTGTCTGTTCTGTTTCGTGTTCACTGATTTTCTGTAACATAAAGATGTTTTGTAATATAAATATTTAGCATTTTTCTCTTAAGGTGGTTAAGTCATAGCAGTAGCCTAAACGTATCCTGTTAAGTTTTTGAAGAGGTGCTTTAGAAGTGGAAAAATTGGGTATCTACAAAATTAGACGCCATTGTCTCCACATACCACACCACCTAGATTAACATGTTCAAGAGTGTGGAATATTTAAATTTTTTTTTTTTTTAAGATTTTATTTATTTGACAGAGACACAGCCAAAGAGAGAACACTAGTGGTGGCAGGGAGGGGGGAATGTAGTGGGAGAGGGAGAAGCAGGGAGCTAGCGCAGGGCTTGATCCCAGGACTCCGGGATCATGACCTGAACTAAAGGCAGATATTCAGCGACTGAGCCACCCAGGCACCCCTCTAAATTCTTTTTTCTTAAAGTTATGCCTTATGAATAGAGTCATTTACATCTAGTCTTTACAGAGACTATATGAGATTATGCATTCCTGTGAAGAGTTTGCATTCAGTCATCCATTCAGAATGTGGGATTGCAGGTGTGGTGAATAATGAAGAGGCTAATTAAAGTTCTGCACCTGTAGGCCAGGTACTATTACCAAGGTGTCATGGTTTTTCCTTCTGAACTTGTCAGTCTCTAGAACACCAGTTTTTAACCTGAGGAGTTGTTAGAAAATACCTCTGCAACAGAATACGGGGTGGTGAGATTTAGGCGTGTGTGTACTTCAGAAGCTCTACATGCAGATTTCCACATGTAGTTAGGTTCCATTGGTCCAGAATTCATCTGAGATCTGCATCTTGGTGGTGCGGTGGTGTTTTGGAGATGGCTCTGGCCTGCTACTTTCTCCGGTGGGCTGGCAGCAGAAAGAGAGGTCACACTCAGGCAGTTTTGCCTCTTATGCTCTTTAGGGTCATCAGTCCTACTGAGATGATTACTCAAGAAGTGTGCCCCACAAACCCGCTGTTTTTTTTTTTTTTTTGATCCTGTATATTTAAAAAAAATTTTTTTTTAAAGAGGGGCGCTTGGGTGGCTCAGTGGGTTAAAGCCTCTGCCTTTGGCTCAGGTCATGTCCCAGGGTCTTGGAATCAAGCCCCGCATTGGGCTCTCTGCTCTGCGGAGAGCCTGCTTCCTCCTTTCTTTCTCTGCCTGCCTCTCTGTCAAATAAATAAATAAATTCTTTAAAAAAAAATTTTTTTTTTTTTAAAGAATTTATTTATTTGAGAGAGAGCATGAGAGAGGAGAAGGTCATAGGGAGAAGCAGACTCCCTGTGGAGCTGGGAGCCCGATGTGGGACTCCATCCCGGGACTCTGGGATCATGACCTTATCTGAAGGCAGTTACTTACTTAACAAACTGAGCTACCCAGGCACCCACGCCAGCTGTGGTATGAACTTCAAGGCATCACCAACTTTGTGTGCTGCGAATACTAACCACTCTCTCCAAACAGTCTTTAAAAAGTTCTGTGTTGAGAAACAAAGATTGATACATTTTTCCCTGTTTTGTGATTTCTTTGAAGTAGGGGGCTATCACATATTATCCTGCAATCAGAATTTAAACAGGGCATGTGTAAGATAGATACTGTGACAAAAGTAGTGACTTAATTGACATTGATGTGAACACATGGCATGAAACTAGCTGAATGAATGAACTGACTTTGGGAAAAACAGTTTTTTTAAAAAGATTTTATTTATTTATTTGACAGAGAGATCACAAGTAGGCAGAGAGACAGGCACAGAGAGAGGGGGAAGCAGGCTGAGCAGAGAGCCGGGTGTGGGGCTTGATCCCAGGACCCTGAGATCATGACCTGAGCCACCCAGGCGCCCCCAGGGAAAAACAGTTCTATACCATTGTCTGAACTGTGATTTCTTTTTCTAATGATTGCCTAAGACCATTATCTGGTTTTGTTTTTTTCACTTAGTACTTAATTTTAATTTGTTGGCTAAGTAATGATTATTATGGCTTTGTTTAGCATGGGCAGAGCTAAAATTAGATGATTATTTTGGCTCTTTTTAACTTGAGGAACTTTGATGTGAAAATTCACTGACTTCTAGACTTCTAAATATCATGAACTACTAAAATTTAAACAAACAAATGAGTGAGGAAACAAAGTTGTCATCTTTGTATTTTATCTGGTTAAGATGTTTAATAATACAGCAGATCTACATAGCTGTCAGCCACTTGTTTTCATCAGCATTAAAATGAAGTGGTGTGTGATGTGTGTTTATATATTTTTAGAGGAAGTGTATTTTATTCTTCCAAAGTAATCTGATGAAATCTTAGACAATAGGGTAGTTCTTTAAATACTTAGCTGTGTGAAAGATTTATCATGTTATGTATACTTGCTTTTTCTTTATCAGAACTTTATTTATAGATGATTTTGGTCCTTGTACTTTGGAGATTGTTCTTTATGTTGTACAAACTGGAGAGCTCTAGAATCTGATTATTTTTGTATGCCCACTCATAAAACTTTAGTCTGATACCTTGAGGACCAGTACCGATGCTAGTTAAAACTGGCAGAAAATATTTTGTCTGTGGTTTGCTTGTTTTTCTGGCAACCTGAAGGCTGTTTTTCCTAATCAAATTTCCAAAATAAAACTCGTTTTCAGGATGTCATGTACTTAATGGTTTACCTGAGAAAATTGTTCTCTTTAGAAGAGGGGACTTTCACCCTAAAAAAATCATCATTGTGGGAGTTCACCACAGTGTTATGTTTGGTACTGTTTCAGGATTTTAGATAAAATGTATACATATCCTAAGGAGAGAGGTACTGGAACTGGGAGTCAACCTTAAGTTGATGTATATTTAGATTGACAAAACTGGAAGATAACTTTAAGATTATTATAGGTCAAGCCTAGTCCTCACTTCCATTTTATAGATGAAGAAATGGATTATCTGGATTACTTAAAAGGGTGCCCAGTGTTCCTAAGATTACCCACATACAATTGTGTGTGTTTCGTAATAAGGTTGAATAAAGTACAACTATATTCTGAGGTTTTGATAAACTTTAAGGAAGAAATAGAAATTCTGCTGGATATTTGCAATAATTATTTAACTCAGTTGTTTTTAGCTTTGGAATGCATTCATGCTTTTGTTCAAGATTCGTCATCATTTTTCTTCTTTTTTTTTTTTTTTTAAGATTTTATTTATTTATTTGACAGAGAGAAATCACAAGCAGGCAGAGAGGCAGGCAGAGAGAGAGGAGGAAGCAGGCTCCCTGCTGAGCAGAAAGCCCGATGCGGGGCTTGAACCCAGGACCTGGGATCATGACCTGAGCCGAAGGCAGCGGCTTAACCCACTGAGCCACCCAGGCGCCCCATTTTTCTTCTTTTTTTTTAAAGATTTTATTTACTTGTTTGACGGAGAGAGACATAGCGAGAGAGGGAACACAAGCAGGGGGAGTGGGAGAGGGAGAAGCAGGCTTCCCACTGAGTAGGAAGCCCAATGAGGGGCTCGATCCCAGGACCCTGGCATCATGACCTGAGCCGAAGGCAGATGATTAAAGACTGAGCCACCCAGGTGCCCCCATCATCATTTTTCTTTGGGTCGGTTTACACTGTTAAAGAAGTCACGCTACGGATGATGGCTAAGATTTGCTCTAAGTACAGCCCTGAACTCCCCACCCTTTCCCAGTTTTCTGACCTGTGTGTTGAATACAAATGGTGCATGTTAGTTGAGAAAACCTCACATTGCACAGAAAGTATAAAGCTAAAAGTTCATATTTGCTTTCTGTCCCCACATCAGCAATTGGATGTACATTCTTCCAGACTCTAACTGCAGCTCTATCATTTGTATAAGTGGAGTTATTTATTTACTTATTTTTAAAGATTTTATTTTATTTATTTGATAGAGATTACAAGTAGTCAGAGAAGCAGGCAGAGAGAGGTGGAAGCAGGTTCCCCGCTGAGCAGAGAGCCCGATGCGGGGCTCCATCCCAGGACCCTGAGACCATGATCTGAGCCGAAGGCAGAGGCTTCAACCCACTGAGCCAACCAGGCGCCCCAAGTGGAGTTATTTATTTAAGTATGGGTCTTTGGCATGCTTTTGTTATTCAACAGGATCGTTGTAGATTTCTTTCAGTGTCAGCGTTTTATCTTCTGTGGCTTCATAGTGTTCTCCCAAATTATTTTATCAGAATTAATTTATTGATTAGGTCGTTTCTGGTGTTTTACATTGCAACAAACTCCTTAATATATATTTATTTGCATATTTGTGTATTTCTGTTAGGATAAGTTGTAGTTAGAATTGTTGAGTTAAATTTTGATGGATCTAACCACATTGCCTTCAGTAAAAGCCAGTTTACCCTTGAACACCTAGAGCCTCTCAGTCCCTGCATTTGGCACATTCTCACCAGCCCTCTGGTTCATATTTGGTCCTGATACTTTTCCTATTTGAAGATTTGAGCAAGGGGGAAAGAGTGCCTTTGTTGCTGTGGAATATCCTTTATGGGTTAGTTCACAAAGTAACAAACCCTATGAAATTAGCCTTTCTGTGGAGTTAGATAAATTATTTTACCATTTATGCTTGGCTTTTATACTTTTATCTGCTCTCTTTGCAAGCTCTCTAAATCTTTCAGTTTTGTTGAAAACAATCCAATAAATATCCAGTTTGTAGTAATCGTTTATTGATCTTTTTAGAATTTTACTGTTGAGCTTTTATGTTAAAGAACTGAATGTTGATACTGTTTCTTGTTCAGGCCTGGGACTGGGACTCTTATATCCTTTTCTAACTTGTTTCTTTCAACCTCCTGTGTTGTAGCCTCTTCTGTGCCATTATTGGTTTCTCAGGTAAAGATCCATCAGGCCTTGCTAAATGTTTAAATATAGACCTTCTCTTTGTGTAGAGACAGAACTTCAGAGATTAATCTTTGGTGTTGAATATGTTCCAAAGTTGACATCTGAGTATCATTTTTTCTGTTTTCTTATTTTCAGGCAGAGGCAGAGGTGAATGTGGTTTCTACCAAAGAAGCTTTGATGAAGTAGAGGGTGTGTTTGGTCGAGGAGGTGGCAGGGAAATGCATAGGTCACAGAGCTGGGAGGAAAGGTAACTAAAAGATCCAGATCTTGGTATAAAGGTTTCTTTGATGTAAAAAAACATGTTTTTCTGCTTTCTATAGAGGAGGTACTTCTGTGTATAGTTACACAGTTTCATTTAAAAAATGCTGTTAATTGAGTATCAAGCTGTATAAATGATCCTTATTTAAAGGAGGAAACATTCTAGGTAAATAGGTTCATGTGTTAGTGCCAGCATGGATATTTCATAGCTAATCAGATTTGCTCTTTGCTTAGCATTCAGTTGGAGGCATTGACAATTGACATTTTATTGTTCGTTGCTGTTAGTCAAAGCATCTTCTCTGTTCTTTATGACTTTATGTGATGTCTATTGGATGAGGGAGGGCAGTTGCACAAAGTTATGTATACAAAGATGTCTACTGTGATGATGTTTATAATGTAGTTAGAAACAAGCCAGACAGCTTAATATCAGTGTGGTTTTAAATAATGGTACATCCACACAGTGGAATATTTATGTAATCATTAAAATTAGGATGATTTTGAAAATATTTAATGATATAGGAAAATATATTTT
Source organism: Enhydra lutris kenyoni (assembly GCF_002288905.1). Classification (NCBI taxonomy): domain Eukaryota; kingdom Metazoa; phylum Chordata; class Mammalia; order Carnivora; family Mustelidae; genus Enhydra; species Enhydra lutris. The sequence goes on from NW_019154085.1 coordinate 40,660,608, forward strand.
TAAAGCAGTATATAAAACTATGTATAGCGTGTATCTAAAATAAATCATGTATCTAAAAAAAATCTCTATAAAAAGAACAATTCTGGGTCAATAGAAGCTAGCTTTTGGTAAGTGAGATAGTGGATATTTCTGTTTTCATCTTTGTGCTCTTCTGTATTTTCCAAATGTTAGTCAGTAACCATGCATTTGTTCTATAATTTGGAAAAGAAAGCAATGCTATTGGACCAAGATAGGGCAGTGGGTGTCATAGATGGGAAATCTATATATTACTCTCAAGTCTTGTTTGAAAACTTATTTTATCTTTTCTAGAGGTGACAGACGTTTTGAAAAACCAGGACGAAAAGATGTAGGTAAGGCTTGCTTACTGTTTTGAAGTATTTTTATCTGGATTTCATTGATAATAGTTGGTAACAAGGCTCAAGGATACATTCATTGAAAATTGACTCCGTTACCTGCACCTCTCCAGTAGATGGGGTTGTAGCATCACTTGCATTTGTACTTCCATGGTTATTTAAGGGCTCTTCTGTATGAAACCAGGGGTGATGAACATAACCATTAGGATTTACTTGGTTTAACTTTTTAAGTTTGTGTGTTCTTTGTGAGGCATATATTCTTTATTAAGACTATCTTGTGAACTGAAATTCAGTCTTTTAACTCCTTTTTTCCAATGTAGATACATCTCACGGGGTGAGAAGAGAGAAGGAAAATGCTAGAATGCTTGTTTTTGTATCAGAGAGCATTGAATATTCTTACTTTAGTTTTTTTTTTTTTTTATTTTTAAGATTATACTTATTTGTCAGAGAGAGATAGAGAGAGAGCACCAAGTAGGGGGAACAGTAGGCAAAGGGAGAACCAGGCTCCCTGCTGAGCAAGGAGTCCAATGTGGGATGTGATCCCAAGACCCTGGGATCATGACCTGAGCCGAAGGCAGAAGCTCAACTGACTGAGCCACCTAGGTAGGCATCCCAGTTACTTTCGTTTTTTATTCATCTGATTTTTTTTTTTTTATGTATAATCTTTTTGTCTTTTTTTCTTGTTTTGAGATGAGAGCAGTCAAAATAAATTATAGTTAAGGTAGCCACTGACTTAAAAGATGCATAGTAAGAGAACATGATTTCAGTGATTGTGGTTTATGTTAAAGAATTAAAGAATCTAAAGGTTAAGATGGGCTTTCTGACTGATTAAAGGTACTACCTTCCAAACTGCCAGTAGGTGTTAATGTCTGAGAGGAAAAAAAATGCTGATTCACAGTAATGTTGGAGTTATAAAAACCACATGCAAGTTCCAAATTCCCAGAAGTACCAGAAAAGTTCTCTAGAGCATGATTACATCTGACAAGTATAAACATTTCTCAAAAATGTGTTAAGTATGTAAATATCACAGAGTGATTTGTGAATTTTTTTAACACTAGTAATTAAAACAGTCAAATTTACATCACTGTTTTCATATAAAATTCATTTTAGCATATCGGTAGTTTAAATTCCTCATTAACCTGGCGTCGGGAATGGTCAGTTGTATTTATATTGAGTGTAGCACGAAATTTAGAAGTCTGGGTAGATAACTTACTGTTCGTTGAATGGCTTTACTTGTATTGTAGATTATTGGATAAATATTATTTTGGGACGGTTTTTAGGACTTCTGCTCCCATCCATGTCTGATACAGTACTTTTGCCAGTGAATAGGAGAGATAATGAGGGGTTGTTTAAAGAATATAGGGTTTCAGGTCAGAAGATCACCAGTAATCTAAGTTCTCAGATATTCAGTAGTCTCATAATAAATGGAGGTAAGAATGCCTTACAGAATTTTTAGGATTAAGTAAGAGTGTATGGACTCCTCTTTATTTGTTCAACAGTTACTGAATTCCTATTCCTGTGATAGGCCTTGTGCTAGGTGCTATATAAATATTCCTTTTCTTTAGATGACAGTGTTGGTGTGTGATCAGATTTTCAAATCATTCGGTATTTAGAGGGTTAGCTGTAGAGTGGCACAAGTAGCACTTGAGATCAGAATTAAGATGGAACAAGAGATCAGGTCTAATCAAATGGAAGTTTAGGGGCGCCTGGGTGGCTCAGTGGGTTAAAGCCTCTGCCTTCGGCTCGGGTCATGGTCCCAGGGTCCTGGGATGGAGCACCGCATTGGGCTCTCTGCTCAGCGCTGAGCCTGCTTCCCTTCCTCTCTCTCTGCCTGCCTCTCTGTGTACTTGTAACCTCCGTCTGTCAAATAAATAAATAAAATGTTAAAAAAAAAACCACAAAACAGATGGAAGTTTAACAGCAGAAAATGGCAAGCAGTTCTTGCATAAACTCTAGAAATGAAGATATGGAGTAATGGTGTCATAGCATCCTGCTGGCGAAAGGCACAGCCTTCTCAGCTGACTCTGGGCTTAGTGTTAAACCAGCAGCAGGATGGTGCCGAGCGCAGCATTTACTAGGACTGAAGTGTCCTCATGAGGCAGGCGCTAGGGACGCCTGCTGTCTTTTATGTTGACACAGGACAGCTTAAGTATTGTGTGCAGTACTGGGGCCACACCTGGAAGGGATCCATATGTTGGAGTAGGATGTTTGGCACATTTGACCTCCTGTGATGGGGGATGCATGAAGGAAGGGGGGGCTGTTTATACAGCAGACAAGACTATGGGCAGGATGGGGTGAGGAGGAGGGTTTTTAGGGCTACTCTCTGCAAATATTTACTTAACAATCATAAAAGAGGAATTAAACTTGATCTGTATGAATATAAAGGGCAGGTTTAAGGAGGCAGAAACTTGACACAATCTTAAGGTCTGATAGAGTTGTCTGAAAATGAATTGCCTGGGAAAGCAGTGTTTTCCCTGTTAAGACAATAGCTTGATTTTAACTGTTTGACACATTGTCATACTTTGGTGGTTTGGATAGAGTGTAAAGTTCCTTTTTCATCGTTATTTTAACTATATTTATTCAGTCTGGTTATTTCCCCAACCACTCTATTAAAAATACAGGTTTTTTTCCTTTCCCTCTGTAGGTGTATCTTTTAAAAGATGAGTTCCATAAAGCCAAGTTGATGTGAAGTGGTTAAGAATATAAAGAAAGTTTTTCATACTAAAATATCAGGGCGAGTTTCACAGACATATATTCAAATAAATCATAGTGGATTTTATTGAATGTTTTTTGACAAGATGCTCACTTCAAGTTGTATTAACTGTGCTGATAATTCTGAGACTTTATTTTTATTTTTATTTTATTATTTTATTTTATATATAATATAATAATATATTATATTATTATTTTATTTTATTATATGGAAAATATTTATAGATTAAAGAAATCTCATAATTGTATTGTGCACTCTTCAAGAATGGCAGTACTAAAGTAATTTGTTGGGACAGGGTGATATATTGGTCAGTTGTGAGATGTGCTATGACATCAAATTAAGATAATTTAAGTATTAAATGTCCCAGAATACTAAACTTTCCAGAATGACTTGTTGGTTTTAAAATTAGAGATGATTCATATCATATATTTGCTTTTTATTTGGAGAGAAATGGGTGTGTTTACAGACATCTGGGCAAGAATCCTGCATATTTTCTGTGAACACAGTAAGGGAGAATGTGGAGGTGGAGAAGGCCTATAACCTTGGAATTATAATTGCTATTCAGTAGGAATTGATTGCTGGGGAGGGAGACATCAGTTCCGGTGATAATCTTGTAGTATGATTCTGTGAGGATGAAATTGGAAGATCATTAAGAAATAAAAATTGATCTAGTTGATACCAGTAGGTTCAGCCCAATGTGATACCAATTAGTGCATTTTGGTGTGAAATTCTTTAAAGTAGACACAGCAGCTTTTTTGGTTATAAGGCTACTGTTAGCAGTAGGTATTATAGGCTTATACGTGCATAGATCTAGGCCTTATGATTTTTAGTAATTACTTGTCTAGTTTGTTGGGATTGTCATGCTATCTATATTGGTTTCCTGAAGCACCCTTTTTTTTTTTTTTAAGATTTTATTTATTTATTTGACAGAGAGAGAGAAATCCCAAGTAGGTAGAGAGGCAGGCAGAGAGAGAGAGAGAGAGAAGGAAGCAGGCTCCCTGCTGAGCAGAGAGCCCGATGCGGGACTCTATCCCAGGACCATGAGATCATGACCTGAGCTGAAGTCAGAGGCTTAACCCACTAAGCCACCCAGGCGCCCTCCTAAAGCACTTGTAAAGTTAATTCCAACGTTGTCTTCCTAGTCATGTGTCCAAGATAGCGTCACTGGGCTCCGAGGTTAGGGAGCTAGAGAACCAGGAGTTAGAGCTGCTGTTCCCACCTCCCAGTACTTACCCCTCTTTGTGTTTGCACTCCCTTCTCCTGAAAGGATAGTGATATCTTAGCAGAAAACTTAATCCTTAACGTAGAAACTGTGATTCTCTGAAGTAAGTGAAAGAATCATGAACAGTGCTTTCAAAAGCTTTCAACTACCTAGACAGAAGTTTTTTATTGCATTTCTTATTTGTCTACTTGTGAAAAACATTTATTAAGTAGCATTAGTATATCAACAGAGTTGTTTTGGGTGTGTGTAGAGAAGTCACATCTAATTTTCAGGTGCAGAGCTTATATATACATAGTGTACTTTGGGAGTTCTGTGACTTGGATGGGGAACATGCTGGGTCTGTGGGGAGACTTTTCCTGGATCTTCTCACTTCCTTCTGTTACTTTGAGCAGCTTCACTTAAGTAGTGGAGTTGTGATCTGCGTAAGTGATGTACAGCTCTTAGGAAAAAACATACCATGTAAATCTTTGATACTACTTTATTTTTACAGGTTAGATGAATCTGATTCCTTTATTATAGAAATAAGAATTCCTGCTGTCTGTATGTGTTAACGACAGTTCTGGGTTGGAAAAAAGTTCTATTGGTCTGACTAGTGTTTAAGAATGCCTAAAGTTTCTAAACAGCAAAAGTTTACAATTACTAAGTTTCTGTGTCCTTGATTTTTTTTTTTTTTTTTTTTTTTTTGCTGTTACTGCTCTTAGAGCACTCCAGAGTACTTTATTTTCTTTTCCTTTTCATCAAAGAGTAGAAAAATGTGACTTGCTGCTCTGTCCTACTCTTCACAACTGATTGCCTTTACTAGGCTTGTGTTTATTTCATGGGATGATTCCTGGCTAGATCGTTATTAATGGGGAGGGTTAAATCTTTCACTTTTCCTACTAAAGCTGAATAAGGGGAATTCAGAAAAGAAGAGCAGCCATGAATCTACTTGAATTCTGATAGGGTAAGCTTTTTTGGTTTTTGTTTACTTTGAGGACAGTCTTTTTTTTTTTTTTTTTTAATCAAAATTAAAAGTATGCAGAGAATGGTTATAAATTAAACTGGAGGTAAGGGGAAGTGTTCATCTAACTACATGTAAAATAAAAATTGAAGCAGAGAGAGCATAATTTTCATGGAGTATTAGACTTGGTAAGAAATAATAGAGTTTATCTATTCCAACCTCCTACTGGTGAATAAACACTCATTTTGTGTTTGTAGAAAAAACTATTTGAAGTTGGAAACAGGAATTTGGGTTTGAAAATACTTTGTTGCCCAATTTTTTTGATTTATCTATCGGAGATGTTTTTCCTATTTGATATGTAACTAAACCTTTATAACTACAAAAACTTAAATATATTTGCATTTATGAGTTACTTAGGGTGTCATGTTTTTTTATACCATTGTATAGATCATAGGTAAGAAGGGAATGTTTTTACTTAGGTCAGAAGCCATTCAAATGAATTATTGATTATAATTTTTAAATCACTATTTGATTTTTATGCAGGGTGGCTTTACAGTAGATAGAATTTTGCATCTCTTTACAAAAATACCACCTTATTGGTTTCATTCAGGCTGGATCTGTTACTTGATCTGATCAGTTTTTACCACAAATACATGAACATGTGCATGTGTTTGAGTATCATGCTGAAATGCTTTTAGAGCTATGTATAAATCTATACTTTGCTGGGTTTTTGTGTGTAAATTTTTGTCCTTAGATGTCAAAAAATTAAGGGGGTAATACTTACTCCAGTTTTGTAGTATGAAGAACCAGAGGAATGATCTTGTTGTCTTGAAAAAATAACAGTTTTAGAAGGATGTTCATTAAATATTGTGAAATCATCATTCTACCCAGGGAGCTAGGTTTAAGACTAGACTGCTGCTTCAACTTGCAGATGAAAATGAGAGATTTGTGGTTGATTTTAGAGTTTGGCTGTGTTAAACTTAATTGTCCTGTTTTACCTTCATTAGTGGTATCATACCACTTTATTATAAATCCACCAATATTTCTGTATAAATATCTGTCATGTTGAGATGCATCGATTTCAGCAGATAACCATAGATACAAACTTGTAAGGTAGAATGTTATATTTCCAGAATGTGTATTGTTAGCTCAGCCATTTTTATGGGCACAGGCTTGATTACCATGATGTAATCGGAGAGATGTAATCAGCATTGAAAAAAGAGAAAACATGAGATATGAAGGAAAAGTAGCTGCATAACTGGCTGTGTATATTTAATACATTAAAAAATAAGGTGTAATGGAGACATCTTATTCTGTCAGTCCTGTTTCCGAGATCTGAAAATTGTCCATGCTTTGTCCGTTGATACGGATGTCCAGGTCAGTCCTGTTTGGGCTCTTGGAGACTAGAGGAGTTGGAAGTTCAGGAACAGTCTTGTCAAAATTCTCCATCTTGATTTGATATTCACCTTTGGAACCCCGGGTCAACAGAGAGGCAAAACAGTGATGTAACATGATCTCGGAGGGTAGGTAGGACGTCCTCCTTTGGCATATTTCTCCCGTGCCTTCCTGCATTGCTGAGAGGAACACAACTAATTCGAAGTGGGGAGGACTTTCATGCTGGAGCAGAGTAGCCAGAGGACTTGATGGTATAATGGAGTGATAGTAGGTTAGTGGAAAGATAAAGAATGGACATTCCTCAGAACTGATGCCATCAAGATGGAAGTCCACACTGGTCTGGTTGAGTTCACCGTTTTCTCTTTCCTGATAGAGTACAGCTGAGACCCGGACACTGGTCAGAGGGCTAGGTCGAGTGTTGGCCACTTGGAAAATTAGATTAGGTTTGCCATCTATGTGAGCTACTACTGCTAAGTCTGTAAAGCGAATTGAGAAAGCTCGATTTTTTGGCCGGGCAATCTTCGCCACAAAGGCACCTAAATTAGAAATCATTGAATTTTTTTAGAACGAACACTTAAAATATGAATACCTTTTCTGAATGAGAAGGATGTATCAAATAGTTATACATTTTTTGATGCCATGCCTTCCAAGTGAGTCAAGAATTGATGAACACATTAATTTGGGTAGTCTCATTTGCCTGAAGAATTTTTCACAGTGTACATACATTCTTATTTAAAAGCTGTGATTTCAGAAGGATTAAGCAGAATTCATTTTGTTACATAGAAGTGTAACTTGTCTTTTCATTTCTTAAAAAGTGTAAGAATGGTCATTTATTACATTTCTGCCCCCACTTAAAAAAAAGTAACAAAATAAATGAAATTCATTTGTAATGAGATTGTTTCAAATTGAAGTAAAAATTAGATTCAGAATAGGATAATTTTGGGGTAGGGAGGGGACCAGTAGAATGAGTGATACATTTTGAGCAGTTTTTTAACTTTGAAACTTAAATAACCTTCCCTCCCCTTTTTATTTTAGAAGGCTCTGGCTCTGTGGTGATTTCAGTATACTTTTCAAAGTGCATCTTCTGTGTGCCCCCAAGCTGTGGGTCAGGATTTCTTAACTACTTTAGTGCCTCAGATCTTATTGGCAGGCTGGAAAGATCTGTGGACCTCCTCTCAGAATTATGCTTTAAATGCATAAACATAAAATACATACGAAGGTAGCAAAATATACTGAAATTGAGTTGAACATTTAAAAACTTAGAGTACTATATGTGCTTTTTTAATGCATTAAACAATAAAATATAGTGGCGGGTTTAATAGTGTACTTTTGAAGTACTGTAGTGGGATAGGAAAATATCTGTGATTTCTATTTGTATCAAAGTTACCAGTATTGCTAATACTATTGTTTTTTGTTATCTGTTTGTAATAGAAGGACATGATGATTTTCAGTTAGGGGCTAGTGACAAAAGATTCAAGTTTTTCCTAATTTCATGGATCCCCTTTTATCTAATGACTGACCTAGTTTAAGAATTCCTGTAGGGAAGTTAAGTGATTTGTTACAGATTATAGAGCCGGTTGGCAGCACACTGTACTTCATTCCAGATCGCTCATCTGGCCCTTTACTTAACTTTTTCAGAATATTACTGTGCAGTGTGTTAAAGCCAGGTCTTCTTTTTTATTTGTTTTTTGATGTTTAAACTGTATATATATCACTTACAAAAGTGACACTAGCCCTACTTTAATTAGAGGAAAGTCTAATGTGTTATCAGGGTTTATAAATAAGATTTCATAATCTTTGTAACCATATTTCCAGTAAGGATGTGTATACTTACTTGATCTCTAAATATAATGCTGACTATTGTGCTCTGGGATCACTGATGAAGAGTAAATGTTGAACAGATAAACTCAGAGGAGGATATTCTAACCCAGTAAAGGAAAAAAAAAATCAACATTTCTCTGTTAGGTAAAATGATTGTCAAAATATGCATTTAACATATTTATCCACTTATTTGACGAAGTATTTAGCTTCTCTGAAAAATGCCTTTTAGACCTCTTGTTAATATTTTTTGGTGTAAGATGTTGCTGCAAGTTAGTGTCATAATGGTCCTTTTTTTTCTTAAGGAGTTCCAACAGGTAAAATTTAAGTGTAGAGTCAGGTTTCTTATAATGTCACCTCATTTGGCCCTAGACTTTTCTTTTTCAATCTTTGACATTACCTGCTAATAATGCAAATTAAATTATTCTACAACACGGTTGCTTATAACTGACGATCCCCTCCCCAAACCACTTGTAATTTTTTTTTTTTAAAGAACAAAAACAATTACCTGTGATAAAAGCCTCTAGCATGAGGCCTAGGAGCATTTGTATGGCAAGTAAGGCGATTGCACTTGGACAGTCACCACTGGGGAACATGGTACCATAACCAATTGTGAGTTGTGTCTCCAGGGAAAAGGAGAATGCAGCTGTGAAACTGGTGATGTACTTCACACAGATAGTGTGGTTTTCAGGTGGGGCATCATGATCTAGTTCCAGATCACCATTCATCTCAGCTAGAACATACCAGAGCACTGCAAAGACAAGCCAATGAACAACAAAAGAAGCAGAAAAGACCAACATCATCCAGCGCCAGCGCATGTCCATTAGGATTCCCCAAGCATCTCGCAGATATGCAAGACCTCTTTGAGCACCATCCATTTGAAGTGTGCTATGGCCGTCCTTGGTGACCATCCTCCGGTAGCTCTGAGTTAGAAGAGGAGCAATAACTTTGCAATTACTGCCATCCATTTCAGGCTGTAATTTTCTGAAACCAAGAATAAATTAGTAAGCTCTTAACTGTTTTACAGTTAATACTAATAAATTCTGAGACCTCATTCACTTTCTGCTCTTTTTGGAATGCTTCCCTGGCTACTGGGCAGACTTTCCCAGTCTGACAGCTCTCTCTCTTTTCACGGAAGGGGGCATTTATTGACTAAGCCATTCAGTTGCTACCTAATCATGGCTTGCCTTAGGCTGTCTGTTATTGTTTCCTTGAATGACTGTTAAAATATTGTTTGGCATTTTAATATTTCCAAGTATATTTCAAAATCACTGAAGGTTGGTGTTATGGTTTGTGTCTCTTTGACATCCTTGTCTCTTTCTTGCGCAATTCCAGACATAAAGTATTTATTGGTTTGACTAAACATATTTGTGTAAATAACAATTTTTCATAATTAATAATTATGGATAATTCATGACTAAAAGAAATAAGTTAAACATATGTGCTCCTCTGTGTAAATAACTAGAAATCATTTGAAAATGTAGTGTTAAACTGCCTGCAGATGTTTTGAAGCTGAACTCTGCCCTAGGACAGGACTAAACTTTTAGAGATCCATAGTTCTAATGTATGCTTTTTAATTAGCCTATTCAAAGTTTTATGAATAGGCTTTGTTTTTGTCACTTTGCAGCCATTTTCATGGATTCTTTCCGTGTCTAATGGATTGCCATCCTCTGAATATTCTAGATTCTGATTAGATTGTGGGGTGAGGAGAAAATTATTTTCTTGGAAATATCCGAGATTCTAGGTGGAGATTCCTGGGTAATACTAGGTTGGTTTTTTGTTTTGTTTTGTTTTAAGATTTTATTTATTTATTTGAGAGAGAGCACAAGCTGGGACAGATTGGGGAGAAAGCAAGCAGACTCCCTGCTGAGCAGGGAGTCTGATGTGGGGCTTGATCCCAGGAGCCTGGGATCATGACTTAAGTGGAAGGCAGATGCTTCACCAATTTAGCCACCCAGATGTCCCAATAACACTAATTTTGAGAGTAAGTAAGCCAGGAAAAAAAAGCTTCAAGTTTAATGAACTAAAATAACCATTAAGGCACCAAATGGCAATTTTTAAACATTTTTAAAGATTTTATATATTCATTGGAGAGAGCAAGAGAGAGAGAGCACGTGCGTGCGTGCGCACACAAGAAGTGGGGAGGGGTAGAGGGAGAAACAAGCTCCCTGAGCCTGATCTGTGGCTTGATTCCAGGACTCTGGGATCATGACTTGAACCACCCAGGCATCCCCCAGATGGCAAGTTTGTTTGTTTGTTTAAGATTTTATTTATTTATTTGAGAAAGAGAGGGAGAGTGAGAAGAGAGCATGAGAGGGAAGAAGGTCAGAGGGAGAAGCAGACTCCCCATGGAGCTGGGAGCTCCATACGGGACTTGATCCTGGGACTCCAGGATCAAAACCCAGAGCTGAAGGCAGTCGCTTAACCAGCTGAGCCAACCAGGTGCCCCCAAATGGCAATTTTTTTTTTTTTTTTTAAAGATTTAGTTCATTTATTTGACAGATCACAAGTAGGCAGAGAGGTAGGCTGAGAGAGAGGGAGAAGCAGGCTCCCTGCTGAGCAGAGAGCCCGATGTGGGGCTCAATCCCAGGACCTTGAGATCATGACCTGAGCCAAAGGCAGAGGCTTAACCCACTGAGGCACCCAGGCACCCCCCCCCCGCCATGGCAATTTTAAAAAGATAATTAATGTAATTAGTTTTTAGCTGTAAACAGTTAAACTATAAAACAGTAGGTATGCTTTTCTCTGTGTGTTGAGAAGAAGTCTAAGGTATGCTTTCTGTGTGTTGATTCTTGCTTATATCAAAGCTGTCTTAAGACTTTTATGTGGAGCCTCACAGGAACAGAATGGGAGATGCAGCTATGCTTTCCCTTTCTTTTTGCCACAGGACAGTGCTAGGAATTTACATTTGACTCTGCCTAGCTGCTTCCCTCAAAAGTAGATGCTCTGGAGAGTATTGTGTATTCTCTTCCTTACCTTTTGCATGACAATGGCACTTAAAGGCTTTTGGAGCAGCTTGCTGCTTGGGCTTGCTCGGTCCTTCCCATTCTAGAGACTTTGGGGCTGTTGGCCTTCTTGTGATACTGGTTTTGGATATTGGCCAGCTGGGTATATACTTTCCCTCCTCCCCTGAGGCTAATTTAACACGTATTGTGATATTAGAGACATTCTCTTGTATTTCCTTCAGATTGTATTACTCATGGAACACTGGGATAATGGTTAAAATTTATTTAGAGTAACCATAGAGATAACCATTTTATTTTCATATTATAAAGATTTTTTTTTTTTTTAATTTATTTGACAGAGAGAGATCACAAGCAGTCAGAGAGGCAGGCAGAGAGAGAGGAGGAAGCAGGCTCCCTGCTGAGCAGAGAGCCCGATGCGGGGCTCGATCCCAGGACCCTGAGACCACGACCTGAGCCGAAGGCAGTGGCTTAACCCACTGAGCCACCCAGGCGCCCCTTATTTTCATATTATAAAGTTAAAGTCATTAATGCTTTATAATTCATTATTCTAACGAGTGGTCATTATCTTTTGTGTATTTTTTTTCTCAGCACAGCTATTTAATGACTCATTTTGTTAGATTCTTAAGTGTTTTAGGAGACCTTATCTGTTGTTTTGAAAGTAAACAACAGCAATAATAAAATTTTCATAGGCACTGTGCTAGGTACCTTCTATATTGCATTATCTCTAATTCTTTGGTATCTCAGCAAGATAGATTTTTTTTTTTTTAATATTTATTGAGAGAGGAGGAGAGTGGGGGGAGGGATAAAGGGAGATGGAGAGAGAATCCTCAAGCATACCCCACCCTCTCCCCTGCCATGGTTTTAGAGCCCCACACCAGAGGTGAATCTCAGTAGAGAGATCTCATCCTAAGATCATGACCTGAGCCAAAATCAAGATTCAGAAATCTAACTGACTGAGCTACCCAGGTGCCCCAACAAGATAGACATTATTGTCCCGTTTTCTAGATGATGTCACCAAGGATTAGAAACATACACTAGGCAGATGGGGGCCTTAGATTATTTGTATTATTATCCACATCTGGCTAACTTTACAGGTTAATTTTCTTACTACAAGAAGCTATTTAGAAAGTTTGGTGAAAAAATCTTTCCCAAGATGACTGGCATTGTATTCATAGGATAGTCTTTGACAGCCATGTTTTTAGCACTGCTAGTAGTTGTTCTTCTGGTCCCCATAACTATCTCAGGTATCTGTCTTAAATCATTGTTAACCCCATACATGATTCTTAATGACAGTTATGATTAAAAATATTAGCCAGTATGTATTACTTATTATGTGGCAGGAATTATACCAATTACTTGTGTTAACTCATGTGAAGCCCATAGGCAATGCCTGGTGCAAAGTAACCTTTCAGTCTTGGTTGCTTTATTATTATTAATGTTCCTTAACTTTTGAAGTAGTAAGCTGTTTTAATTCCCATTTTACAGATAAAGAAACTGAAGCATAGTGAGTTTCCTAGGATCCCAAAGGTAGTAAGTGTTAATGAATTCCATACCAAGTCCAGAGTTCAGAGTCAGTAATGTATTGCTTCAAAAATAGACATTTTGATCCTGGTTAGCCTTTGTGAATAATACTACATTCCATTTGACTAGTTAATTGTTTAAGAGTCATTACAGAATATTTGGTCTTTAGGAGTGTTTAGGTTTAGACCTGTGATTTGTAGATAAGAAATGTATTTTCAGTTAAAGAAGACATAAAATTTGAAGATCGGCACAACTACAATTATTACATAGTCTAATCTTTTGGATATTATAAACCAGTACAAATTAAAGCAAAATGTGGAGAGGAGACTTCTTACAAAGCATTTCCAAATTTGTATTTTGCCAGGTGAGAAAGTAATTTTTAGAACGTATCCTACTAATTTTATAAAAGAAAATGCATTTTGACACTTGAAGAAGATGTAATAAGGAAATAATAAGGAACGATAATAGTCTGCGTTCAAAAGATTGTAAACCACTGCACTGTCCTTTATGGTTTTTTTTTCCTTCTTTTGAGGTGAAATTGGTATGTAACATTATATCAGTTTCACCTTTGTTGTTTGTTGCTTCCTGCCTGTGTGAAAATGCCCATCATTTACCTTGTACCCTAGTGCTTACTGCAATTAGGGAACCACTGTCCTGGTGAATGCTACTAATTGCTGATTGTTTCACGGTAGTTTTTTGTGGGAAGGAAAGCTCCGTGACTCTTGATTTTCAACCTACTTTATTAAGTTCTAAAACTCATTACTCAGGGAGATAGCCTTTCTGTGTATATTATAGCTAACAAAAGTATTATCATTTGGGCTTTTTGAGGATTATTACTTGTTACCTACAGCTTTGTAACAGTCACTCTAGGCTTCAACAATTTCTTTTTTTCTCTTGCAGCTAACTAAATACATGGAAAAGCCTGTGAACAGGAATGTCAAGGCTAATATCAAAACAGTGAAGCAATCTCCTTTTTATGTATATGCCAATCTTGTTTAGGTTGTGTGGTGGGGTGGAGTAGTTGAGAGAATAAGATTTTGATCTCCACTTAATGGATTACCCTGAATAAGTCCATCTTTGCATTCATGTAAGCGGTATGGGTTAGTAAATGAACATCACGTGGGGAATCTAGCTGACCCTGCTCTGGTTCTGTTGGTTCCACAGCCATGTCAGCTGGGCAAGCCACCCAATCTCCTTGGCCAGCCTTCTTATATTAAAAAAAGAGACGAAAGGGAATTAAATAACATGTTCTCTTAAAACTCTGTGAGTTTTAAAATTTATTTCCATTTCCCTCAACTGACAGAGGTCTTTTAGATGATTTTTTTTCTTTTTTCTCCTATGTCGTTTTACATCTGCTTGTATGGTATTTAAAAATTACATTGTTGCCTGATACATGTAGATTTTCTCTCCAAGTAATTTTCATATCTTTATAGGTGTACAAATACCCGTTGAATGTGTTTTTGGTTTGTATTTATATGGTTCTCACAAACTGATCCCAGTAGAAAATAAAATTGAAGCTTGGGAAGGTTTGTTTGTATCTCTGTGTGTGGGCTGTAAAGTATTTGCTCATTTACAGACTTTGGTGGAAAAAAATAATACTTTATAAAAATGATATTTTGGCTGCTTCAGAGGCTGTGAAAATTAGGATTCATTTTACTCATTTGGTTTGTAGCACTTAAAATTGCATATTTTCTATTGCCATGTTGTAAGGTGGTATTGTAGTTCATATTAAACAGTTAAGATAATAGGCTAAAATACAAATGTTAAATGATCACAGTATTACTATGTATTTGCTTATAACTGGTGTAAAAACTGATTGTATAGAGTCTTAGAATCATCTCTCTTACCATCTATAATTGGGGCAAACAGTGTGAGTTCTAACTCTCTTATATAAGCTCAGAGATTCTTTTCTATTTTAATTTCTTTTAGCACTACTAATTTCGGTAGTAGTTCTGGCTTTAAAAAGACATTTAAAATTAAGTATTCATCACTTTTCATGGCTTAAAAATATTTTTTTGGGGGGGCTCATTTGTTCTTGTACACTCATGTTGGTTTTTTTAATCCCTTCCAAAAGAAAGATATCTATATATATATTTAAAAGCCAAGGAAAGGGGATAAAAACAAAAAAGCCACTGAATTTTTTCTAGGGCCTTTCCTTTCTACCGATTTCCATATTATAATGTGGAATTAGTATTCATTTAATAAAACAGGAAAATTTCTAGTAATGCTCTCAAATGGGCTATTATTCCATTTTCAAAATTTAAGGAAAAAGCATAAAGTATCTTAATGTATGACTCTAGAGGTAATATCTTTGTTTTAAAAATCTATTGGCGATGTCTGGCTCTGTCCCTATTTGCCACTCAATTTCTTTCTCTGTTCCCCTTAAGGAAAGAAATAAGAATGAATATTATTTCATGTACTCACCAGTTCTTTTGCTGGGTCAGCCTGTGTTTGCACAGGTAGGTCTTGAGGAAACTTGCAGAGTCTGTCTTTTTGATAAGGTAACTTTAATCTACAAGTCTAGCTTGTAGGTTCTCTTCTTGGACTGGGTTTACAGTTCACATTCCTCTGTTTATAATGTCGTGGGGGCTAGTTTCAGCTGAAGCTGATGTGATTGGTCACTTAGTCTGCAGGGGGGCCAATTAGCTCTGATCATGTGGAAAAGAATGCTGGTTTGTTAGAAGTCTTTCTTTACTCAACACAAACCTTAACAATTCTGGAGAAAGCCTCCAGAACTGACTTGGAGAAGGGGTGCATTTTTTCCCTCTAATCAGGACCGGTCTTTAGTAAGTTTGCATAATCTTACTTAAGAGTTTATTTGAAAGTTCAAAGGGATAAAATTCCCTGCAAGATTTCCTTTCAGCCGTCTTTCCTTATATAGCATGTTGAAGTGTGAGATACTGCCTTTACTATTCTTTTTTACATTTTTTTCTCCATTTCTTTGGGGAAGATTTCCTTGGGTGAGGACTTCTAGGCATGAATTAATTAATTGATTTTATTAGTTTTCTTTTCATATTTCACCTCACTAGAATGACTGCCACTAATTCTAGAACTGGTAATATATGTAATTTAGTTACCTGAATTTTGGGGAGGAGGGGCAAGGAGGCAGGCTTTTTTTTTTTTTTTTTAAAGGCTATGTGCAGAGATCTCAAGAATAAAAATTGTTTGTGCCTTGCACTTATCTTTGAAAAACACACATATATGAATAATTTTCTTAAGGCATGCTTTAGTAACATTTAGGGGATGATTTCCTGAGAAGCATATGTTTATGTGCAGTAAGATGAAGTGTTCAGGGTACAGAAAATTTAACTTAACGTCTAAATAGTGTTTAGCTAGAAAACGTCTGTGATCCATCTTGTAGCAACCTTGAAATGAGCTGTGGGATGGCTTTGTGTAATGCCTTTACTGAGCAGTACTTTGCTCCACCTCCGTTAGTTGCTGATTTTAAAACTTTGATCAAATGTCACATGTAAGAGGATCTGAGAAACAAAGGCTGTGACTGTTCAAAGTAAAATCATGGAAGAAGGCCTGCTGGGAAAATTATTAATGTAGACCAATATAATGCTACTTAGAAGGTGAAATCCGCCTTTGTAGAGTCCTTCCCCTCCCCCACAATTAAGAAAAATATTAATTCCTTCTTTGTTTTATGAATGCCAAACATCTTAGTACAAGTTCAGACATAACATTGGAAACTTTGACCTTCAGAACTAGAGAAGGTAAAAGCATAAAATATGGACTTGTGATGTGATGCTTATTGCCTACACACACTGGTAGGGAATTACACTTTATATCAGTTGACAGTTGATGGATTGCGGGGGTAAAAAAGCCAGAGCAAATACAGTGTGACACCGCCTTTAAGAAAGTATGGGAGTGTATTTGCCATGTGTCCTGCATCACCATTATAATTAGCCAAGATGGTGAAGGATTTTACCAAACTTAGAAGCCTCTTTCCATAATATACTCTGTTTCAGAATATGTTAAGGGAAGAATGATTTGGCAAAATGATTGTCAAGAAAGAAATGTCTTAAGGGAAGAAGGGTTCTGGTTTCTCGATTTCTACAATTTGAAAGTCTTGCTATGGTCTATAGACTGGTTCCTAGTTGCTAATTATATGGATATTGTAGACTGGTTTTAGAGTGTCCACTCAGGAGCATAGTACTCCCATTTTAATAGCCTGAGCAGTTCAGTTTCTTTCTGGTTGAAACCTCAACCAGGTTAGTTGAGATGGAACTGATATTGGCATAGATGGTATGTAAACTTCACCTTAAAATACATGGGCCCTTCTATCTAAACAGAGTTACTGATTTCAGTTGGAGATGGCTCTAAAACATTTCTTCTGTGAATGAACATAAATACTAGGTATCTGTTCTCTGATTTATTTTTTATTAAAAATTTTGATTAAGCAAGGTGCCAAGACTAGATACATTATTCTTTATTAAATTCAAATCTCTGTCCCTAAAGGTGTTTGATTTTCTCTCTGGCTAAAGTAATCTAGTATATAGTCCGTAACTATACCAACTTGTACTTGAGAATAACAAATGCTGTAGCTGGAGTGTAGTGTCCTGCTGTGGGCATGAATAATCTCCCAACTTTGCAACTTTAGCCCTGTCTCCTCTGCTCTTTCTTACATGGTGTACTTTGCTTTCTTTAGAAGGTGCCTAGTCCCTTTCCGGTTCTGCATCAAGCCCATCTGTTGATCATCTTCTTCCCCAGAGATCTGAGGCAGTGCCTGGGTGTATACCATCAGATGACTGTACATGAGGCTTGTAGGGTATGGGGTATATTCAAAGCACAAGAGGTATTTTTTCAAGGAGATTTTGATACGCTGCAGCCCCTCCAGTGTGTCTCCCAGCCAGGAACTGTTGTGTTTTCGGGAACAATGTTAATGAGTGGAGCAGTTTCTAACCTCTTAGGAATTAGGATGGGAAAAAAGTTACAAATCACTGGATATAAGATTTAAACTTCTCCTTCCTAGCCATGGTGAGTTTTGTTTACAATCGATTATAGGGAAAGAAAGTAAATATCAACACCTGGATGGGATTTCCTTTCACTACTTTCTCTGGTGTTAGAAAATATTTTTAGTGTTGATCAGAGACTATATATCTGAATAGAGAAATACAAAGTTTCTTCCTAGAAAAATTTGCACATAAACAAGCTTCAAAGTCTGTCCCATAATTCCACTTTTGCTTTTGGAGTTTGGGCACTTGTAAGTTCCAAGTCTCACAGCTGTAGATTTTATTGGCTGAGTGCCTCTTTGCTCCATCTGAAGTTTTCCATAAACACCGTTTTTGGCTGTGAGTCAAACATGCACACAGGTGCCCTTTTACTGCTCTTTCTCCTTAGGAAGTCTATTCAATTAGACCAGACTAAAACCAGTATTACATTTTAATTTTATTTTATTTTTAGAAGAATCCTATTCATACTTAATACATTAAGTCAGAAACAACCAAGTATTTACTGCCATTGGGAAAATGTTTATGTATGTTGTACATTTGCATTTCAGCACCTTTTATACATTTTCAGTTACTGTTGATATAAGAACATAACATGTATTATATAGATATAGTTTGATTATAAAACGGTCATGTTTGCTACATTGAAAAGAAGAAAATACATTTTAAATTTGTGTATCTTTATACTTTGAAGGTTATAGATACCTTTAGGACTCTACAAAAACCTTAGACCCTGTTCCCTGATAAAAGAAAACATGCCAGCGTAATATGTGCTTCTAGTTCAAGGATTCATTAGATTCATTACCCCTGAGTTCATTTATGGACTGTAGGTTAGGAATATTTGGGTCAGGCATTACATTTGTAAATTGTTCAATTACATTTACTTTCAGTCTTGTTTACAAGTTATTCTGTTAAGAATTTAAGAAGAAGTAAACTAAAATACTTGGTTACTCAACTTTATTATCGTGCTAGTATTATGGAAGGAGGAGGACTTTGGTTTGAAATGCTGAGAAGGGCCTTTTGGGTGTTCCTCATGGGCCACTGTGGAATTCTGGAGTTTGTAGACATGAGAGGAACTTTAGGTAGCATCCTCTAATAGCCTGGGAATGACTTCTGGTATTTAGCTTTTATTTTAAATTATATCGGTAATACACAAATGTATGTATTTTTTTTTTAAACAAATCATATAGATCTAATTCTTTCTGACATTTTCACTCCCCACTCAGATCTACAGAGATACAAATATACTGTAATCGTTTAGGTAGTAAAAGATGTACTTTGATGTTTTAGAGCAGTTCTTGCATGCAGTATAAATTTTAGTTATATTAGTAGTAGTTGGAAATGTTTATTTTATTAGATGGTGCTTGAAGTCATTTTTCCCCTCAAAATAATTCTAGAATAAAATTTTTATAGTGAAGTAAAATTTTTTCAGAGGTATATATTTTGACATAATTTTATTTATTTGGGAGAGAACACACAAGCAGGGGGAAAGGGGAGAGGGAGACTCAGACTTTCCACTGAGGAGGGAGCCTGATTCGGGTCTCAATCCCAGGACCCTGAGATCATGATCTGAACTGAAGACAAACTCTTAACTGACTGAGCCACCCAAGTGCCCCTTGACATGATTTCTGTTGGGATATTAATACCTTTAGTCCCATCTTCCCCTTATAGAGATGTTGGTAGTCTTTGTCTGTAAGCTGTGCCATGTGTAGTATGTCTGTTGCCATTTTAGAGTTTGTTAGACTTTGATCCCAGAGCTGCTTCTTTCTCCATTAGTTTTTCTGGAATTTTTTGCTCTTCCAGTGGGTTAAATTTGTGAGTAAACCCAGGATTAGGAGTTTAATACGTATTTTTTTTTTTTTTTTGTAAAGATTTTATTTATTTGACAGACACAGCGAGAGAGGGAACGCAAGCAGGGGCTGTGGGAGAGGGAGAAGCAGACTCCCCACTGAGCAGGGAGCTCCATGTGGGGCTCCATCCCAGGACCCTGGGATCATGACCCAATCTGAAGGCAGATGCATAATGACTGAGCCACCCAGGTGCTCTGAACACCCATGTTCTATTTCTGATTTGGTCTCTACTCAACTGTGTGATCTTGGGAAACTCCCTCTACAGGTATCCCTTTCCTTACAGGAACAATAGAGATGATAATGTTGAACTTAATTTTTGTGGTTAAAATGATGATTAGATGAGATAAATGGATGCATTTGTTTACATGTTTGTCTCCGAGCTATGGACCTGGAGGGTAGATGCTGTGTCTAAGTCTCCTTTATTTTTAATCCTTCATCTTTAATTGTGTTTGTCTATAGAGGAAGCACTCATGTTAATGTTTCCTAGAGGTCTGAGTAAAACAGGTAAAAATGGTAAAGTTAGTACTGTTTTTATGGGAAAATATTTGGTAGTGCTTACTGAAGTTGAATGTACCTTATTTTACTCCTGGCAATTTCACTTCTAGGCATAGACCAACAGAAATACAACCTTTTACTAAATTTCATATCCAGGAACGCTCATAGCAGCACAATTCATACAGCAGAGAACTAGAAACAAACTAAATCAGCAACAGAATAATATATTGTGATCTGTCCATACAGTGAGATCCCGTTAGCAGTGTAAAAGAACAAGCTGTGGTTCTCTGTAGCATTGTGGATGAGTCTCCCATATTGTTTAGTGAAAGAAGCCAGACATAAAGAATTATTTCATTTGCATAAAAGGTTAAAAAAAGCAGACAGAACTAATCTTCAGAGATGAAAGTCAGAAATAGTGCTTACTTTGGGAAGGGTTGACTGGAAGGACATCAAGAATTTTGAGCGCTCTTGATATATTTTTTTAATTTTTATTTCTGTTAATTTTTTATTTTTTAAGTAGGCTCCATGCCGAGTGTGGAGCCCAGTGCAGGGTTTGAACCCACAGCCCTGAGATTAAGACCTGAGCTGAAATCAAGAGTTGGAAGTTTAATCAACTGAGCCACCCAGGCGCCCTAGATATTTTCTTTTTTAAAAATATTGGTTATGTGAATATATTTGCTTTATGGAAACTCTTGGAATTGTACATTTGTGATTTATGTACTTTTTGGCAAGAATGTTATACTGCAGGAAAAGGTTTTCATAAAGGGAATGGGGGAAGGAGTTGAGTGAAGTCCACTTAAAAGTTCTTGAATTATTTTCGTCCTTTTCTTGTGAAAATGAGTGAGAGGCGCCTAGGTGGCTCACTCGGGTGGGCGTCTGCCTACACCTCCGGTCGTGGTCTCAGGGGCCTGGGATCAAACCCCACATTGGGCTCTGTGCTCAGCTGGGAGTCTGCTTCTCCCTCTCCCTCTCCCTCTGTGCTCTCTCTCAAATAAACAAATAAAATCTTAAAAAAAAGAGAGGAAAAGAAAATGACACTGACCCCCTGAGGTGGAACTCCACATACCTTGCACTTCTATATGGGATGTTTGGCATGTTAGAATTTGTTATTCTGGCTTTTCTTGGTTTACTGGAGAAGTTGTCATTTCAATCTTCTTCTTTTTTTTTTTTTTTTTAAAGATTTTTATTTGACAGAGACACAGCGAGAAACAGAGAGAGAGAGAGAACACAAGCAGGGGGAGTGGGAGAGGGAGAAGCAGGCTTCCTGCTGAGCAGGGAGCCTGATGTGTGGCCCGAAGCAGGGGTGGATCCCGGGGCACTAGGATCATGACCTGAGCCAAAGGCAGATGCTTAATGCCTGGAGAACCCTGTTACCTTAATATTTCTATTATAGTTATTAATTATGTAATATGTGACATATCAAAAACTATATTGCAGTTGAGGAAATAAGCACTTGGTAACAAAATTTGAACTACTTTGTTAACGATTTTTGAGCTAGAATGGGAAATTCAGGCAGCCTTACCTCAATACACACACACACACACACACACACACACACTTTTAAATTGGGAATTGGGTCTTTTTTTAATTATTTTTTTATTTTTATTTATTTATTTGACAGACAGAGATCACAAGTAGGCAGAGAGGCAGGCAGAGAGAGATGGGGAGGCAGGCTCCCTGCCGAGCAGAGAGCCCGACTCGGGGCTCGATCCCAGGACCCTGGGATCATGACCCGAGCCGAAGGCAGAGGCTTTAACCCACTGAGCCACCCAGGTGCCCCTTGGATCTTTTCTTTCTTTCTTTCTTTTTTTTTAAAGCCAGGGTGTATAAATCAGAATTGGGGCCAGAAGTAAAATCAGGTGTAGTGAATGCAAGATTTTTATTCTTTGTTTAGTACTGTGCTCTTCTTTATCTTCAAAATACCAGTCTCAAATCAGTTTTGGAACAAGGTATGGCATAGTCATTCAAACATTATGAAAATTGTTGAAAATTACAAGATGGTTTTCACTAAGTAGAAAAGCCAGATTTTGTTTCTTCCTGTATTTTCCCTATTTTTGCCCTGTTCTTTTTTCCTGTTTTTCTTTTTCCTTAAGATTTTATTTTTAAGTAATCTCTACATTCAGTGTGGGGTTTAAACCTACAGCCCTGAGATCAAGAGTCACATGCTCTTCCGACTGAGCCAGCAAGGTGCCCCTACCCCATTGTGTTTTTTATTTTTTTATTAGGTACTAATATGAAAAATACATGTAGGACTGATAGGTCCAAAGGTAAAGAGTCTGTTAGTTTAAAAGTTATATAAACAGTTTACACAAAGGGACATAAAGTCATTAAACAACAGGAAAAATTCATATTTGAGTGCGTTAATTTACCACTTTACAACTATTAAAGTAGTAAAAAAGTTTTGAAAGGATATCAGTACTTAGTATCAATAATGTGAAATGGTGTGTTGATTTGACCCTTTTTTTTTTTCAGGGAAAGAGGCAGTGGACAAAGTCTGTCTTTTGACCTAGTAATTGCACTCTTTTGAGGTTTTTTTTTTAGAAGACATTATTCAGAAAAGTATTTCTTGTCTAACTATATAGTTCACAAAAAATTGGTTATAAAGTAATTGTCCAGTGGGAAATAATCTAGTGGATTACACTATGGCTGCGAAGTATACCTGGTATGTACCCATTTGTATGATTGGGAAGATGTGTAATCACAGAGAAGAAGTACTTGCTATGAAAATAATAGGTATACTGATTGCAACTATAAAAAAATATAAAGTTAAATAAAAGATAACTACAGATAGAGTTCTGTTTCTAAGATTGAGGGATTACTAGTATTTTTTTTTAAGATTTTTTATTTATTTATTTGACAGAGATCACAAGTAGGCAGAGAGGCAGGCAGAGAGAGAGGGAAGCAGGCTCCCCGCCGAGCAGAGAGCCCGGGGTGGGGCTCGATCCCAGGACCCTGAGATCATGACCTGAGCCGAAGGGAAGGCAGAGGCTTTAACCCACTGAGCCACCCAGGTGCCCCGGGATTACTAGTATTTTTATTTTTAATAATTTTAATATTTTGTAGTGTATCATCTGTTAGAAAAAAATTATAGTGATCAGTTTTTGATGAGTTAAGCATTTTGCAATTTCTGCTCTTTCTCTTGCTTTGCTATGTTCATTAGTTTTTCAAAGGCTTAGTGTAAAAGTAGTTGAAAGAAAGTTAGTGTTTCGTCTAGTGCATCCATCATGTGATTACTACTGTATTCCCAAATCATTGCATGGTACCTGGCACATACTGCTTGTGATTGATTATGTGGGTTAAAAGCCATTTCCCATCATTTATCTATATATGTTTCTATTTATCTATCTATGTATTAGGGATTTTTTTTTTAAAGATTTATTTTAGAGAGCAGAGAGCATGGTGTGGGTAGGGGCAGAGGAAGAGGGAGAGAGAGAGAGAATTTCAAAGACTCCCTGCTGAGCATGGATCCTGATGTGGAGTGATCTCAGCACTCTGAGATCATGACCTGAGCCAAAATCAAGAGTTATATGTTTAACTGAGCCACCCAGGTGCCCCCGTATTAGAGGTTTCCTTAAGTTTGCTTCTTTTTTGTGAGTATAGCTACATATTTCACCAAGTCATATAGTAGATGTGGTACTTTGTAAAGCGGGTTGCCTTTCTTATTCTGAGCAAGAGAACCTAGAAGACTTCTGAACCCAAGGGCAGATATATATCTGTATTTGATTTCATAAAACTTGGCACTTAATGTGCAATAAATGTTTGTTGAATGAGAAGATTAACATTTGAATCCTGTCTGTATCATTTAAGTAGTGTGATTTTGGACAATTCTCTTTTGTTGTTCTTTTGAGCCTCAGTATTCTCAGTTACAAAATAGGAAAAATAATTTCAAATATATATATATTTTTAAAGATTTTATTTATTTGACACAGAGAAAGAAATCACAAGTAGGCAGAGAGGCAGGCAGAGAGAGAGAGGGGAGGAAGCAGGCTCCCCGCGGAGCAGAGAGCCCGACGCGGGGCTCGATCCCAGGACCCTGGGATCACGACCCAAGCTGAAGGGCAGAGGCTTTAACCCACTGAGCCACCCAGGCGCCCCTCAAATATTTTTTAAAAATTTATTTATTTATTTCAGAGAGAGAGAATGAATGAGCAGGAGGAGGGGCAGTGGGAGAGGGAAAAGCAGGCTCTGCCTGAGTAGGGAGCTCCACATGAGGCTTAATCCCAGGATCCTGGGATCATGACCCGGGCTGAAGGCAGATGCTTAACCATCTGAGCCACCCAGGTCCCCCAAATAATTTCTTTTTTAAAGATTTTATTTATTTATTTATTTGACACACACAGAGAGAGAGAGAGAGAGAGAGCGCACAAAGGAGGGGGAGCAAGAGAAGGAAAAGCAGGCTCCTTGCTCAGCAAGGGAAGCAGGGAGTTTGCTTTTCCCTCTGACCCTCTCCCCTCTCATGCTCTCTCTCTCTCTCTCTCAAGTAAATAAATAAGATCTTTTAAAAAAATTAAATATTGAGGATTGTTATGAAGAATAAACCGGATGGATGAATGTTTTTTTAGATGAGTGTTTTTATTATCTATGGCTTTGTAACAAAATATCTCAGAACTTATTAGCTGAAAACAACAAGCATTATCTCAGTTTCTGTGGCGTAGGAAGGAGCAGTGTAGTTGATTGACTCTGACCTGGGTCTCTTATGAGACTGCAGGGCTGCAGTCAAGGTGTCAGCAGGGCTGTAGTCATCTGAAGGCTTGACTGGGGTTGGATCCATTTCCATGCTTACTGATGTGGCTGTTGGCAGGCCTCAGTTCTGTGCCATATGAGCTTTTCCACAGGGCTGCCTCATGACATGGCAGTTGGATTGCTACAGAGAGAGGATCCCAGATGGAAGTCACAGTTGTTTTTAACTTAATATTGGCATTGATATCTTATCACTTCTGCTGTGTTCCGTTCGTTGGGAGCTGGCCAGTAAGTGCAGTCCACACTTTAGGTGCAGGGATTCCACAATAGCCAGGAGGCAGGGCTTGTTGGGGACTATCTTAGAGGCTGCCTGCTGTAATAAGAAAGCAGGTAGCATTTTGCCCAGCAGATTTCCAGGTATTTTATCTTTCAATAGAATAATTTGTGGTAATAACCTAATAAGTGTTTGGGCAAAAAGGATATTGAATCTTAATACATATGAAATGGAATTTAAGAGGATGACCAGAAATTAGAATTTCCTCATTTTCGGATGCAACTGTACAACTTTCTTTCACTTTTTTGGTGGCTTAGTACAAGGAATTGAGGTTGTCACTGAAGTATAGTTAATTGTAGGTCATAAATGGAAGATATCAGTGTATGTTCTGGGTTTTCAACTAATTTAATGTGAGATTTTATATAATCTGTTTTAATTGTTTATGTTAGCACATGGGATGGTGAGTAAAGAAATAATTTGTTTGCACAGTTCGGAATTATCTTATCTTTTGAAAGTACCAATTTAGTTCACTTAGTATACCAGGCTTTCTTTCATCATTAATGGAACCCTTGACTGGCATTAGGTTACACATAGCTTAGTTTTGCATTCTGTTCAGAAGCAATTAGTTGTATGCCTATAATGTAATAGATGTTAGAGTAAATGAAAATGAAAAAATTATAGTTCACATTGTCTACTTTTGAGTTTACAGTGTTTTTTATAATAAAAGGTCGAATTTTATAGATACTCTCTTTGGGCAGAATTGCCAGTAGAAGTTAATGAAATAAGTAAAGATGCATCCTATAGTTGAAAATTCTTGTATGACTTTTTTAAAAAAGTAGTATGTGCTGGTAAGGTAGGTTGGTTAACTTTTCATTGCATCCCCTTTTTATAATGCACATATTACTTGTTTAAAAAATAATTGCCCAGGTATGTCTGGGTGGCTCAGTAGGTTAAACATCTGCCTTTGGCTCAGGTCATGATCCCAGAGCTCTGGGACCCTGCATCAGCTCCCTGGTCCATGGAGAGCCTGCTTCTCCCTCTCCCTCTGCCTGCCGCTCTGCCTACTTGTGTCACTCTCTATCTCTGTGTCAAATAAATAAATAAAATCTTTAAAAAAAATAAAATAAGATAAAAAAATAAAAAGTAATTGCCCAGTCTGTGACTGCTGCACTTTAAGAAGTATGGCTAGTACTAGATGTGTACGTCCGCAGCAGTTCTGTTACTCATGCTTCCTGAGCATTGGGGTAGGCACGTCTGCACAAAAGCGTGATCTGAGCCTTCTGGTCTGCTTTCAGAATCCGTATTGGCTGAGGCACATGTTTCCTTATTTTCATTACAGGGAGACCAAATTTTGAGGAAGGTGGACCAACATCTGTGGGAAGAAAGCATGAATTTATACGATCAGAAAGTGAAAACTGGCGTATTTTTAGAGAAGAACAAAATGGAGAAGATGAAGATGGAGGTTGGCGACTAGCTGGACCGAGACGTGACGGAGAGAGGTGGCGGCCCCACAGCCCTGGTAAGGCTCCTACTGAGTGAGTGCAGGGACCAAAATAAGGGAGTATTTAGTGGACATTGTTACCAATGAAGCAAGAAAGATGAATAGGTAAAGTAAAAAAAAAAGGACTCAATTATTTATGTCATCACACTTGCATCATCACATCACACTCTTATCACTACAAAGAAATTTCAGCATGAAGATTCCCCCATATCTCTTCAGTTGATGAAAATCATTTTTATTTTTCTGGAGCAAATAGTGTGGTTTAATGGAAAGCACCTGTCTTTGCAAAACCGTGAGAGGGTCTCCTTCAGTTTTGTCTGACACTGAATTGTTGTATTTTTTCAGCATGCTTTAAAACTTACAAATGTGTAATTATATGCTCACTAAGGAATATGTGCTTTCCCTAAAGTGGGTACTTTTCCTGTATAATAAAAGATGCATTCTTTCAGGGTTTTTTGGTCCCGAATAAGTGATTTATGCTTATTTGAAGGATAAACTCTAAGCCCAGGTCAAAAACATAATCATAAGTTCATTCTTTTGTCCTAACTTTAGAAGAGAGAGAGAGAATAGTAGTGATTAGTGGTTTTGTAAGTTCTTCTGTTTGACTCTTAAGAATGCTTCAAACTGTTCTTCCCTGACATTAGATATGCTGGTAATTGAAGACACTGGTGCTTTGTGTCAAAGTTCATCCCCTACCAAAGTGCTGATTCCATGCCTCATGATAATCAGATGCCACTGTAGTTTGAATCGTGGGGTCATGCAGAACCAGAGTGCACAAAGAGTGTATATTTGCCTTATGAATTTCATGTGCATAACATTATTTTAGCTATTGACCATATGCCAGAGAAGCTCACTTTTAGTAGAAAAAATCATAATCAAACTGTTTTCATTTACATTTTAAAATCAAGTTACTAGCAAAATCACTAATCTCAGCCCAAGTAAACATTATAAAAGCATTCAGAGTGCTTTAGGTAGTTATGGATAGGTGGACACATAGTGAAGTTAATCTTTGTATATAGTTTTGATGCTTTTATGCCAACTCCTCATGGCTGTCCCCTGGGTGAGTTTTCTGTCATGAGTGGGCATTGTTTACATCACAGTTATCTCGGCAATTCTCATGAGTCTGTGTGCTGGGCAACCAGATGTTACAGTTCTCTTCAAGGCATCACAGCATTTTGTGCTGAGCTTGCCTGTAAGCAAAAGGGTTTGTAGACTATGTTCCCAACAAGCATTCAGTGAAAGAATGGACAGGGTCTGGGCTGAGCGAGAAGAGAAATTCCAGCGGATCAAAAACAAACAAGGTGAATGTTTTGGAAGACCAACAGTGTTTGTGAGGCCAAATGTCTGATGTCGATTCTATTAAAAGGAGTTAGTTAAACAAAGTAAAATTTTAATGTATTTTCTACCACCCTCCTCACCCCAACTTAGATTTGGACATATGTTGTCTTTTTAAAAAATCTTTGTCTCTGATTTGATTTCCATGTCCGATTTATTTGTCATTAACTTAACAATTTCCCCCAATTTTTTACTGATATATTTTTAAAGGACAGTTTGGGGTATATAATATACAGGGCTCGCTGAAAAAACACTGGAAATAAGCATTTTTTAAAAAGAATACCATCTATTTTTTCAACCCAGCATTCTTAAAAGTTGTCTGATTATATCAGTTGTTTTACTCTTAACATTTCTTAGATTATAGTTATTTTATGATTTGATTAAAAGTTTAAATATAATGATTTTGACTAATTTTTATAGTATAAAATTTGTAGCAGACTTTTATTCTGGTATTGGACGACGTTAAAAAGCAGTGGTTAGTCTTTATAAGCTAGGGATTTCTACATTTGTTTTAAGTAGGGCTAAAAACTGGATATGTATGGGAGATGGGACGATTAAGGACAGCAAAGCATCCACTCTGGGAGCTGAACTTAAGAAACTCAGTAAGAGGAAAACATGAGCCAGATGCCTAGAAGGATAGATTCCTATCATGGTGCATACTTAACAGACGGTTTAGAAATGATAGTAATAGAGTACTCTGGAATTCAACATTTGGTCATGAGTACTTCTTTTGAGTAATGATTCTAGGTTTGCATTTAAGCAGCCTGGGTGTAAAGTTCTTTAGTTTTCACAATGTAATAGTTCTAAGTGAAGGATGGGGGAGCATGGGAATAATGTTTTCTTAACTATTTTGTGAGTGATTTGTAAGTAGGTACCTCTACTGGGCATTTTAATGTTTTGCCTCCTTATTTTCGGTTTGCTTTAGATTGCTGGCTTTAGCAAATTGGGCCTCAGTAGTAAGAACATTGAACTTTTTGTCTCATTTCTTTTGTGTATCTCCCACAGAGAAAGCCGAAAACATGCTTCTTTTTAAAAGACTCTCTTAGACTCGGGTTTGTCAGATATTAACAAGAGTTCCCCTTTCTTAAAAAAACAAAATACCTCAACTGGCATCCTTCATTCTTAGGTAGTCTTTCTTCTGTTGGAAAGTAGATGTAATAAACAGTTTGGTAGGGTGGATTTAGGAATGTCCCTGGGGGTATTACACAGAAATAAAAACTCCCTAGGGAGAGTTAAGAGATGAGAGTAAAGGTTTGAAAGGAAAGTAAGCATGCTGTTGTGGAAAAAGCAGTAGAGGATGCAGAATTAGATTCTTGTTCTGCTTTGCCACTATGCAAGTTACTTCTGTCAGAGTTTTTGTTTCTTAAACTATAAAATTAGGATAGTGGGGCTATATAAAATCTCTGACATCTGTCAGTGCTATAATTCCATGCCTTTTTTTGGGGAATCAGAATTACAAATGGAATCTTGGCCCTTGCAAGTAGGCATGATAAATTTGACATTAGGATTTGCCACAGGGAGTTCATTGTATACATCATTTTTGTGAGAAGAAAGAAACGTGTTAAGGCCTGCCAGAGGGAAGGCATAGACTTTAGTATGGGAAAATGACCAGCGTTATAAGCCTGGGCTAAGAGTATGCCATGTGAATGGCTAATCGACATTTCAGTCAGATACCTAAAGCTTATCCAAAGTGTATACTTCAAATCAAGTGTCCTTTAACAGTAATTTGTTTAAAATTTATTTTTCAGAGCTTTAGAGTACGTTGTGTGGCTCAGTACTCATCGAACTCCTGTTGCTACTTAGTGATGTCATATGTATGCTGAACTCTGAATTTCATTTACTTTGCCTAATTTTCTCTTTAGTAGGTTGATCATTTGAATTCACAGCCAGTCATAGTTTTCTTCTTTATTTCCTATTTTGATTTTTTTTCCTCAAGTACTGTCCTAAAAATTTTCTAAGGTTTGTATCCTCCTCCTCATCCCAGATGGCCCTCGTTCTGCAGGCTGGCGGGAACACATGGAACGACGGCGAAGGTTTGAGTTTGATTTTCGAGATCGGGATGATGAACGAGGTTACCGAAGGGTGCGTTCTGGTAGTGGAAGCATAGATGATGACCGGGATAGCTTGCCTGAGTGGTGCTTAGAGGATGCTGAAGAAGAGATGGGCACATTTGACTCCTCTGGAGCATTCCTCTCTCTAAAGGTAAGAAATTTGTTTTAAATATTTAAACAACAGGCACTGACCTGCCACCAGAGCCAAATGTATTGTTGACTTTTGGCTTTATTTTCTTAACACAGAAAGTGCAGAAAGAGCCGATTCCAGAAGAGCAGGAAATGGACTTCCGGCCTGTAGAGGAAGGTGGGGAGTGCTCTGACTCTGAGAGCAGCCATAATGAAGAAGCCAAAGAACCCGATAAGACAAATAGGAAAGAGGGAGAGAAGACAGATAGAGTGGGAGTTGGTAAGGCTCATTTTTGTCTTTTACCTTCTTGTTTTCATCAGACTCAGAATTTCCCAAGTTGTTAACTTAAGAATGCTTTATGTTACAGAAGCCAGTGAGGAAATATCCCAGACCTCCTCCTCGTCTGCTAGACCAGGTACTCCTTCAGACCATCAGCCTCAGGAAGCACCACAGTTTGAGAGGAAAGAGGAACCCCAAACTGAGCAAACGGAAAAAGCTGAGGAAGATAATCAGACAGAAACTAGCCTACCAACCAAAGTGCCCAGCAGAGGGGATGGTATGTATTTATGAGAGTAGACAAGCTAAAACAGGATTCTGCTCAGGCAGGCCAGTGATCACTGATAAGATAGGATTCTGTTTATGCCTTGTAGAACCTCTCCCAGTGGTAAATTACTGGAATAGATTATTTTACCAGTAAACCCCGTCAAACGCTGCTTCCCACATTTTGTCGTTCCCCAAATTCACCAAAACAGAGTTAGAAGAAGCAAGGGTGCAACTCGGGAATCTTACTTTCTAGGGTGTTATGACACAGCCACCTTGGTATTGGTTGAGCAGACAGGGTTTAGGATCCTCTGCAGTAATTTGATCCCCACATCAGACAGGTACCTTCCTTTCATATGGTGGTTGGATGTGTGTCTAGAAGGCACACCAAATTGCTGTTGTTCCAAGAGAGGCCAGAAAGAACATGGATGGATCTGTGAAGTCCTACCACCTTTGCTAAAGAATAAGTTTAAAGTATATCCCCTTCTCCAGTGTTACTGTTTTAATTTGCTCGTATATCTTAGTAGGCAGTTTTAATGTTTACTTCCATGTTTCTTCTTGTGCATACTTAAAAATGACATTGTAGTACTTGACGTTGAAGGGTTAATTGGTTGAGTCACCATAGGAACATGCCTTTAACATGGCATGTGAGTCCTTGCATGACCTGGCATATGCCTGCTTCGGTACAGTTTCAGTGCATCTCTGTCTCCTTCATACTCTGTTCCCCACCCTCACAGACCCTTAGGTCCACCCCATATAAGGCCTTGTTCTTTTGTCTCCTTGCCTTAGCACATGCTCCTCTCTGTGCCTGGAACTCTGTTCCACCCCAAGTTCCTGAGCTGATTAGCGATCTTCTTTCTCTTGGTTCTTAAACAACCAGCACTATTCTTGACATGGCAGTATGATATGATAAAGATCTGTGTATTATCCTTTTTGCCTAATAGACCATGTATTATCTTTTTTGCCTAATAGACTAATATTTATAGGGCTTAAACCAAGGGTATCTTTTCAGAGTTCTATGTCTAGAACAAAGCTTAGTGAGTGTTTTCAAATATTTGAATCTCTGTCAGGCACTGTGGGACTTGTCCATTTTGAGAGTAGTCATTTTTCAGTTATGATGTGCCCCCAAATTACCTGTGGTTCATTCTCTTGAATGTAGATGACTGGGACCTTATTCTAGGAGATTTTAGGACGGAATCCAGACATGTTTATTTTGAGAAAGCTTCGTAGATACCCATTAAAGATGAAACTCCAGATTGATAGTCTATAAGGGAGATAAAGCATATGTATATTAGTCATCTAGGGCAAAATTCCCATTTTTAGAGGATAGG
The DNA here is from genome assembly GCF_002288905.1 of Enhydra lutris kenyoni. Taxonomy (NCBI): domain Eukaryota; kingdom Metazoa; phylum Chordata; class Mammalia; order Carnivora; family Mustelidae; genus Enhydra; species Enhydra lutris. The sequence continues at coordinate 40,692,675 of NW_019154085.1, forward strand.
TGAAGAGTAGCCAGAGAAAATCTTCAGAGGCAAGAGTGGCCTATAGTGAAGGACAGTAAGGAAGGGGAGAAGGTTTCGATTTAGGATTGGGCTGCTGAGGTCAGATGGAGAGGACTAGGAAAAGCCATTGGGTTTGGGGACTTTGAGTCACCTCTTCTTTGTGGGAGAGAAGCTGTATTGGAGGGTGGAAGTGGAAGTCACAGTGTAGCGGGGGTGGTGGTGGTTGTGGTGGATCAACTGTTCTTTAAAGAAGTTTGGCAGATCTGCCTGCCATTCTGTCTGCCTGTGCTCGCTCTCTCTCCCCTCTCTCTCTGACAAATAAATAAATAAATCTTAAAAAAAAAAAAAAAAAAAAGAAGAAGAAGAAGAAGTTTGGCAGAGAGAGGAAAGTGTTCCTGAGAGGGGCAGGGATTTGGAGAAGCTGTCTGTAATTGAGCAAACAAGGTTTCAAAGGAGAAACTGCATTTGTATCTAATTACTCCCATCCCCCTCCCTTCTTAAGAGCCTGCATACTGAGAGGCTAGAAATAGGGACCAACATAGAACTTCTTTTGCAGTCTGTGTTTATATTGAGAAGAACTTCTGGACCTGTCTAGGTAGACTCCCAAATGCTCTTCATTATCCTAAAGAGTAATGTATTGAATTACATTAATTATCACCTGAAATAGGTATTTATTCAAGATAATTGCAAATGCACTTAATCAAAGTTTTGATGATGAGTTACGATATTTTTGAGAAGATTTGCTGTGCTTTGTTAATCATCTGCTAGTGGAGACATGTTATAAAGAAGGGATTGGACTGATAGTTTGCTCTCAAGAGGAAATTATATAGCTATTGGGCAGTTGCTCTAGTGACCCAGTCAGGCACTGTAAAAGGACCTTCTAGATACCTTTTTAATCCTTATATTGTGTCATTCTGTAGAGGTACTTCTGTCATCGTAGGGAGAAATACTACACTTCTCCATAAGAAGTAGCTGCAGTGTTCCTGATCCACATTTCCGTTGAGCCCATTTAGTGAGTGGCCCGACTTGATGATAACATTCTTCATAAGACTCTACTGGGCTCCCTGCACAGTGCGGAGCCTGCTTCTCCCTATGCCTCTGCCCTTCCCCCTGCTTGCTCGCTCTCTCTAAAAAAGAAAATCTCAAAAAGAGTCTCTATATTCCGTGTTTTTTTTTCCTTCAGAAATAGTTTCTGATGTCCAGCAGCCCCTGTCACAGATTCCTTCAGATACAGCCTCTCCTCTTCTCATACTTCCACCGCCTGTTCCCAATCCAAGTCCTGCCCTACGGCCAGTTGAAACGCCGGTCGTAGGTGCTCCTGGGATGGGCAGTGTTTCCACAGAGCCAGATGATGAAGAGGGTCTCAAACATTTGGAGCAGGTAAAAATCATGTAATCCTTTTTTTATTTCTCAGACTACCATAAAATTTGGAAGCATTAAATGAATATTTAGAAATGGAACTTCTGTGCACTAGATTTTATGTACTGGAAAAGTTGTTTGTAAATCTCGTATTGTTTTGTATGAGTAATTGTCTTTCAAATCATTTCATGCTTATAAGTTTCTGCTATGTAGTAGTCATTGTGTCAGGTTATTTTTTCTCTTCTGAGGTTGCCCTTAGCTATTTGCTTTTCTTTTTTCTTTTTGGAAATTAATGGAATGCCAAAAATGGCAAATACAAGCAGCTGTGGACGGGCGTAGCGTAGCATCGTCTGTATTTTTTGCCTAAAGTATAACTGGGAAAATAGTTAAGCTCAGGATTTTAACATTTTATTTATGTCTCTAGATTTTCCTAAGATTAGATGTACCTTTGTTGTATATAAAGTAAATGATAGCTTGTTTTCTGGAGAAGAATTTCTGTTTCAGGGTAGGGTAGTTTTTGGTGGCAGGAAATGCTCAAAGAGAGGAAGAAAGGGCAGTGTCTTAGTAAAACTTATAAAAAATTTTATTTGTAATCATATTAATTGAGTCTTTGTTGTATTAATACCCATGTTTTTACAGGTTTAGTTTATATGCTTCAGGATTGACCAGTGGCTTATTATTTTAAAAAGTAATCTTATTAGTGTGTTGATTAGAAGCCTGGATTTTCATCCATACCAGTTTGTGTTTTAATCTGTTTGGTTTGCTTAAAAATTTTGAGACTTTGAGCAAGATTTGACCTCTCTGGGCCTTAGTTACCCCTCCATAAAATGGGGGTAGTACATACTATATGACCTTGTTGGAAGAAGTAAATGGTTGCCTGCTGTATTTCTTGCATTGTAATACCTTTCACAGGTCAAGTCATTCAAAAAAAGGAAGGCATTTTTATTATATGTTCTAGTATTAATTTGGGATCATTTGTTTCCTCAATCCTTTTTTTTTTTCCCCTATTAGCAAGCTGAGAAGATGGTGGCTTATCTCCAAGACAGTGCACTAGATGATGAGAGACTGGCGTCGAAACTGCAAGAGCACAGAGCTAAGGGAGTGTCTGTTCCGCTGATGCACGAAGCAATGCAGAAGTGGTATTACAAAGATCCTCAGGGAGAAATTCAAGGTAGCTCGTTCCATTCTACTTGAAGCCATTACCTCCAGATTCTGTAAGATGGTCATTATTTAATGTCAATTTGCATAATAGTAGAAAACAATCCATTTTTACAGGACACACACACACACGTAGTAGAAAACAATCCATTTTACAGGACATATAAACACACACACCCACACACACCCACACCCCCCACCCCACACACATATATGTGTGTGTGTGGGTGTGGGTGTGTGTGTACACACATGCATGTATGTATGTATGTATATGGCATTTTTGTAGGTTCCTCCCATAGTACTTTACAATTTCAATGTGGGGGAGGGCAGTCCAATGAAAATTGTTTGACTACAAGGCAGAATGTGATTACTAATATGATAGGGATGTAAACAAAATGCTCAAGACCCCCTCAGTTCTAGCTACCCAGCTGGTTAACTAGGCAGGTGAATTCTTTATCATCCTTGTACTTCAGTTTCTCTCCCATGAAAAGGTGATGGCAGTAGTCTTGGAAGACCGTACTTCAATGTTTTGCTGAAGTGGAGTTGATTCCATAAATGATAAAGATCTGTTAAAAATGTGGGAGAAAAGGTCATACCATATTATACGTTAATCCCTTAAAAATATGGGTGGTGCATAAGTTAGATTAGAATGGGGAGAGAATGCTATAAAAGATATTTGTTGAATCTTCATTTCTGCTTTTGAAATCTTTGTTTATAACTTGAAATTGGTTGACTGTGTTAGTGTCAGTTTCATGATAGTACACCCTGTGTACACCCTGTGACCTCTTTCCAGCATACTAACTCCTTTTCCACACTCAGTCCCCTTACCCTTTCCCTTTATTCTCCTTCACAGCATCTGTTGCTGCCTGGCTCTGTATATATTTGTTAATGATCTGTTTACATCCCTGTAGAATGTAAGGTACATGGGATCAGGACTGTGCATTTGTGGAGTTTTTGTTTGCTTGTTTGTTTTGTTTTTCGTAAAACAATCAGAAGCATTTATTCGATGTTTCAGGGATTGCAGCTGGAGAGACAAAGTGTGCTTCCAAGTTGAGGACTCTGTGTTTTAATTAAAACACATGGTTTTAAAAACCAAAACCAAAAAAAACAAAAAACAAAACAAAACAAAAAAAACCCACCCCAAAACCCATGGATGTGTGTTTTAATTAAATTTACTTTAAGATAATTGTAGCTTCACATGCAGTTGTAAGATATAATAGAGATTTTATGTATTCCTTATCCGGTTTCCCAGTACTGGTAATCTCATGCAAAACTGTAGTACGGTATCCAGCCAGGGTATTGCCTTTGATATAGTCAAGATTCAAAACATTTCTATTTCATGTTGCCCTTGGATAGACACATGCATTTCCTTCCCATTGGTACCTACTCCTTAACACTTGACAACCACTACCCCTATTTCTATAGTTTGTCATTTCAAGAATGTTACATAAATGGAATCCATTTCCAGCTAATTTTTTTTTCACTTAGCATCATGCTCAGGAGATTGATAAAGGTTGTTACATGGTGTCAGTGGGTGGTATTTTTTGTTTTTTTAACTGAGAGTACATCAGTGATGTGAATATATCATAGTGTAGCCATTCATCCATGAAAGCCGTCTGGGTTGTTCCCATTTTTGACTATTATTATTATTTTTTTAAGATTTATTTGGGCACCTGGGTGGCTCAGTCATTAGGCTTCTGCCTTCAGCTTGGTCCTGATCAAATCCCGCATCAGACTCCCTGCTCAGTGGGATGCCTGCTTTGCCCTCTCCCACTCCCCATGCTGTGTTCCCTCTCTTACTGTCTTTTTCTGTCAAATAAATAAAATCTTTAAAAAAAAAGATTTATTTATTTTAGAGAGAGTATGTGCAGTGGGGAAGTGGGGGTGGGGGGAGGGAGGAAGAATCTCAAGCAGACTCTTCATTGAGCTCAGAGCCCGATGTGGGGTTCGATCTTATAATCCTGAGATGATAACATGAGCTGAAATCAAGACTTGAACCCTTAGCTGACTGTGCCACCCAGGCACCCTCTATTTTGGCTATTATAATAAAGCTGTTAAACATTTATGGGTAGGCTTTTGTTATAACAAACTCTTCATTCCTCTTGAGATACAAATGTCCAGGAGTGCAACTGCTAGATTATATGGTAACACCACATTTAGTTTTTTAAAGAAACTGCCAAGCTTTTCCAGAGGGCTGTACCATTTTGTATTTCTGCAGCAATCTATGAGTGATTTGGTTTCTCCATATTCTTGACAGTATTTGATGTTGTTGCTATTTTTTATTTTAGCCACTTGACATGTTGTGTAGTGTATAGAGTATACAATATCTCATTGTAGTATTTGGTTTGCATTTCCCTAATGGGTAAAGATGTTGAACATTTTTTTATATGTTTATTGGCTGTTTGTTCTCTTAAGTGAACTATCTCTTCGTGCTTTCTTACCCATGTTCTGATTAGACTGTTTGCTTTTTTTTTTTTTTACCTTTTGAGTTTTGAGATTTCTTTATATATAGATACTAGTCCTTTGTTAGATAGGTGGTTTGCAAATACTTTATACCAGTCTGTTTTTATCTTTTTATCACAGATGAAAAGTTTTAAATACTGATGAAGTCCCGTTGATTAATTTTTCCCTTTTATGGATTGTGTTTTTAGTATTAAGTCTGAGACAGAAGAACTCTTTTCCTAGCTTCAGATCCCAAAATGTCCTTTCCAAAATAATTTATAGTTTTTTGTTTTATATTTAAGTCTTGTGATTTTTTTAAAAGGTTAATTTATTTATTATTTAGTTTAGAGAGAGAGTGTGGGGAGGGGCAGAGGGAGAGAGAGTCTTAAGTAGACTCCACATGGAGCAGGGAGCCTGATGTGGGGCTTGATCCCACAACTCCAAGATCATGCCCTGAGCCAAAACCAAGACTGCTCAACTGACTGTGGCACCCCGGAGCCCCAACTCTGTGATCTACTAATTTTTGTATAACGAATGGGACTTAGATCAAAGTTTATTTTTTTGCCGATGGATGTCCAGTTGCTCTGGAACATTTTGTTGAAAAGCCATCTTTCCTCTTTTGAATTACCTTTCTCAAAATTCAGTTGGGTATATTTATGTTGGTCTGTTTTCTGCATTCTTTTTTCTGTTCCACTGATCTGTGTGTCTGTCTTTGCGCCAGTATCACAGTCTCGATTACTGTAGCTGTATAGTTATATATGTCTTGAAGTTGGATAGACTGGTTCCTCCCGTTTTTTTTTTTTTCTCCCAGTTTATTTTTATCAAAACAGTTTTTAACTTTTCTAGTTCCTTGTCTTTCTGTATAAATTTTAGAATAATCTTATCTGTATTTACCATGTAAATATTCAAAAATCTGTACTTAAATATCTTGCTGAGATTTTAATAGGAACTATGTTAAACCTTTATATCATTTTGAAGAGAATTGATAGCTTTCTCATGTTGAGTCTTCCAATCTATGAACTTGTAGTTTTTAGCATATATTCTATACATGCTTTAATCGATTTATATCTCCTTGGTTTTTTTTTTAGTAATTGTAAATTTCATTTCAATGTCTTTGTGTTCATTGTTACTATATAGAATTGAATTTTGGATGTTTGTCTTTAGTCTGTGACCTTGCTGAGCTCATTATTAAGTGTAATGTTAGCTTCTGGCTTTTTATAGATGCTCTTTATGAAGTTGAGGAAGTACCTTAGTTTTTGAGAGTTTCATTGGGTATTGGATTTTGTCAAATGCTTTTTCTGCATTTGTTGAAATGATCCTATGATTTTTCTTCTTTAGCAACTTTGATATGGTGGATTAAATCGATTGCATTTTGAATATTGAACCAGCTTTGTACTCTTGGCGTTAACCCCATTTGGTCATGGTTTATAACTTTTTATATATTGCTGGCTCCTTTTTGGTAATGTTTAATTTAGTTAAGGATTTTTGTGTCTGTCTTTATGAGGGATGTTGTTTTGTAGTTTTTGGTATCCTCGTCTGATTTTAGTATTAGGATAATAATTAGCTTCATAAAATGAACTGGGAATTATTCCCTCTCCTATTTTCTGGAAGATTGTTTAGAATTGATGTTAATTCTTCTTCAAATGTTTTGTAGAATTCTCCAGTGAAACCATCTGGGGACTTCTTTTGGGAATTATTTTTAAAGTAGGCTCTATGCCCAGCATGGGCAGGCTTGAACTCATGACCTTGAGATCCAGAGTCACATGCTCTACCGAGTCAGCCAGATGCCCCGTTTTTGTTTTTGTTTTTTTTAATTTTAAAATTAAAATTCAGTATCCCTAATAGTTACAGGGGCTATTTAAATTACTGATTTAATACAGGTTGATTTGGTACGTTTTGTTTTGTTTTGTTTTTTTATGAATTCATCCATTACAGCTAAGATGTCAAATCTGTGTGGGTAGAGTTACTTGGAGTATTCCCTTACTCTCTTTTTGATGTTTGCAAGTTCTGTAGTGATAGCCCCTGTTTTATTCCTCATGTTGGTAATTTGTTCATTTCTCTTTTGTCATTGTCAGTCTTGCTACAGATTTGTTAATTTTATTCATCTCTTCAAGGAATCAGCTTTGTTTCATTGATTTTTTTTTTCACTACTGTTTTTTGTTTTCAGTTTCATTGAGTTCTGTTCTTATTTCTTTCCTTCTTAGGGTTTATTTTGCTTTCCTTTTTCTAGGGTCTTGAGGGTGGGTGCTTATATAGTATTGATTTGAGACTTTTCTAATGTAAGCATTTAATACCATAAATTTCTCTTTCAACACTTCTTTAACAAATTGGAGACATACCTTTTCATTTTCATTCAGTTTAGTATACCTTTTTTTTTTTTTTTTTAAAGATTTGTTAGAAAGGAGGAGAAAGAGTGCACATGCAGGGGGAGCTGCAGGCAGAGATAGAAACAGGCTCCCCACTGAGCAAGGAGCCCAATGCGGAGCTCAATCCCAGAATCCTGGGATCATGACTTGAGCCAAAGGGGCAGCTGCTTAACTGACTGAGCCACCCAGGTGCCCCTCCCCCTGCCCTTTTTTTTTTTTTTTTTAAACTTGACAGAGATCACAAGTAGGCAGAGAGAGAGAGAGAGGAGGAAGCAGGCTCCCTGCGGAGCAGAGAGCCCAATGCGGGGCTGGATCCCAGGACTCTGGGATCATGACCTGAGCCGAAGGCAGAGACTTTAACCCACTGAGCCACCCAGGTGCCCCCCCCCCCTTTTTTTAAGAGGTGAGGAAGCTGCAGAGGAAGAGCTAGAGAGAATCTTAAGTAGGTTCCATGCATAGCATGTGATCCTGGCGTGGGGATTGATCTCATAGCCCTGAAATCATGACCTGAGCCAAAATCAAGAGTTGGATGCTGGAGTGCCTGGGTGGCTCAATGGGTTAAGCCTCTGCCTTCGGCCCAGGTCATGATCTCAGGGTTCTGGGATCAAGCACCTCATTGGGCTCTCTGCTTGGCAGGGAGCCTGCTTATCCCCCTCTCTCTGCCTGCCTCTCTGCCTACTTGTGATCTCTCTCTCTCTCTGTCAAATAAATAAATAAAATCTTAAAAAAAAAAAAGAAAAAAAAAGAATTGGACTCTTAACTGACTGAACCATCCAGGCACCCCCCAGTCCAGTGTATTTTGTTTTTTTCTTGTTGAGACCTCCACTTTTGAAAAAAATGTATTTAAGTAATCTTTACACCCGAGTGGGGCTCGAGCTCATGATCCTGAGATCAAGAGTCATATGCTCTTCTGACTGAGCCAGGCAGGCCCCTAGGAGACTTCCACTTTTACTCGTGGATAATTTGCAAGTGTGTTGTTCAGTTTCTGAGTGCTTGGAGATTTTCCTGTTACCTTTCTATTAATGATTTCTCGCTTGATTTTATTGTGGTTGAAAAACACACCATATATAATTTCAGTTCTTAAAAATTTACTGAGATTTATATATGGCCCAGACTATAGTTCTTTTTGTTGTATGTTCTGTGGGTACTTGAAAAGACTGTGTATTTTGCTGTCTTTGGATCATTCTATAAATTAATCAGTTGGACCTTGTTGATTGATGGTTTTGTTGAGCTCTATAATCTTGTTCGTTTTCTGTCTAGTTCTGTCACTTGTCATGAGAATGGTGTTGAAGTCTTCAGGTATAATTGGGTATTTCTCTGTCTTTTCAATTTTTTTAGATTTTGCTTCACATATTTTTGCAGTTTGGTGTATACTTTTATGAGTGCTATGTCTTCTTAGTTTTCTTGATGGATTGACCCTGTACTGATACATAATAACCCTCTGTCTCTGGTAATTTTCTTTGCTCTGAAGTCTACTTATTTCTACTCTTCAGAGTCTTCTCTGTATATAATATGTAGGGCTTTTGTTGGATTTAGCAGGAGGAGAAGGGACAAATACATCTATTCCATTTTTCCAGAATTGGATGTTCTAGGGATTTGTTTTATTTACTATTGTGTTCCCACTGCCTAGACCCATGTAATTGGTATTCATGGTTAGGGATCAGAGTGTATTTGTTAGTTTTATGTATAAAATGTTTGATTTTTAATTGTAAAAACATCTAGAGAATGTCATCGCGCCCCCACCCTCAGCTAGATTTAGTTGAACCTGGGTACATCAGTTGTAAGTTATCTTAATTTAATAGATTATTATTTATACTTTGCTAACCTTTAATAATCTGGCAGAAAATGAAAATTAGAGGAAATCATATTTAGCCTTACATATTTATATTCCTTATGCCTTAGTGATGCAAAGTGTAACAAAAATACTCTTGTTTTATTATATTTTTCTGACAAATGAATTTGTAGAGATTGAGTGAGATGGAGATAGTTATGTTCCTTAAAATTTGGGATGTATAGACAGAAGTCTTACTTCTTTCTTCCCCTCCCCCCCGACCAAGAATTTATTTATTTATTTATTTATTTGTTTGTCAGAGAGAGAGAGAGAGAGAGAGAGAGAGCGCGCAAGCGCGCACGCACAAGCAGGGAGAGCAGTGGGTAGAAGGAAAAGCAGGCTCCCTGCTGAGCAAGGAGCCTGATGTGGGACTCAGTCCCAGGACCCAGGGATCATGACCTGAACTCTGAAGGCAGACACTTAACCAATGGAGCCACCCAGGCGTCCCCAGAAGTCTTATTTCAAAATCATTTCTGTTGTATTTTACTAGTTAGAAGCCTATTTACTAACTTTGCAGATGGATTACATTAAAATATCATAAAAAATAATTGATGGGTATCACCTGAAGTAAGTTGTACCTCTGGATAAGGATCAGATTCAGGAAATATTTTTTTTTCCTCTTCAGTCTGAAAGGATTTTTATTGTCCTTCTGTTTAATTGGTGCTATTATAGGTCCCTTCAATAATCAGGAGATGGCGGAATGGTTTCAGGCGGGCTATTTTACTATGTCTTTATTGGTGAAGAGAGCATGTGATGAAAGCTTCCAGCCTCTTGGTGATATCATGAAAATGTGGGGAAGGGTTCCCTTCTCTCCCGGTCCAGCTCCCCCTCCTCATATGGTAAGTACCTTACAGCTCACCCAGAATACATACTAGCTGCAGAAACCCTTGCTTCTCTTTGTAAACACAACCCAGATGTTGGATCTGATGAGGAAGAAACTGCACTTTTGAGAGTAATTGAAACAGCAGTGGGCAGTCTGAATTACAGACTGCATACCCAGCTATAACATCTTTCCAAAACTCAGATACCTGTGTTCACCCCCTCTCCCCCAACCTCTTCATTCTCCCCACCCCCGCCCAAATTCTAAAGAAACAAAATGCTTTATTTAGTAGCTTTCCAGCAGGTGTGGAATAAAAAACAACATCTTACCCTGTTTTGCCTACCAGGTCCTCCATGTTGTAGCTTCTCCTTTTTCTCTTTCTTTCTTTCTTTTTTTTTTTTTTAATTTTATTCATTTGTCAGAGAGAGAGAGTGTGCACAAGCAGGGTGAGCAGTAGGTAGAGGGAGAAGCAGGCTCCCCCCTGAGCCAGGAGCCCAATGTGTGGGACTTGATCCCAGGACCCTGGGGTCATGACCTGAGCTGAAGGCAGACACGTAACCAACTGAGCCACCCAGGCATCCCAGGCTCCTTATTTCTGTAAGCTCACTTCAGAGCTTTTACCTTTATCTACTGTGCTTCAATTCAGTTGACTATTTAGAGATTTTTTTTTTTTTTTGCTTCTAATTAGAATGCACATTCTCCTCTCTTCCTCTTCCCTTACCTCTATTTGCTTTTTTTTTTTTTTTTTAAAGATTTTATTTATTTATTTGTCAGAGAGAGAGAGAGCGAGCACAGGCAGACAGAGTGGCAGGCAGAGGCAGAGGGAGAAGCAGGCTCCCCACAGAACAAGGAGCCCGATGTGGGACTCGATCCCAGGACGCTGGGATCATGACCTGAGCCGAAGGCAGCTGCTTAACCAACTGAGCCACCCAGGCGTCCCACCTCTATTTGCTTTTTGCTTTTTTGTAACTCGAAAAGTTCCTAAATTTTAGGTTTACCTTAAAGCAAATAAATGTTGCTAACAAAAAATTCTAGTGCTTTGGAATAATTTGAATTGGACACTTTTTTAAAAAAATATAAGTTACTAGTATTTTTTTTTTTAATTTTTATTTATTTGACAGAGAGAGAGAGATCACAAGTAGGTAGAGAGGAGGAAGCAGGCCGCCTGCTGAGCAGAGCGCCAGATGCGGGGCTTGATCCCAGGACCCTGAGATCATGACCTGAGCCGAAGGCAGAGGCTTTAACCCACTGAGCCACCCAGGCGCCCCAAGTTACTAGTATTTTTTTTAAAAAAATATTTTATGTATTTATTTGACAGAGATCACAAGTAGGCAGAGAGAGAGGCAGAGAGAAAGAGGAGGAAGCAGGCTCCCCGCAGGGGAGAGAGCCCGATATGGGGCTCGATCCCAGGACCCTGGGATCATGACCTGAGCCAAAGGCAGAGGCTTTAACCCACTGAGCTGCCCAGGTGCCCCAGGTTACTAGTATTTTTAACAAAAAAATTGGATCATAATGTAACCTCCCTCGTATACTGGCACTGGAATACATTTGAATGGGAAATCTTACTTCTCTGCAGCTGTCTCTGGGCCTCTCCCTGTAGAGTTCCTTTTGGAGGGCCTCGGATCTGTACCTTGCTTTTCTTCTCTAGGTTGGAGTCTTGGGTGGCTGCCACAGTCAGAAGTGGCCATAGTCAAACACCTTTAGTGTGAATACTGGGTCACTGCAGTAACATATACCTTTGATTTATTCAGCAGTTACATAGTTAGGGCCTATGCTAGCCTTGCAGTAGGTTCTTGCGAGGTGAAGATAAATGGGCCACAAACTCTCTTATGGTCATAGGGATTCATAGGTGAGAGCAATGGCCAATAAAATTGTTTGGCCACAGTCCATAGTAAAATAAGTGGTTTTACATCAGTACTCTGTACATTCATAACTGTACATGGGTATTTGTGAAACAAGTTTGACGAAACATTTTGTGCCATGCACATATTTTCTTCCCTCTCTTCCTCCCTTCTTTTCATATAAATATTGATCTTGATCCAGTAATTGATGTCACTGTCCACTGATGGGTTGAGACCACCTGTAATTTGGAGAACAATGATGATTCCTAGGTGAAGGGAATTATTTCTGACATTTCTGTTATAAACCCAAAGAAAACTTGTGTATTATTGTATAAACATTTTACTTATATACCAAATTTGTGCTTTATTTCCCTTTCTGAACTTGGGATGAGTTATCGTGCATGTTTCAGAGCTTGAAGTGCATACCTTGGAGCTTGGCATGTTTGCCCTAGCCCATTTCCTGACTTCTATTTAGGGGAAGAACCATGGCAAACTCTGCTTCTGTCAGCTGTTACTGCTGTTGCCCTGAGTAACGCTAAGAGAGTTCACATTGATGATGAATATACCTTGAAATGTAGGTTTTAATGTAGGAAGTTTAGATTAGCCTAGTGTAGCTTCCATCCTCCAGTATTTAATTGGAAAGAAAAATGTCTCTGAATTTCAAATAATCTCCACCCCAAGAAATTTTGTATATCCAGTATTTTATTCCAAAGCATAATCTATGTATGGTAAAGATATAAACTATTCACTAATGATTTGCCCTAATCTATGTCACCCCCCACCTTTTTAAAAAAGATTTTATTTATTTATTTGACAGAGACACAGTGAGAAAGGGAACACAAGCAGGGGGAGTGGGAGAGGGAGAAGCGGGTTCCCTGCTGAGCAGGGAGCCCAATGCAGGGCCTGATGCCAGGCCTCTGGGATCATGACCTGAGCTGAAGGCTTAAAATTTCCCAATTTTAACTTTTCAGAATTTAAATTCCAGCTATGTTATTTGAAACAAACAAAAACCAGTTTTTCCCTACTCATTATATATATACACATACATATATGTTTTAAGATCTATTTATTTATTTGACAGTGAGAGAATGAGAGCACAAGTAGGCAGAGTGGCAGGCAGAGGGAGAGGGAGAAGCAGGCTCCCTGCTGAGCAGAAAGGCTAATGTGGGGCTGGATCCCAGCCAGGGACCACCTCATGACCTAAGCTAAAGGCCATCACTTAACTGAGCTATCCAGGCACCCGTCTAATTCATGGTATATTAGTAGCAGTAGAAACACCTAGTTTTGGGGTGGGGAGTTAAAATTTTACAAGCTCTTTCATATTCTGTTAATGTAAAACTTGTCAGCATCTTTAACAAAATATACTTCTACACTGCTCTCTCTATTCATTATGGGCCCTTGTCATATTCCTACCACATTAACTTCAGATAATTTTACTCCTTTCTGAAAGTTTTATCCCATTTCTCTAATTTCTACATGATCTCCAGGTTTACAGATCACTTTTAACATTGGGAAATAATACATTTTTTAGTTATAGTAATGACTCTTGGGTACAGTACAACATTCAGCTTCAAGGGTAGGAGTAGAGAACAGCAGCTCAAGTAAGGACCCCTTTCCCACCATAGGGAATCTCTTATAATGCAGACACTATCTTTTCCCACTAGATGGCATTGTTTAGCTCTTTAAGAGTTTTTGTAATAGTTGAGCATTTGAGGCATAAAGGTAGAGTGGGAAGTCAAGGTCTGAGATTCAGTTTGCTTTCAGATAATATGTAGTAAATGGCTTTTAAGCTTTTTGCAATTTGTTCAGTGGTATTTCTTCCCCTACCTCTTCACTAGGGAGAGTTGGACCAGGAACGACTGACCAGACAGCAGGAGCTCACAGCCTTGTACCAGATGCAGCACCTTCAGTACCAGCAGTTCTTAATACAGTAAGAGCAGTAATGCAGTAGGGTGCACTGCAAAATGCCTTTACTTAAAAAAATTTTTTTGAAGATTTTATTTATTTGAGAGAGAATGCACACGAGTGGGGGGAGGGGCAGAAGGAGAGGGACAAACAGAATCACCCTTGAGTGCAGAGTTGGGGAGGGGTAGTGTATGGGTGAGGGGTGGGTGGGTGGGGATTGAAACCAGGAGTCTGATGCTCCACCGACTAAGCCTCCCAGGAGCTCCCCAGGTGCCTTTAGATATAATCTCCTAAGTTTTACCTTTTATAGCAGAGGACTACAAGTTTCTCTGATAATTCAGTCACCTAGCCAGTGGCATGTTACCAATATATATTTGGAGTTTGGTCTTTTTAAATACCAGAAATTTGCAGAAAATGACACATAACTATAATTTCACAAGCTCTTTAGCTCCTAAAGCAAGAAACAACAAGCATTTTAAGAACTTAAATGCCTCCTAAATGGCTCAACTTTGAATGCCACAGAGGAAAAAAACATAGATGAGAGGGCAAGAAAGAAGTAAAAATTTATGCTGTTAGCATTGCTGTGAAATGATGGCAGAATCACTTAGATGATGTGTCACTTTGGTAGAAGAAGTAAGATTTGCTGTCATCTGGTGCAAAAATCGGCAAACCAGTTTGATCCCTGTTGTCATTAGCAAGATTTTATTAGAACATAGCCACAAGTGTTTGTTGGTGTGTTGTCTACAGCTCCTTTTGCAGTGCAGTGGCAGAATTAAATAATTGCATGTGGCCTGCAAAGCTGAAAATACTTACTGTCTGGCTCTTTTTTTTTTTTTTTTTTCCCTGTCTGGCTCTTAATAGATATTTGTCTACCTCTGATCCAGTAGAAAAAAATCTTAACCTAAAATTTTCCAAGTTGAAACATAAATTTTGAGAATTTTTATACAAGTGATTTTATTTTTGCAAAAAGTGTTTCATGTGAAAGTAACTCTTAGTTCAAATCTCTTTTATTTTTCACTTGCTTTCTGATATTTTCGGAGAGTTCAACAGTTTTTGACATTTTATAATTTTTTTTGCTGTCCTCTTTGAGCATGTTATCTAGAAGCTCACAGTTCTTTTTAGAATGAAGTAGAGAATTTTCTGTGTTTAACTATTCTTATTATGAAGTATTGTTAAAACTTATTTGATATCTATTTCTAATGGTACTTTTGGGGGGGGGTGGACTGACCTTTGTCTTTCGGTATCTTCGTAAAGTGTACTAAATGTACATAGACAGGTTACACTTTATTTTACTTTTTGAAGACAACAATATGCCCAGGTTTTGGCTCAACAACAGAAAGCAGCCCTGTCCTCGCAGCAGCAGCAACAGTTGGCACTTCTTCTCCAACAGTTCCAGGCTCTGAAAATGAGGTTGGTGGTCAGTCCATGATGTGTCACATTGCATATGTGTGTGCGTATTAAAGAAAAGAAAGGAAATTTTGGTATAATGTGTGAACTCTGGTATCAAAATACGCACACACAACACATATGTGTGTATTGTGTGTAAAACTAGAATATAGCTTTTAAAAATAGTAATTAAGCTGGCAATAAAGCATTTTTGGTCTTTTTACTCATAGAGGATAAATTTGGAATAAGAACCACAGAATAATGAGAACATTGGAAAAGCAGCATATTCTTACAGAACCAGCAACCAAAAAACTGTAGTCTAGAAGTTTAATATCCTTTCACCCGTGAGATCTCAAGAAAGATAGTCACACTGCCACACAGAGTAAAAGTTCCAGAACCCAAAAGCCATTAAGATAAGTTGGAGGAAAAGGAAATTATGCCTAAAAGTCTTAAATTTCTGTAGTTTCAGATTATCATTTAAGGTGTAATACATGTTGTATTTCCTTCAGAGTTATCAGTGACTCTCTTAAAAACCTTACTGTCCAATTTAACCGAAACCTTTCACATTTCTCTTTTGAGTCCTAACCCATCAAGTGGGTGGGCAGGTTAGGTGGTAAGATGCCAGTTTACAAATGGATAAACTGATACACTGAGAGGCTAAAGAACTCGGTTGACATAATACACAGTAAACTTCAGAGCTAGAACTAAAGTAAAGACCTTTAGACTTATGGTCTATGGGTCTTTGGTTATAACAGGCTGCCTCTTTTGCTCTTGTGGACATATTCTGAAGTTTTTTTTAGGACCATTGGTATATGCAGAAATCAACATTTGTTAATACCTTGATTCCAGAAGTGTGATGCCTGGGCCTCTATCTTGGTTCCTCTTCTAATAAACAAATATTACATTTTGGTTAAAACACTGAAGGAGTTTTCTGGCCAAATAGCCTGGAAAACCTACCAATCATGTAGAAATTCCTCTTTATCTGTTTTTGCAAATGACAAGAACAAGTTGATTTTTTTATTTCCCTTTTGCAGAATATCTGATCAGAACATCATTCCTTCAGTAACTAGGTCTGTGTCGGTGCCAGATACTGGTTCTATCTGGGAACTTCAGCCAACAGCCTCACAGCCTACAGGTAAAAATTTAGATTGGCTTTCAGTGTAGCTCCAAAGATTAGACTCTTAGGTTATAATACAATTTTAAAAAAATGTGTCCCATTTTTGAGCCATTTTATATTGAATATTAACAAATAGTCTCATTTTTTAAAAGATCGCAGCAAAGGATTGAACATATCATTGAAAATATACTGTTAAGGATTTGCTAGAAGTGTTTATTAGATAAATTTCATGAAATTGAATCAACCACTCTTTTTATGTTGCTCTAACCAATGTGGAAGAGTCCTATGAATTGTTTTTTGACTTCTTCTGCCAGCCAGAGTGGAAAAAAAAAAAAAGCTTAAGTAAAAACATCTATTCTTTTGAGTGAAGGGTTAATATGTAGCTTAACACTGCAGGTACCCAGAAGTTTTGGGATGAGAAAAGCCTGCTTTAAAGTGAATATCCTGCCTCATTCATTCTCTGATGTTTTTGCATCAAACTAGAAGATTTGGATCTGGGATTTTTTTTTTTTTTTAAAGTCTTGATATTGGTGGAACACTTAAGGTTTTTAAGGTTTGATACCTGCAGGTAGTTTGAACTGTGGATAGTCCTTACAAGAGGTTATAGTTGGTACTGACAGTTCTCAGGAACCATAGGCACTGATGGATTTTTTCTTACAGCCTTGAGCTTTTCTTTTCTTTTTTTTTTAAGATTTTATTTACTTATTTGACAGACAGAGATCACAAGTAGGCAGGTAGGCAGGCAGAGAGAGAGCAGGAAGCAGGCTCCCCATGGAGCAGAGAGCCCGATGCGGGGCTCCATCCCAGGAGCCTGGGATCATGACCCGAGCCGAAGGCAGAGGCTTTAACCCACTGAGCCACCCAGGCGCCCCGCCCTTGAGCTTTTCAGGTGGTAGTTCTCTTGCTAACACTCATCCTGGGGATTCTAGCAAGGAAAGGACTGGTAATCATCCCTCGTCAACTTCCTCTGCTCTGTGGCCGTGTTTTTCTTGGCTGCCGTTTACGGTTAGGATATGAAAATATTCTCCAGTTTGGGGGGACTAGTTATAAGTACCTTATTAAATGATTTCTTTCTTTGGGTATGATATGATCCAGGCCCTTTACAAATAGTCCATTTGTTTTATTCAGCCAGTGATTTACAATGTGGAAATAGGAGTGTAGGGAATAGAGAATGCTGACAAGTGGCATTAGCAAACCTTTTGCTGGCAGTAGGAAAACAAACTCCAAAGCCTTTACCTATTTGTTTACTTTTGCATCTGACCTTGTGGTGCCTTGCGGGTCAGCAGGACCCATTGTCATTTGTGAGACCTGCTCAGCCTTTCCAGAGGCCTCCCCAACTCCAGCTGTACCTCTTTCTTTATCTTTGAAGTGAAATTCACATAACATGATATTAACCATTTTTAGATGAGCAATTCAGTGGCTTTTAACATATTCACAATATCATGCAACTACTTAGTGCTCTCGAGTTTCATAGTTATATACCTCTCTTAACCCCACTCTCTACTGGGTGTGCAGTAAGAGGTTGTATAGCTACTGGAAATACTGTGGGCTTTGGGATCTAACACACTGGGATTTAAATCCTAGCGTGGCCATGTGCTTGGTGTGTCTCCTTGGGAATGTTATGAAACTGTGTCTGACCCTTAGCTTATTCATCTATAAAGATGGGGGATATTAACAAATACCTTTCTTTGTTTTAAGAGAGGGAGAGGGAAAGCGGGCAGTGGGAAGGGGCAGCGGGAGGAGGAGAGAGGGAATCTAAGCAGGTTGCATGCCCAGTGTGCAGCTGGAGACAGGGCTCAATCTCATGACCCTGAGATCATTACCTGAGCTGAAATCAAGAGTTGGATGCCACCCAGGTGCCTCCTTATAGAGTTTTTGAGGATGAAATTAGTTTCCCGGCAAATGTCTGGTAATTTCTTTCCTTCTAGATGTGTTGAAGGATATTGATTTAAACCAGAGCCCACTGGCAGTTTAGTCTACCTAAAAGCAGCACAGACACATATGATGGAGCTCATTTGGGGACAGGGAAACAGCTTTTTTCATTAATGCTTGTGGATATGTGATCATGTATGTAAGCTCCAATATCCTTCACGTTTCCCCTTATTGTCTTATAGTTTGGGAAGGTGGTAGTGTATGGGATCTTCCCCTTGACACCACGACTCCAGGACCTGCCCTTGAACAGCTTCAGCAGATGGAGAAGGCCAAAGCTGCAAAGGTCTGAAATGCTTTTTTCCATTGCAGTGCGTGCTTTCCATCTGTAGGATATAGACATTTGTTTACTGATGTCTCTCTCTGGCTAGCTCTACTTTTTCCTATTAGTTTACAGTTACTTAGCTGGAGAAGCACATTCATTTCATATTCTATCCTTACTGTTCCCTCTTCTGCCAAAAAAGACCTCAAACAATGAAAATGAAAAAGTTTAAATTAAATCACTTAAAATTGGTTCGCCGACACATTATTGATTATGATCATATGTATACTTTAATTACATCATTCATGGTATAAACACTTATTACAAATTCTAAGACCTACGAAAACATACTACATTATTTATCAAACTCTTGATCTGTGGCTTGAGTTCCCACATTGAATCTTTATAGTGATGTCAGTTTACATTTCTTACTTCCCCAGACATGTGGTTGAAAAGCTCAACGTTAACATTAGATCCCATGTTCCATTCACATCTTCTGGAGGAGCAGGGAATCTTGAATTCTGGTTTTTAGTATTTTCCAGGTACAGATGTCTTATCAGCACTTAGTGTCATTGTAATGATTCTGGATTCTTACACCTCCAGGAGAATCTGGTTCCTTTTTTATATACCTAATGTGTTCTTATCCTCTGAGTTAGTGACCGTCTCCTTAGAGTGCCCAGAAAGGGTTCATGGTCACGGTCAGTCTCCATAAATGAGTGAGAGACCATAATTCAGCTAATTCTTGAGAGTGTTCTAATACTGTAGTGGTTTGTGCTAGAAATGCATAGATGATGAGGGAGGGATAGGAACTTGCAGTCTTTTGTGTCTGGAGTGTATGAGTGTGTGTGTGTGCTCACATGCATGGAAGTGAGTAGTGGGGCTGTGACACACAGGCAGGTAACACTTAAGAATTACAGGTTAGTCAGGAAAGCACATGGGCTAGCTGTTCTCATGCAGTTGGAGAGGTGGGCATCAGGAATTGGATGACACTGTTGATGGACTGTAGTACCTGCACTCATTTTCACTTGAAGAACAGTAGACTTTATCCCAGCTGAAGGAAACAGCTCCTGTAAAGGCTCAGAAATGCATGAGAACGTACTGGGTCAGGAAGCAGCTAGTTTGGTCTGGCCTGGAGTCTCTGTGCGTCTGAGGGATAAGTGATGAGCGAGGAGGCCAAGATGAGGCAAGCCGGGCACGAGTTCCCTTACACGTGTCCTGTTAGAGGCTTAGAATTTATTTCAGGGTGAAGGATGGTGTTATAGGTAAGCCGGGAAGGATTTTTTTTGGTGGAACTTAAGATGTGCTGGGGAATGTGGGCAGAATGGATGCTGGAAAACCAAGTAAGAGACTTTCAGAGATATGCGTGAGAGAGTGAAAGCCTGAACTCTGCGTGTGGCAGTGAGAACGGACACGAGGTGCTAGAATGGACTAGTAAATAGGAACTACAAATGATACAATTTGTTAAGTGGTTGGTCTTCTAATTTTAAAAAATTCTGTAATTTTTCACACTAGCAGCTTTACAGCATTGCTGCAGACACCTTGTAGACACAGATCTCGAATCAGAAAATCTTTTTAGGGATGAACAAAAGTGTCACCCCAAGAAAATTCTGATGTTACTCTCCTGGTGGTCACTTTCTCCCATGTCTAAGAGATGGGGTGTGGTAGTAAGGAGGTAGGTAAATGTTGGGGGAGAGTCCATGCAGTTTTGAAGAGCATGACACTGTTCTGCTGCGACATACCAGAGCTGAGTTCTTCCAGAGCTGGTTTCATCCCTCACTCGCAGTACAAGCAACTGTGAATGGTGTAGTGTCTGCATCTTCTAGCTACTCCTGATGGTACTGGTCAGTGATGCTGGAGTGTTTCTGTGCTTGGCTTCAGGTTTCTAAGAGTATTTTCTTATAATCACAGCTAGAACAGGAGAGGAGAGAGGCAGAAATGAGGGCAAAACGGGAAGAGGAGGAACGAAAGAGGCAAGAAGAACTGCGGAGACAACAGGAGGAAATTCTTCGGAGGCAGCAGGAGGAAGAAAGGAAGAGGCGAGAGGAAGAAGAGCTTGCCCGAAGGAAACAGGTATACCTCGGAGAACACGGACCCCAGATTTAGCCCTGACTGCATTCATGGTTCTCGGGAGATGGTCTGTCTGAGTTTGAGAGGGAGTTAATAGCAGGATTGGGATTGGAGCATTAGGAGATTCATTCCTTTAGAAGAAATATGTGTTACCCAGTAGCAGCCCCTGGGGGTAGTAGCTTCAGTCCTGATAAATTACTAGAGTTGATTTCTTTTGAATATTTTCAAGTTAAATTTTGGAAGTAACTAGGTTTTTGCTTAAGTATTTATAACCAGTGACAATGAATAGTTTTCATGCATTTTGGCTGTTTATATTAGTTTTTGGAATTCTCTGTTAATGTGCTGGACCCACTTTTCTGTTGGAATTTTTATAAATCCCAGTTGAAACAGTCCACTCTGTAATAGCCCCAAAGTCCACTTCATCTCACATTTCATACCCATTGTTGGCCCTAAGAAGTACTCTGAAAAACAAAAGGGTCTGTGCTGAGATTATGTTTGAGCTACTAATGTTTCTTAGGGTTGTTCTCTCTACACTAGCATGTAAGGGCTCTAAGAAGTAGTACAGTGAAGAAATCAGTTTAATTCTCTGTTGCTCAGTATTTCCTAAATTATTTTGACAGTGTGACACTCCTCCCCTCTATAAGATTTTACTTATTTGAGGGAGGGAGGGGGGGAGGGAGAGAGAGAGAGAGCTCACAAGCAGTGGGGAGGGGCAGAGGGAGAAGCAGGCTCCCTGCCAAGCAGGGAGCCCGATGAGGTGCTCCATCCCAGGACCCTGAGCTCATGACCGGAGCCAAAGGTAGGCACTTAACGGACTGAAACACCGCAGCAGCCAAGACCCTTTTCTTTATACTTGACATGTGAGACTTTGTTTTTCAGAACACATTCTAGAATACACAGCTTTGCTCAGTACTTTTGACTAGAGAACTTACTTCTATCACACCAGGCATTTCTGGTTGCTGTGTTGATTTGACCTATGTTCTGGGTTCTCAGTTGATTTTGGTGGGGTGGGGTGGGGGGAAGGGGTGATAAGGACTAATGGTACCAAAGGGAAACCAAGCCTCAGGCCTCATGTAGCCCTTTCTTGGGTTAATTACTAAGTGCAATAGCTAATGTAGAAACTAGGATAGACTCTAATTGTAGTGCTATTTAACTGCTACTATTTTATTTTATTTATTTTTTAGAGAAAAGAGTGTGTGCATTAGTAGGGGAGTGGCAGGGATAGGGCAGAGGGAGAGGGAGAATCTTATTTATTATTATTATTATTTTTAGAGAGAGGGAGGAGGAAGGGAAGGGGGAGAGAGAGACTCTCAGGTGGACTCCACACCCAGCATGGCCCCCAGCATGGGGCTTAATCTCTCAACCCTGAGATCATGACCTGGGCCAAAATCAAGAGTCAGACAACTGACTGAACACCCAGGTGCCCCACTACTAATACTTTAAATACAAATTATTTTAATTGTTGATATGTCTACTTCCCAACTCCCTTTACTTTTTACTCTAGATCCTTGGTTGTATTCTTTTTATATTTAAAAAGAATAAGGCTCTGTTATAGAGCCTTAGCAGCACAGTCTGTTTCTTTTCAAATTATAATGAGGTCTATTAATCAGGATCCAGAGTTTGTTTCTTTCTCCTCCCCCCCACACTTTTTTTTCTTTTTTAATTTAGGAGGAAGCTCTGCGACGCCAAAGGGAGCAAGAAATTGCATTAAGGCGACAGCGAGAAGAGGAAGAAAGACAACAGCAAGAAGAAGCTCTTAGGAGACTGGAGGAGAGGAGGAGAGAAGAGGAAGAAAGGCGGAAGCAGGAGGAGTTATTACGCAAGCAGGTGACCACAGATGGTTTGCTCTTTTCATTTCTTCTTTGAAGCTAGGGATTTTTGATTAGAAAGTTTTTGGATATGAGGATAACCTCTTTACTGAAAATTATTAAGAAGAGACCCAACTGACTCTTACGACTTTTGTAATGACTGTCCCACAGGTAATTATAAAAGCCAGACAAAATATCAAAGAACCAAAAACCCCCCAGAATACCAGAGAGAAATCTAAAGAAGGTCTACCCTTTAAAAAAACCAAATGTGAGACCTGCAAGTTGACTACTTTTGCCTCAGGATACTCTCACTTTCCTAAAGTGCCAGTCGTTACTGCTTCATGTTTTCACAGGCTGTGTGACAGTGGGCACTATGCAATTCGAGTCCAGCCAGGTCATTCTGCCACTACAGGCAGCCAGAACCCGTAAAACATTTCATTGTAATGTTTAAGAACTTAGATTTTTTTTTTTTTATTAGTAGACTTTATTTTTAGGGCAATATTAGATTTTCAGAAAAATCTGGATGATACTATGGTTTCCTCTGTTGTTATCTTACATTAATGTGGTATATTTGTCACATTAAACCATTACTGATGCATTTAACTAAAATCCATAGTTACTTCACATTTCCTCATGTCCTTTTTCTGTTCCCAGATCCTAAATCCACAGTATTATATTTAGTTGTCTCCTCAGCTTCTTCGAATGACAGTCTCTCAGGTCTTTGGCAGTTTTAAGGTATAATGGTCCATATGTTATAGGGTAACTCTCTATTGGAATTCATCTGATGTTTTTCTCACAATTAAACTGGAGTTATGGGTGTTTGGAAAGTAGATAACAAAGAGGCAAAGTGCCATTTTCATCACACTCTGTCAAGAATACATATTATCAACAGGACTAATGACTGCTGGTGTAGACCTTGGTCACTTGGCTGAAGCAGTGCCTGTCACTGTAAACATTGCTCTTCTCCCTACACACTGTACTCTTTGTGTGAAATCAGTCACTGTGGTCAGTCCACACTTACACATGTAGATGGACATAAGCTAGACATTACCTGCTTTTGCCTAAATTCTTGATTGAAACTCTTTGAGCAACCTCAGTACTGTTAGAGGTAGATAGGCCTCAAGGGTAGATTGTATGATAGCTCATCATTGGGCTTATTCATTTGACAATTGACATATCTAGTTAAGGCATACTATATGTTAGTTACGGTACTTATTTCCTGGTGGACTATGAAAGTTTTAAATTGTTCCTGTCCTTAAGCTCACAGCCCATGTTGGTAATGATTGTACAAGAAATAAATGCCACAGTTAGGATGCTTTGAGCTCCAAAACGAAAATAGTCACCTAAATAGTTTAAATAATAGATGCCATGTCAAGGAGATAAGGCAATAACTCAGCGATGTCATTAGGGATCCAGGTCCTCTGCAGAATTCTAGATTACTATTTCTGGTAGGTCTACTTTGACTTCAGATTTTTCACCTCATGATTAGGAGTTTTGGGAACCATGCCCTATGCAGCCTGCAAGGGAATGAGCCTTCTCTTGTGCTGCTTTTGTTTCAGAAGAATACCTTCTCTAGAAGCCTCCCGGCAGACATCCCTTTGGCCTAAATCATATCACATGGGTGCCCCTCGTTATATTGGAAGCTTAAAAAATGAAATATGGCAATGTAGACGTTGAAGGTGACAGAGCCTCTGACCACAAGGGAGAAGCCTGAAAGGAATGGTTTTTGGATGGGAAATAGTTGTTGCTATGGGTGGACTAGGAGCAAACAGAGAAGGATGAGGTATTAATTGGACATAATGAAATGGCAGAGGGGAAGACTACCTCCTAAAGGCTAGGAAAGTCCTGATAGAGTGGTTGATACTGCCCTGAGTTTTGGAAAATGAGGGGAATGGGCTATCTGGATAAAAACACAACATTGTAGGTAGAGTAAGCAGACTCTGTGAAGGAGGGTGAGGAGAGTTCCGGAGGGCGCATTGGAATGGTTTTGAAGAAGGAAAGCAGAAGGACAATGAGCTGAAGTACAGGACTGAGTAGTAGAGTGATGGAGGATAGGTTGAGGAGAGATGTTCCAAAGGACCCAGGGGCCACAAGAGGGTGTGAATCAGTGATGGAATTAAGTGGTCTTATAAGGTTGCTCTGGTTCCAGGACTGGTTGACACTTTCCTGCTAATCTGTAATCTGTCCTTGCAAGGTCCTGGTAGCTTTTCAAGCTGAGCACCCTGAAAAGCTAGCTCTCCCTCAATATAGGAACGGTCTCCAGAGGATTGTGCTGCAGTTGGTGGTTGTCTCTTAGAGAGATCAGTGCTTACCACATATGTTCAAAATGGCATTACTTTCATGAAGAAATTAGCAAATAAACTGAAATGTTATCCTGTAAGCATGCCAAGCCTTTGTAGCTACTGTAAATACCTTTTAAAGGAAAACTTTCCTCTGCCTTATGTCATCATAAACAGTTTCTGCTTTCTGTGTTACTTCTATAGCTTTTTGATAGAAACCTTCAGAACTGAATTGGACTTTTTTTAAACACAATTAAATTTTATTCTCTTTTATTTTTCCTTCTGGGAAGGAAGAGGAGGCTGCAAAATGGGCCCGGGAAGAAGAAGAAGCCCAGCGTCGATTAGAGGAGAACCGGCTGCGAATGGAAGAGGAGGCAGCCCGACTCCGGCATGAAGAGGAGGAGCGGAAGAGGAAAGAGCTGGAGCTCCAGCGGCAGAAGGAGTTATTGCGCCAGAGGCAGCAGCAGCAAGAGGCTCTCCGGAGGTTGCAACAGCAGCAACAGCAGCAGCAGCTGGCTCAGATGAAGGTAAAGCCTTGACACCAGCCAGAGGAGCTACTTGCTGGTGTTTTTAGGTGGATGCTGGCAGGATCAGTAGCAGTAAAGCAGTGTACTCTCTTTAGTACTGAATGTGACTACTATTTTCTTTCTTTTTTTTTTTTTTTTCCTCCTAAGTAAGCTCCATGCCCAGTGTGGGGCTTGAACTTACAACCCAGAGATCAAGAGTCGCGTGCTCTACTGACTGACCAAGCCAGGCAACCCAAGACTTAGTGATTGTCTGGATCTGAGGGACAAAGGCAGAGCTGGTGGCTGCTAGATAGTAAGCCTTCGGTGACCATAAAGTCATGGCATTAATGATGGAATAGGAGTAATTCGGTAATGGCAGGGTCAGAGTAACTCTACATGGGATCTGTGGTCAGCAGTGTGCTCTAGTATCCCCTGTCTTCAGGGAGCTCATGGGATAGCAACATATAAATAGGAAATGTGAATACGAAGAGGTGAGTGTAGTCAGAGAAGTAAAGGTTCTCATGGTGCGAGCACATGGGGATTTGTTAGGAATGCAGATTCTTAGGTTCCACCCCAGACTTCCTAAATCAGAACCTTTTGGAGATGACCTTTTGTTCAAACACAGTTATCTGTGTTTGAACAAAGCCTCCAGTGGATTCTTCTGCTTGTGAGAATCACCATCCACATGGGAAGTATGGAAAGGCTTTCTAGAAAAAGATAACTTTTTTAAACTGAGTCATTAGGGAGGGAAAATTAAAAACAAGGAAAAGCTTGTTTGGAGTTTGGAGGCTGGAGGGGTTTTTTGAGAGAGGAGACACGGTGTAAGCAGAGGACTGAAATGCAGAAACACTGTGGTATGTTTGGGGGAATTTAAAAAGTGGTATGAGGTATGAGAGAAGCATGGGTAGGGTGTGTCATTTTGGGTTGTATATACTCTTATTAAAGATTAGGACTTAGAGGTGTGTAAAACAGAGTGGGACACTGAAGTGTTTTCATCTATAGAACACTGTCCGATTTGCAGGAGCAAATATTGGTCACTTTGAGAACTAAACAGAAGATGGACTTGTAAGGAACAGAACTGGAGGTCAGCAGGGTACTTGTGAGGGGCTGGTGGAGTGGTCCAGGTGAAGGAGAGGAAGGTGGTAGCGGGATTGGAAAGGTGGAGTTGAAGATACACTAATGATTGAGTGCTTGCTTTGTGTCAAGCACCGGACCACAGTTTTTCGTGTGTTACATCATTTTATCTTCACAACCATTGTTAAAAGCTTAGGTGTGGATAGCTATGTTCTCCCAAAGAGGAAAAATGTTCAGAAACTAAGTCTTAGCTTGCTTTGGGTCCAGCTGAGAGTTGAAAGTAGAGTCGTGTATTAGAACCCATGGATCTTTGGCTCCAGGGCCCTGAAAAAACTGTCAGAAGACTTCTTAGAGTCCACATCATAGAACGTGGTGACTGATAAGAATATGGGGATAAAGGGAAAAACAAAGGCACAGATGACTTCCAGACCTCTAACTTCTCTGGCTATCTTTTGTGTGTTTGGTTTTGGCCTCTTATCTTCCAATAAAGACTGTAGAGTTGGTTTTTTTTGTTGTTTGTTTTTTAAGATTAATAATCCTATGCAGGCATCAAAAGAGACAAAATCTTGCCAATGGCAACAACGTGGATAGAACTAGAGGATATTCGCTAAGCGAAATAAATCATTAGAGAAAGACAGTTATCGTATGAGGAATTTGAGAGGCAGGGCGGGGGGGGGTCGTCTGGGGGAGGGAGGGAAAAAACGAAACAAGATGGGACTTGGGAGGGAGACAAACCATAAGAGACTCTTAATCTCAGAAAACAAATTGAGGGTTGCAGGGAATGGGGGCAGGGATAGGGTGGCTGGTTATGGACGTTGGGGAGGGTATGTGCTACAGTGAGTGCTGTGAATTGTATGAGACTGATGGTTCACAGACGTGTACCCCTGAAACAAATAATACATTATATGTTAATAAAATAAGTAAATCTTAATGTTACATGAACTGTCAAAAAAAAAAAAAAGATTTTATTTATTTGAGAGAGAGAAAGTGAGAGACAGAGTAGGAGTGGAAGGGAAGGGGCAGAGGGAGAAGAGGACAGGGAGCCCGATGTGGGGCTTGATCCCAGGACCCTGGGATCATGACCTGAGCTGAAGGCAGCCTCTCGATCGACTGAGCCACCCAGGCGCCCTGAAAAAAAGTTTTTTAAAGAGGGCTTTATTGAGACACAACTGACATACCATGCAATTGAACCAGTTAAAGTAGATAATTCAGTAATTTCTGTATTTCAGATATGTGCAGCTGTTACCATGCGGATTTTAACATTTTCAGTACTGCCCTAGGCCCCCCAAAATACTCTCTGGCTGTCACGCCCTATGCCCTGTTCTTCCCAGCCCCAAGTAACCCCTAATCTACTTTCTGTCTTTATAGATTTGTATATTCTAGACATTTCAGATACATATAATTTCATGATATGTGGTGTTTTGTGACTGGCTTCTTTGAATTAGCATAGTCAAGGTTCATTCATACTGTAATATGAATCAGTACTTTATTCCTTTTTATAGCTGAATAATATTCCACTGTATGGACATGCCAGCGTTTGTGTATCCATTCCTCAGTTGATGGACATTTGAGCTGTTTTCGCTCTTAGGAATATTGCTGTTATAGATAAATATTCATGTACAAGCTTTTATGAAGATGTATAAACCTAAGAGTGGAATTGGTGGACCATATGAGAGCTATGTGTTTAATGGTTTGAAAAACTACCAGACTTTTCCAAAGTGGCTGTACTATTTTACATTACCACCAGAAATATATGGGAATTCAAATTTTCCCACACCTTCATTAATCCTTATTATCTGATGTTTTGATCATAGCCACCCTTGTAGGTGTGAAGTGATAGCTTGTGGTTTTGGTTTGCATTTCCCTGGTGACAAACGATGTCAAGTATCTTTTCATATGTTTATCGGCCATTTGTTTATCTTTGGAGAAATGTCTTTTCAAATCCTTTGCCTGCTTTTAGTCTAGGTTGTTTGTCTTACTGAGTTATAAGAGTTCTTTATTCTAGATATTATAAGTCCCTTATCAGATACATGATTTTAAAATATTTTTTCCTATTATTTGGGTGGTCTTTTTACTTCCTTGATTACATTCCTTTGATGCAAAAAGTTTTTCCTTTTTGTGAAGCTCATTTTTTTCTTTTGTTGTTTGTGCTTTTGGTATCATATCTAAGAAACTTTTTTTTTTAAGATTTTATTTATTTATTTGACAGAGATCACAAGTAGACAGAGAGGCAGGCAGAGAGAGAGAGGGAAGCAGGCTCCCTGCTGAGCAGAGAGCCCGATGCGGGACTCGATCCCAGGACCCTGAGATCATGACCTGAGCCGAAGGCAGCGGCCCAACCCACTGAGCCACCCAGGCGCCCCATATCTAAGAAACTTTTGCCAAATCTGAGGCCATGAAGATTTATTCCAATGTTTTCTTCCAATACTTTCGTGATTTTAGCTGCTACATTTAGGTCTTTGATCCATTTTGAGTTAGTTTTTGTTAATTGTATGAGGTATGAATTTGACTTCAATTCTTTTGCTTGTGACTAACTATCCAGTTGTCCTATGCCATTTGTTGAAAAGACTCTTCTTTGTCTGCTGAATGGCCTTGACATTCTAGTTGAAAATCCGTTAACCATGAACATGTGGTTTCATTTCTGGACTCTGAATTCTATTCAGCGGTCTATACATCTGTCATTATGCTAGTAATACACCATCTTGGTATTTTATTGCTTTAAGTTTTGAAATTAGGAAGTGTGAGTCCTCCAGCTTTGTTCTTTTTCCAGATTGTTTGGCTCTTCTGGGTCTCTTTCATTTCTATATGGATTGTAGAATGAGCTTAAAGTTTCCACAAAGAAGCCAGCTTGGATTTTGACAGAGATTGTCTTGACTCTTTAGATCAATTTGAGGAGCTTTGCCAGTTTAACAGTATTAAGTCTTCTGATCCATAAACATGGGATGATTTTTATTTAGATCCTCTTGAATTTCTTTCAGTATTTTCTAGTTTTTAGAGTATAACTTTTGTATTACTTCTGTTAAACTTATTAAGTATTTTGATTTTTTTTGTTTTTTAATCAAAAAGATCTTAAGTCCTTTCCAGCACGAGCCCAGTGTCACCTAGAAAGCTCTCTATGAGCTTTCTCATAGAGAAATGGAATTAAAATGGAATTTTCAAAATTTCATTTTCAGATTGTTGATTACAAGTATATAGATATTGATATTTGTATATTGAGCTTATATTCTGCAATCTTGCTGAACTGCTTTATTATTAATATTTCTTAACAGATTCATTAGGATTTTCTGTACACAAAATTTCATCATCTGCAAATAGAGATGGTTTTACTTCATCCTTTCTAATATTTTATTTCATTTTCTCACCTAGTTGTCCTGGCTAGAACCTCTAATACAATGTTGAATAGAAATAGCTAATTAAATATCTTTTTCTTGTTTCTGATCTTGGGGGAGGAAGCATCCAGTCTTTCTCTGTTAAATTTAATGTTACCTGTGGGTTTTGTTTTTTTTTTTTTCAAGATTTTATTTATTTATTTGACAGAGAGAGAACAAACAAGTAGGTCCAGTGGCAGGCAGAGGAAGAGGGAGAAGCAGGCTCTCCGCTGAATAGGGAGCCCCATGCAGGGCCCAATCCCAGGGAGATCCAAACTTAAGGCAGCTGCTTTAACAAACTTTAACTGAGCCACCCAAGCGCCCCATCTGTGGGTTTTTATTTTTGTGTTTGTTTTTGTTTGCAGATGTTCTCCATCAGGCTGAGGAAATTTCCTTCTGTTCCTTCTTTGTTGAGCATTTTTATCCTGAAAGGATGTTGGATTTTGTCAGATGCTTTATGTCTGTTGAGATGATCATTTTTCTATTTTGTTTCGTTTCTATCAATATAGTATATTACAGGGACACCTGGGTGGCTCAGTTGGTTAAGCAGCTGCCTTCGGCTCGGGTCGTGATCCCGGTGTCCTGGGATCGAGTCCCGCATCGGGCTCCTTGCTCAGCGGGGAGCCTGCTTCTCCCTCTGCCTCTGCCTACCACTCTGTCTGCCTGTGCTCATGCTCTCTCTCTCTCTAACAAATAAATAAATAAAATCTTTAAAAAAAAATATAGTATATTACATTAATTGATTTTCAGATGTTGAACCACTGTTGGATTCCTGGCATAAATCCTACTTGGCATATAATTCCATTTTTCTATGTTGCTGGACTTGTTTTGCTGGTATTTTTGTCAGGATTTTTGTGTTCATATTCATAAGAGATTTTGGTCTGTAAGTTATTTTTTCTTTCTTGTGATGTCTTTGTCTTATTTTGGTGTCAGAGTAATGTTTGGCCTTGAAGAATGAGTTCGGAAATGTGTCCTCTTCTATATTTTGGAAGAGTTTGTGATAAAGTAGTATTACTACTTTTTAAAAAATATATATTTTATTTATTTATTTGACAGATCACAAGTAGGCAGAGAGGCAGGCAGAGAGAGAGGGGGAAGCAGGCTCCCTGCTGAGAGAGGCAGGCAGAGAGAGAGGGGGAAGCAGGCTCCCTGCTGAGTAGGGAGCCCACCACAAGGGCTCTGGGATCATGACCTGAGTGAAGGCAGACACTTGACAGACAACCTCACAGGTGCTCCAAAGTGATATTACTTTTTTAAATATTTGGTAAGATTCGGTGGTTAAACCACCTAGGCTTTTCTTTGTGGATGGTTTTTTGATTAGTATTTCTGTGTCTTCACCTTTTTTTTTTTTTTTTAAGATTTTTATGTATTTATTTGACAGAGAGGGACACAGCAAGAGGGAACACAAGCAGGGGAATTGGGAGAGGGAGAACAGGCTTCCCCCAGAGCAGGGAGACCGATGTAGGGCTCTATCCCAGGACTCTGGGATCATGACCTGAGCTGAAGGCAGACACTTAATGACTGATTCACCCAGGCGCCCCTACTTTTTCTTTTTTATTTCAACTGCAAAGAAAATTTATTTTACATATCAATAGCCATGAATTTTTGTCATTTGGTTTTACATAAATACTGCCTAGTGCCATTAATCCAAATGGCAGGACCATTTTTTTTTTTAAGATTTTTAAAATTTATTTGACAGAGAGAGATCATAAGTAGGCAGAGAGGCAGGCTCCCCGCCCAGCAGAGAGCCCGACTCAGGGCTTGATCCCAGGACCCTGAGACCACAACACGAGCCGAAGGTAGAGGCTCAACCCACTGAGCCATCCAGGCACCCCTGGCAGGACCATTTTATGTCCACACTTCACTTCTGTATTTACAAAGAGAATTTATATGACTTACATAATCGTAACTATCAGGGCTGCCTGGGTTGCTCAGTCAGTTGAGCATTAGACTCTTGACTTTGGCTAAGGTCATGATCTCGGTTGGAGTCATGGGATCTCCTTGCATCAGGCTCCACGCTCAGTACAGAGTCTGCCTGTCCCTTTTCCTCCCTCCCTGCCCCTCTCCCGGTGTGCACACTTGTGCTTTCTAGCTCTCTCAAATAAATAAACAAAATCTTAAAAAAAGTAATAATGTAACTGTCAGTGAAGGCTTAACAGTGGAGATGCAGTCTAACATCCATAGTATCTAATGTTTTGCAGATAACAATGTAGGGGAGATGTATTTTTAATTATTTTAATTACCTTTCATTTGAGTGATCTTATTTAGTCTCCTAAGGAGATTTTCAAAAGCAGGTAATAGATGGGGCACCTGGGTGGCTCAGTGAGTTAAGCCTCTGCCTTCTGCTCAGGTCATGATTCCCGGGTCCTGGGATAGAGCCCTGCATCGGGCTCTCTGCTCAGCCGGGAGCCTGCTTCCTCCCCCCTCTGCCTGCCTTTCTTCCTACTTGTGATCTATGTCTGTCAAATACATAAATAAAATCTTTTTTTTTTTTTTTAAGCAGGTAATAGAAATAGAAATGGTTAGTGAGATTTTTAAGAAATATCTTCCATGTCCACATCCTGTTGTAATTTCTGCACCATTTTTTCTTCCAGCTGATTTCCTTTGTCTGCAAAAGGGGCCGGGATAATGATGTTTTGCTTGACTTCTTTGATGTCCTGAGCATTCTGTAATTCTTTATTTTTCTTTAATCTGTTCATTTTAAATTTAGCTTTTTTGTTTTCTGTTTGATCTCTTCAACTCTTTTCATTGCATCAGTAGTTTTATACCATAGCTCTCATATTTGACAGGTTCATTTGTACATTTTTCAAATTCAAATGAATTATCTACTATAAGCTTTTTACCACCTGCTATATAGAATGTTTTTAAAGTTTTTAAAGTACATTCCATGCCCACAATGAGCCCAACATGGGACTTGAACTCATGACCCTGAAAGACCTGAGCTAAGATTAAGAGTCAGCTGCCACTTGACTGAGCCACCCAGGCACCCCAGTATATTTTTGTTTTAAAGTATATTTTATCTGATTCTGATATAGAAACTCCAGCTTTCTTATGTTTGCTGTTTGCCTGATATATCTTTATCCATCCTTTGACTTTCAACCTGTTTATACCTTTGAATGTAAAGTGTCTCTTTGAGACAATGTAGTTGCATCTTATTTTTGTCAGATAATCACTGCCTTTTTTTTTTTTTAAAGATTTTATTTATTTGTCAGAGAGAGAGAGGGAGAGAGAGCGAGCACAGGCAGACAGAATGGCAGGCAGAGGCAGAGGGAGAAGCAGGCTCCCTGCTGAGCAAGGAGCCCGATGCGGGACTCGATCCCAGGACGCTGGGATCATGACCTGAGCCGAAGGCAGCTGCTTAACCAACTGAGCCACCCAGGCGTCCCTAATCACTGCCTTTGATGGGATTCTTTAATCCTTTTACGTTTAGTGATATTATTGATATAATTGTATTTATGTCTGCCATTTTACTTTGTTTTTTTATGCCTGTCTTTTTTGTTCCTCTATTCTTCCTTTACTGTTACTGCTTTTTTTTACATTAATATTTCCTGTTGTAACATTTTAATTCTTTTTTTTAAAGATTTTATTTATTTATTTCATAGATAGAGATCACAAGTATGCAGAGAGGCAGGCAGAGACAAAGAGGAGGAAGCAGGCTCCCTTCTCAGCAGAGAGCCCGACGTGGGGCTTGATCCCAGGACCTTGAGATCATGACCTGAGCTGAAGGCAGAGGCTTAACCCACTAAGCCACCCAGGCGCCCCGTATTTTAATTCTTTAATGGTTTAAATCACTATATATTTATTAAATAATCTTATTTATCCTCTCTTCTCTTCTTCATTTGTACCTGTGAATTCATGTTACCATATGAAGTCATTTACTTAGCCCAGTACTGCTTCTTTCCCACTCACCTCCTTTGTACTGTTTTTGACAATCATATTAGATTTCTGTTACAAACCCAACTGTCTGTCCTATGTATTTATTTAGACACACACACCAATTTTATATTTATATACACATACACTCTACACACACCACACGTTTGTTTTTGTGCATTTGCTTTGTATTTTTATTGGATTTGTATTACTTTCTGGGGTCACTTATTTTCAGCCTGAAGAACTTCCCATTAATATTTCTTGTAAGGGAGGTCTGCTAGCAACAGATTCTCTGAATTTATCTGGGAATGTCTTTATTTCACCTTTATTTTTGAAAGAGTTTTAGTGGATATAGAATTCCTTGTTGATAATTTCATTCTGTGAAGACTTTGGGTATCGTATCCCACTGCTCTCTGGCTTCCATTGTTCCGGATGAGAAGTCAGCTGTTAATTTTATGCTGATTCCCTTGTAAGTGACAATTTATTTTTCTTCTTCCTGCTTTCAAGATTTTCTCTTTTTTGACTTTTAGCATTTTTAAGATTTTTTATTTATTTATTTGACAGAGATCACAAGTAGGCAGAGAGGCAGCGGGGTGGGGTGGAAGGCGGGTTGGGCAGGCCCCTGGCTGAGCAAAGAGCCTGATGCAGGGCTTGATCCAGAACCCTGGGATCATGACCTGAGCCGAAGGCAGAGGCTTTAGCCCACTGAGCCACCCAGGTGCCCTGACTTTCAGCATTTTTATCATGATAATGTATGTTTGTGGATCTCTGTGTTTATCATGTCATAGTTAGGCTTCCTGGATGTGTAGATTAATGTTTTTAAGTAAATATCAGCCATGGTTTCTTCATATATTTTTCTGTTCCTTTCTCTCCTCCTGGTATTTGCATTGTGCACACTCAGTGGTATTTCTCTCTGTTTCTTAGATTGTGTAATCTCTGTTGATAACATGAGTTTCACTAATTTCTTTCTTTGGCCAGTTCAGATATAATTTGAGCTCCTCTAGTGATTTTTCGTCTTAGTTATTGGGCTTTTAAACTCCAGGATTTCCTTCTGGTCTAAAAATAATCTCTATCTCTTTATTGATATTCTTCATTTGGTGTGACATTGTCATCATGCCTTCCTTTACTTCTACTTCCTTTAGTAATCATGGTTTTATTTATTTCTCTGAACACATTTATAATCTTAGGCGTTTTGTTAAATCTGATACCTGGT
Organism: Enhydra lutris kenyoni; assembly: GCF_002288905.1. Lineage (NCBI taxonomy): Eukaryota > Metazoa > Chordata > Mammalia > Carnivora > Mustelidae > Enhydra > Enhydra lutris. The sequence goes on from NW_019154085.1 coordinate 40,727,279, forward strand.
CACTCTCATAGGTGGTTGCCAGCTTTTTTCCTGGTGTATAATCCATTCTTTGTTGTTACTTTACATGTCTCCTAATATTTTGTTGGAAACTAGAATTTTTTGATAACACATGGTAGTTACTGGTCATGCATGCCCCATCATTATTTGTCTCATGACTGATTGGATTAGTTTAGCGAAGTCCCGGTGTCTCCCTCCCTCCCTCCCTTACAGGGAGCCCTCTGCTGCTGCTTGCTGCTTGGCTACAAGGCGCATCACTGGGTTTGCCCACAGTCACTCTCAGATCACTGTTTTTGGCAGGACTGTCTTTGATTATCTTTTTTTACATGTTGCTATTAACTTCCACTAGTTGCTACCTGAATTGCTCTACTCTTCTCAGAAGTGCCCTGGAGCACAGATTGCTTCACAGACTGATCCCGTCAAATTCAGGCTTCTTTGAAGAGATGATTCCTGAAGTCTGTTTTTGAGATTGGTTCTGACCCTAGAACTTCTTTCAGCTCTTTTCTTGGTTCTCTGAGACCAAGTTGGGGCCTGCAGTTTACCCTCTTCTGATGTTAATCTACCAATCTCCTAATTGCTTTTCACCCAGGCTGCACTGCTTTTAAAAGTGCCCTTTGGCTTGGACTCCTCATTTTCCATACGCTGTCACAAATAAATTCAGTTCCTTTAGGAACCATAGGCCAATCTGTTTCCCTCACCTCCACCCCAAGGCAAAAACCTCTGAGTCACAGCTCTGGCACTGGCAACAGTGGTGTGCTTTTCTCAGTGGCACTCCTGCTTAGAAATTGAGCCCTCGAGGGAGGAGCAGTAGCCTCAGATTTTCTTGGCTTGCCTCTCCTGGTGGCATGGTGACCTTTTAAGCTAGGGCAGTGGCACCCAGGGCCCTAGTAGTCCCAGTAGTACTGTGTTCAGGGTAGTTTTCACCCCACAAGTTGGAGGCTAGGCATAAGAAGGGATCCCTCACTTCTCAGCAGTACTTGCCTGGAACTTAACCTTTGCAACAGGTGGCTATAGCCAGCATGGGAAATGCTGGTGTTGTGCTCTTTGCGGGAAGCCAGCCCACTGACTGGTAGCTGACAGGGAGAGGGAGGCCTCTGTTTTTAGCTACGCTCTTCTGGAGTGAAATATTGTTCTGGTTGAATTGGGAGTTGAGAGTAGATCTTGGTACAAGTACCACAGACTCTCAGTTCTTACAGAGTTTTAGCAGGTTTTCTTAAAGAAAATTTCTGCATTTGCTATATTCCCTTCTGTTCATTTCCAGAGGCTTGAAGTAATTTTTTGAAAAATAGTTTTCACCAGTTTCGCTGGGGAGAGGGACGTACAGAGCACCTCGTGCTGTCATATTGGTGTAACAGTTGTTTTTCAAAATAAAAAGTAGTGCTGAAAAGTAAGGTAGCAATATGACGGCAGAAGAAAATAGTAAATTTTCTTAAATCACTGAAGGATATTAGGCATTCAGGGGATACAGAATGTGCCAAACTCCCTATTTGTTTCTGACTTGGGAGTGAGTTGTTCTAAAAAGTATGATAAACTGCAGTTCTCTGGGCAGTACAGGATGTTGGTTGAATTGGAAAATGTCCTGAGGCAGTATTTACGGAATGATGGGATATTATTTTCTATGTACAAATAAGACTTAAGGAAAATGATAGCTATCTGCAGACATTTGTCTGTCAAGTGAGGAAAACAGATTTGTTCTGCATTATTCCAAAGAGCAGTCCTGTGAGTCATGAGCATAGAGTACATTGAAGTATATTTTGGCATAGCAGTGGGAAGGATCTCTGAGGTGCCTGAAAGAGGAAGGAGTCATTTTCAGGGGAGAAAGGTGCATCTCTTCCTGCTGCTGACTAAGGTTCTGAAGAGGACTGGGGGTTGTTTCCTGGGGTAGTCTAGGGTGAGACATGTACTGGGTATTTAGACAACATTGGGAGCTCCTGGCTGAATGTTTGTGTCAGAATTAAAAAGCGTACAAATTCTCTGACCTCACCTTTGGATCTTCTGATTCACTAAGTGAGGGGCCAACACACATATGTTTTTACAGGTCCTCCCAGGTGATGCTTCCAGGTTTGAGATCTGCTGCCTTATTTGATCTTTTCAGCGCCTTCCAGTGTGTCATTTCCTGTGGATAATATGAGTTCATTTATGCTCGACTTTGCCTACCTAGTCCCCAGTCTTTCTCTCTCAGCTTCCCTTCTCACCTCTCCCCCATTACAGCAGGGGTGCATTTTGAAAGAAATGCACCTACTGCTTATTGTATTAGCCCCCAGGTGTTAAGGATTGATGATGTTCTGTAGTGCTGAAGATAATATCAGTAGTCATTTGGTAATATCAGTGACAGTTTAAACTGTTTGTGCACTTATCTAGTCCGCTCTAGATTTAGAGATTTCAGCTGTAGAGCCATTTTTGTTTGGGCTTCTTTGGCATTTTGTTCGATCCATGTTCGTTTATTTTTTTTTTATTAAACATATTTCAAGTTGTGTTAGATTTGGGTTTGTTATTTTTGTAAGGGCCACAGGATGTTTCAGAAATAAAGTGTATCTTTTTCTGGCCTGAAAGACCAAGAGATTCCATTAGAATAATCAGGCATTTGAGAACTTAAAAGTATTCAGGACCCAAATATTTATACTTTATTTTAGTCAATAATTTTAAAGGGTAGAAAAAAAATAGAATTTATTGATTAAAAACAGCTTAGTCCTCATGACTAGAAGCTACAGCCTGGTGAACGGTGACTCTTTTTCATTAAAGACTGATTAAGAACTATGCCTGGCATCTTCCATTAGCTCCCCACCTTGACTTTGCTTTCAGAAATCTTATCCTTCAACCTTTCACTAGAAAGGAGCATATCATGTCCTTTATTGCCTCCTTGGATTAAGAATTTAGTGATTCTTCTGTTTACTTCTTTCTCTTTATGTCTGTATATTGCTGTATATGTTGGTGCTGGATGTAACAAATTTGTAATCCCAAAATGGTAGATCAAATAAAAGTGTATTGTGTATATATATATATACTTTTTAATATTCTATTTATTTATTTGACAAAGAGAGAAAGAGAAATCACAAGTAGGCAGAGAGAGAGAGAGAGGGAAGCAGGATTCCTGCTGAGCAGAGAGCCCTATGCGGGCCTCTCTGCTCCCAGGACCCTGAGATCATGACCTGAGCAGAAGACAGAGGCTTAGGGGCGCCTAGGTGGCTCAGTGGGTTAAAGCCTCTGCTTTCAGCTCAGGTCATGATCCCAGGGTCCTGGGATCGAGCCCCACGTCGGGCTCTCTGCTCAGCGGGGAGCCTGCTTCCCCCTCTCTCTCTGCCTGCCTTTCTGCCTACTTGTGATCTCTCTCTCTGTCAAATAAATAAATAAATAAAATCTTTAAAAAAAAGAAGAAGAAGAAGACAGAGGCTTAACCCACTGAGCCACCCAGGTGCCCCATATTGTGTATATTTTAAATTCCAAAATAATCTTAGGTTTGGGAGAGTGACCAAAAAAATCATTTATTTATTCGTTTATTTTTTTAAAAAGATTTATTTATTTATTCGAGAGAGAGGTTGAACACAAGTGAGGGGAGGGGCAGAGGGAGAATATAGACTCCCCGCTGGGCAGAGAGCCCAGTGTGGGACTCTGTCCCAAGACCCTGGGATCATGACCTTAGCTGAAGGCAGATGCTTAACCAACTGAGCCACCTAGGTGCCCTAAAAGTTTTATTTTATTTCTTTTAAGATTTTATTTATTTACTTGAGAGACAGTGAGAGCACGAGTGGGTAGGAGGAGCAGAGGGAGAGGGAGAAGCAGGCTCCCTGTGAGCAGGGAGCCTTATGTGGGGCTTGATCCCAGGACCCTGGGATCATGACCTGGGCCAAAGGCAGACGCTTAACCAACTGACCCACCCATGCGCCTCTAGTGACAAAAAAGTTTTAAAAACAAACTGGGAGAATTCTAAAATGCAAAGGATTGCAGGAGGAAATTTGAATGTTGTCAGCGGAGTTGAAGGAAACATGAATGTTCTGCCTGTACATAAATGTGCACTATTGCCTCTGTTTCCTGAGCACATTTCCTCACAAGCTCTTCTGCCTTCCTTTTTTGTTAGCTTCCCTCTTCTTCCACGTGGGGCCAGCAGTCCAATACAACCGCATGTCAGTCCCAGGCAACGCTGTCATTGGCTGAAATCCAAAAACTAGAAGAGGAACGAGAACGGCAGCTTCGAGAAGAGGTAAATTTAAAAATTTTAAAAGTGGTCTTGTTAAACAGTCTTCCAGAACGGTTGGTGTACATTATGGGTGAGGGTTAGTAAAGATCATGGTTATTGTCAGAATTGCTGTGTATCTGAATTGGGTGTTCATTATTAAACTCTTTAGCGTATAATAGGAATAACATTAAGATAAGGTAACATGAATGTTCATTTACCTTAAACATTTTGTTGTAGCTCTTGAGGAAGTAGCTCATAAGTAAAAGTATTAAGGGTTTTTCAGAATTTTGGTTTTTATGCAGATATCCTTCTTATAAATTTTATTTTAGAGTGCCGAATACATTTTTTTTCCTAAGGATATTGGGTTTTCTGACCAGCTAAAAAAACTTAAATATGACGGAAATAAAGTCTCTCTGCTTGTAAGTCTATATCCTGTAACTTATCATTAGGATAAGAAGGATATAAAAGAGTGGAATAAAGGGGGGAAAAGGAAAGAATACAGTTTTTTTTTTGTTTTTTTTTTTTGTTTTGTTTTTTAAAGATTTTATTTATTTATTTGACAGACAGAGATCACAAGTAGGCAGAGGCAGGCAGAGAGAGAGAGGAAGGGAAGCAGGCTCCCTGCTGAGCAGAAAGCCCAATGCGGGGCGATCCCAGGACCCCAGGATCATGACCTGAGCCGAAGGCAGAGGCTTTAACCCACTGAGCCACTCAGGTGCCCCCCCCTTTTAAGATTTTATTTATTTATTTGACAGACAGAGATCACAAGTAGGCAGAGGCAGGCAGAGAGAGAGAGGAAGGGAAGGAAGCATACAGTTCTTGACAGAAAAGAAATGAATAAGTAAAATGGTTTGGTTCAGCATGCCAATAAGGTACCATATTAATTCATCTGTCTGTCTATCCATCACATACTTGCTAACACCTGCTCAATTATAGTCAGAGGATATGGCTGAGTCTAAGACAGATGAAATTCTCTGCTTTTATAAAGTGTGCCCTCGGGTTGAGGGGAGATGGATAAAAATTGCTGGTAGTGATTGATTGTCTAGCTTTAGGTAGTGTGATCTGGGAAGGTCTCTTGAAAAGATTTCATGAGGTAGCAGAGTCCTACAGAAAGTGTGTTATGTGGCTGTGAGTTGAGGCAGAGCAGTTTGTTAGAGAATGCAAGTTGTCATTTTTGGATCTGGGTGGTGTGGTTCACTGAAGGTCATGGTTACACAAACAGAAGGGGGAGTTGTCTGTACATCTTCACCGTGTGGTGTGCTGGACCTTACCAGTGGGTGACACTGTTTCTTCACCTTAATCATCTTATTTCCCACCCTTTAAAAAGAGCGCTTTCTCTGAAATCATTTCTTTTCTAAAAGATTATCAACAAGTAGATGCAGAGAAGGGTGTATCTGCTCCCTTCAAGACTAAAAATTGTTCCAATATTTCTGGTGTCAGCTGTTTGAAAAACATACTAGTGGTCATGAGTTGGAATCCCGGGTCTTGTCTGGTTCATGTTTGTCAGAAGTGAATGATCACCTCAGGGTGCCTGGGTGGCTCAGTCAATTGTGTGCCCTTAGCTCAGGTCATGATCCCAGGGTCCTGGGACAGAGCCCTGTGCAGGGCTTCCCTGCTCAGTGGGGAGTCTGCTTCTCCCTCTCCCTCTGCCTGCTGCTCCCCCTGCTGGTGCTGGCTCTGGAGCGTGTGCACGTGCGCTCTTTCTCTCTCTCTCTCTCTAATAAATAAATAAAATCTTTTTAAAAAAGTGAATGATCACCTCATTTGTATTTTCATTAGATTCTCTTTGAACTGTTAGGTTTTTCCTACACTCTTCAAAAGGTAGAAAATGCTACTCAGTAGATATTTCTCATGTAGGGAAACCTAAAATAATTGTGTTTCATTCTTTTCCTGGAAGTACCGTTTCCATGACTGCCTAACCTGTTCAAGTCTGGATGGTCTTAGTTTGCTGCACAGCTGTTCTGTTTTCTCAAATTACTGCCATATGCATGATGCTCTCATGGACTGATTTTTATTTTTTTCATGCTTTCTCCTATTTTTAATCTCTGTCATTTTACTTTTTTTTTTTCTTTTTACCTTTTTTGCTGGAAGCATTTCCTCAATCTTCTGTTTTAATTTTTCTATTGAACTGTAATGTATGTGATCTTATTTGAAATTTCTCTGAGTCCTTTGTTAGTGTTTTTTTGTATTGCCTCTTTTTCATTGAATTCACATCTTACCTCTCTAAAATTATTAATTTTTTTAAAAAGATTTTATTTATTTATTTGACAGAGATCACAAGTAGGCAGAGAGACAGGCAGAGAAAGAGGGAAACAGGCTCCCCACTGAGCAGAGAGCCCGATGCGGGGCTCAATCCCAGGACCCTGAGATCATGACCTGCGCCGAAGGCAGAGGCTTAACCCACTGAGCCACCCAGGCGCCCCTACTTACTAATATATTTTTTGAAAGCTAGTCACCATTTTCCCTTCTCTTGTTTCTTTTTCCAGTGAATTTCATTTTTTTAATTTGGTCTTTGGCTTTCATCTTAGAAGTTCAGGTCAAATGTTTGTTGATCTTGGGCTGTTGTTCATATATAGGATTAGAAGTTCTGTATATACAACACCTTGATGGGCTTCGCTGTAATGGTCTCTGGCAGGGCTATTGCGTTGGGGAGTCCTCCCATCTTTTCACATCTGTAGATGTATTCTTCTGTGCTGGGGGGTCAGCTTCCCCACAGAATGATCACCAATCTGGCTCAGTCTCTCTAAAGAGGAATGTTTGAGTTTCCTGTTAGGGAGAGGAAGAGATAGCTGCCCAACTGCATCAGGTTGCAGAGGCAGTCTGGGGTCTTCCTGCTACTTTTAAACTTTCAGGCAGTTTATCCTCTATTACCCATACTTATAATTATGGAGTTTTCTAGATGAATTTGCCTCTTTCTGAGCTTCCTTTACTCAGGTTTCAACTTACTGGTATCCGTTGGGTATCATTATTTGTGTGCTTTTCAGCTTTTAGGATCTATTCTATTCCTTTTGTCCTTATGGGTGTATCCTTTTTAACAGTGTGTATGTGTGTGTGTGTGTGTATATATATAAAATTTTTTTTTCCCTGTCATTTTGGTAGGGCTTTAGGAAATTCATATGTATTTCATTTCTATGCCTAACCAAAAGTCCTACTTAATTTTTAAAAAGTAATTCTGTGTTTGATCTTTTTAGTTTCCTTTTAGTACCTCTGGCAGTTGACATCCTTATTTGCAGCAAAGTGGCTAACCCTGCAGAGTGTTTTAATTTTGTGTAGCTCTTATGTATTTGCATTCCATTTACTATACCAGACAGGAGTAACTAATGCTTTTGAAAACCAGAATCTTAAGCTAGCTCCTGTTGTTGTGCAACAGCAAAGGCGCCAGCAGAGGGAACTGATGAAAGCTCTCCAGCAGCAGCAGCAGCAGCAACAGCAGAAGCTCTCTGGCTGGGGGAATGTCAGCAAACCTGCAGGCACCGCGAAGTCTCTCCTGGAGATCCAGCAGGAAGAAGCTAGGCAGATGCAGAAGCAGCAGCAGCAGCACCAGCAACCAAACAGAGCCCGGAATAATACGGTGGGTCCATCTTCCTAAGCACTCACAATATGGATTGGTGTAAGAAATTCTCTTTTCAGTATTGTTAACTGAGTCATTTGTCTCTTAACAGCATTCCAACCTGCACACCAGCATTGGGAATTCTGTTTGGGGCTCTATAAATACTGGTCCCCCTAACCAGTGGGCATCTGACCTAGTCAGTAGTATCTGGAGTAATGCTGACACTAAAAACTCCAACATGGGATTCTGGGATGATGCAGTGAAAGAGGTGGGACCTAGGAATTCTACAAATAAAAATAAAAACAACGCCAGTCTCAGGTAGGGCTCAAATGATCAAACCTATGCTTCTTGGAGGGTTGGGGGACAGGGCATGTGGGGAGTGGGATATTGGGTGGGAGGAAAAGATAGTTATTTAGTTTTTGCTATTTTCATCTGTGTCTAAGCATGGGAGGTTGTAGTTTGGTGATTATTTTCTTCCCCATGGAAACATATCTGTGCTATTACTAGGGGCTCTTTGTACTGCTGGGCACTTAGTCCATTGCCTGTCACATGGTAACCACTTAATAAATACTAGGAATAGTATATTTTTGTTGTTTTTGAAAATTTCTCCAAGATACTCTCTAGATCTTAGCATTTTTCTTTATAAATTTATATTTTTAAGTTAGCTAGACTATAGTGAGTATTATAAACACCTCTCTAATGACCCTAAACCTATTTTTTTATGATAAATTAGTTACACTTCACCTTTGTCTTTTCTTTCTTCAGTATGCAGTGTTAATGAATGAACATGGGTTTTAATGATAAATATGTGAGCTCCGTTCCCAGCACTGCCACTTATTAGCTGTGTGACCTGTGTGACCTTGGGCAAGAGGGAACCTCTTTGAGCCTCAGTTCCCTCATCTGTAAAATGAAGATAATGATGACTTCATGGGTGTAGTTGTACAGATTAAATGAATGCACACAAAGTAGTTAGTGAAGTGCCTGGCACATAGTAACTACTTAATAAATGGTAGTATTGTCAGATTGTTTCTTCTTGTTTGAGGGTCTAAAGTATTAAGAATAGGACTCAGTAAACAACCGTCAGCTTACTGAGCATCTTTGCCAGGCACTGTGCTCTAGGCTTTTGCATACAGTATTTTTATTCCTTGTGATAACCCAAAGAAGTATTAGTACCATTTTACAGATGAGTAAACTGAGGCTTAGCAAAATTTAAAAACTCACCAAAGGGCACATAGGAAGAATTTAATCATTTCTCTGGCAAGAAGCCCTGTCTTCACAAATGAGAATGTGTTAGCTGAGACTAGATTATAAGAGGGTATTGAGTTACCCGTCCCCAATCCAAATATTTGAAGGTTTTATTTATTTATTTTTTAATTCGTTTTTGGACCCAAGCATTGGATAACTGGATAGCCATCCAGTGTTGCCAAGACGTTATCTGTTTATGGTGTTGTAGTATAATCATATAGTAACAGTTTCTGGGAATATAATATCGCCCTATTGTTTTGCTTTAGTAAATCTGTAGGTGTGTCTAACCGGCAGAATAAGAAAGTAGAAGAAGAAGAAAAGTTGCTGAAGCTCTTTCAGGGAGTAAATAAAGCCCAAGATGGATTTACCCAGTGGTGTGAACAGATGCTTCATGCCCTTAATACGGCAAATAACTTGGATGGTAAGAATTGGGGAGGGAAACCCAGCATGTGAAATGGCAGAGCAGGACCCACAAAGAGGTCGACAAATTGGAATGATGGGCCAAAACTCAGGAGGTGAAAGCTAATGGAGGTCAAATCCTATATCTACTATAAGAACTTGACCCTTCAATAGTATTATAAGTACTACTTGTGAGAAAAGTCCTGTAATATTGTGTTCAAATAGGTTCTCAGTCGTTGCCAAAAAGTAAATGGTGTCTGGTGTTTCAGGCTATCATAATAATGTTCAGGACAGAGGAGTTCATAGTTCCATACAGGTCATTTTATGGGGGACTTTGCCAGCCAGGCCAAGTCCAAAGAAAGGTAACTCATGGTGGAGACAGAGGTCATCCTGGACAAGAGAAGGCTGAGGTGATGTGAGATCGTTCCCATCCTGCCTTTGGGGGCGGGTGGGAATCATGTGCCAGAGCAAGTAGACTTATTTTATGCACAATGAAACTAGGACCAGTGAGTGGAAGTGAAAAGGTTTCAGCACAATTTGAAGAAAAACTTGCTAGTTATTACTTGATCACAAAGAGAATTCTCTGCCTTTGATGGAAGTGAATCCCTGCCCTGACCCCAAATGTTTGAACTAGAGACCAGTAAGCTTAGTGTGGAAGATCCAGATTTCCTATAACTGATAGGCTAATTTGAATTCATCCACCTACAGTGTCTTAACTAAAACCAAGGATCTTTTCAAAATGGAATAGTAAAGGAATAGAAGAATCCTTTGCAGCATTATAATAATATCGTACGATCCGAAAGAGCCAGGGGAAATATAATAAATAATAGTAAATAATGGTCAGCTACCATTCATTGAGCAGCTATTGTGTGCTAGGCACTTTCCAGCAGTTAGCATATGTTACTCCAGTTCTTTAATTTTTGCAGTGACTTCATAAGATGCCTTTACAATGTAGGTGCTATTATCCCCATTTTATAAATTAGGAAACAGAGGCTCAGAATGGTTAAATAACTCATCAAGGTCACACAGCGAGCAAATTTCAGAGTCATTATTTTAACCCATGTCTGTCTAATTCCAATACTTATGCTTTTTCTGCTGCACCACACTGCTTGCACGTTCCACTTGATTCCTCTCTGAACATTAGCTCAGTGAAGTGAAAGTTCTTGGAGGGTGTGGCTGTATTGTTAGTATCTGTCATGGTGCCTGACACACATCATGGCACTTAATAAATATTGACTGAATTTAAGGAAAGAAAGAATGAATTTCCAGATAAGTCTTAGACAAGCAGTTGTTCTAGTCTTAACGTAACATACGGCTTTTACCAACATAACATTTAGTGAAACGGAACATGCATGATATATCTTTGTTTGACTCTGTGCTACTTGAGGTGGTTTGGGGCATTACAATGACAGTGCTTCCACCCCACCCCGCAGAGTAGATTAAAGAGTGTTGAACACAGTAGCTGCATACCTTCCCCATTTGCGTCAGTACAGTCGGCAGTAAGTGTCCCAGTGTATTAAAAACTGACACTGATTCTTTGCTTGTGATGTTTCATTGTTACTCTTTATGTCTTCTCCCCTCTCACATTGCAGTTCCTACTTTCGTTTCTTTCCTGAAAGAAGTAGAATCTCCTTATGAGGTCCATGATTATATTAGGGCCTATTTAGGAGATACCTCTGAGGCCAAGGAGTTTGCCAAGCAGTTCCTCGAGCGCCGTGCCAAACAGAAAGCCAGCCAGCGGCAGCAGCAGCAGCAGCAGCAACAGCAGCAGCAGCAGCAGGTACGAGGCAGTGGTTGGCGCCGTGCCCCTGCAAGTGCGTAGTAAGACCTCGCAGTACTGGGCAGCCAAAGAAATGAAAATTAAAACAAAAGATACCATTTTTGTACATCAGATGACCGTAGCTTCTTAAAATGTGGTATATTTGATATTTTCAAATGGCAGGTCCAGAGACCTTTGTGAATTTCCCAGATAGCAAACATAATCATTCTCTGTTAGGCGTACTAGTTGCATTTTCCTTGGTTTGTGTATGTGCCTCAGTCAGATTGCTAATTCCAACTTGTCACAGACCCATACATTTTTTTGAAAAGTTAACACCTACAAATGTTAAATCTCCAGTGCTCAGGATGCGCTATACCCAATATTGACCATACCGTAGCATGCCAGACATGTCCTGTGTTGTTGATGGGCAGTGAACGGTACCATCAGTTCTCAACATTTGTGGTAGTTATGTTTTGTAAAGTCATCGCTACAGCTGAATTAGCGAATACTGAACTATTGCTCCAGGGAAAACACCCAATTAGATTTTTGGAACCTCTGGTCACAACATTTTTGTCAGCTGGTCAATATATTACTTTGTTTTATGTGTGTTTCTCTTTAAGATGCCTTATTTAATATATTGTTGATTCCTTAACATTGAACTCATGGCCAGCAGCACTAGAGCCTAGAGCCGACCCCTGAGTGAAGCTTATCTAGCACATGCATTTTCTCCCTAAGGCATGTTCCAGCCTTTTTGGAACACCAGACAACACTTAATACTTGGGAACCATTTTATTTTTTAGATTTTGTTTATTTATTAGAGAGAGCTTATGCACGAGACAGAGAGAGAGCAGAGGTGAGGCAGAGGAAGAAGCAGACTCCACTCTGAGCAGGGAGCCCAACTCAGGGCTTGATCCCAGGACCCTAACATCATGACCTGAGCCAAAAATAGATGCTTAACTGACCGAGCCACCCAGGCGCCCCTCTTGGGGGCTATTTTAAACAGTGACAACACCAACAAGCATAAAATGTGAACATCAGGGGTGCCTGGGTGGCTCAGTGGGTTAAAGCCTCTGCCTTCGGCTCAGGTCATGATCTCGGGGTCCTGGGATCAAGCCCCACATCAGGCTTTCTGCTCAATGGAGAGCCTGCTTCCTCCTCTCTTTCTCTCTGCCTGCCTCTCTGCCTACTTGTGATCTCTGTCAAATAAATAGATAAAATATTAAAAAAAAAAAAAAGTGAACATCAGGACACTACGGAGAATGAAAAAGATGCTCCTTTACTGTATGAGAACTGAGACAAGAAGGCAAAATACTCCTCTGTTCCACCTCAGCTGAGAATGTGTTCCTTAGGCAACTCACATTTTAGCAGCTGGGTGTTCAGGAAAGCCATAAATGCATCACAAGTTTTGATTTTGGGGTTACATGTAAATTACAGCCAGTAAGTGAATTTGCATGTATGGAATTGTGAATAATGAGGATCAGTTGTACAAGTTTTCTGAAGGATAAAGTGGCAAGGCTCACAAAGAGCCTAAGATGATTTATATTCTTTAGTTCTGTAATTCTGCTAGAAATAATTTTGGTTATATCAGTCATTTCTGGGGATATAAAAGATACAGCGAAGTACATGGCATTTAAAATCCATTTGGGAAGATGGACTAATAGGGATTAAGTGAAAGATGTCAATAGAAACAGCACTAGGAAAAATAAAGAATCAGAAGGGAAGACATTGTATAGTAATATAGAAAGTTCTTTACGTTTATGAAATGACTGCCCCGTGTGCTGAAATTGGAAGTTGGGGCCCACTGTGCATGCACATGTAGCCAGCCTCGCCCTTCCACAGTGCTTTCTCTACTCTTCCTCCTCATCCCCCACTGCCACTACCTGTGCCTTCAACCAGCTCATTGAATCGGATCTCAGTTTAAAATGAATTGCTCTAATAAGAGCAGCAGGTAAGTGTGAATGGCTGGTAGACTGTTTCATAGTTGGACCAGTTGGTAGAAAGTGTATGGATATTTGGGGACCAGATCTCTTCGAGGATTGCCAATAGGAATAAAGTACATGATTGTGATTTTGTTTGGTAACATGCTGCCAGCTAGTCTGCGTCCTGTCCTTTCTGTCGTGGAGCTCAGAGACAGAGGAACCATATGCTTTGGTAGGTGAGGGGTGTGGATTGCTGGAGTACAGAGGTCTGTTTGTGATTATTTGCTGTATATCTAATTTCCTAGTGGATGGTATGGACTCTCTGTATACCAGAGAGGGTTTTTTTTTTTTTTTTTTAAAGATTTTATTTATTTATTTGACAGAGATCACAATCAGGCAGAGAGGCAGACAGAGAGAGAGAGGAGGAAGCAGGCTCCCTGCCGAGCAGAGAGCCTGATGTGGGGCTCGGTCCCAGGATCCTGGGACCATGACCTGAACCAAAGGCAGAGGCCTTAACCCACTGAGCCACCCAGGCGCCCCTACCGGAGAGGTTTTGACAGCTGTGTTGCCACTGGGATGAAAACCTAGAGCTACCAGGATGGGCCTTTTGGAGGCCCAGAGCTTAAATGTGATATCTGAATCTAAATGAAGGGAAAGGGTGGCTTGGGGGACTCTACATGGTTTCGTTATTACCAGAATCCATGGTGGGACTTCTGTTTTTAATCTCATACTTGGTAAGGTGAGGGCCAATCAGTCATTTTCTTAGGTGGGCCACACTTGCATCCTCTGTGTAACCTCAGTTGTAACATCTTATCTCACAGGACTCTGTGTGGGGAATGAACCACAGTGCACTCCATTCAGTATTTCAGACCAATCAAAGCAACAACCAACAATCCAATTTTGAGGCTGTACAAAGTGGCAAGAAGAAGAAAAAACAGAAGATGGTCCGAGCAGATCCCAGTTTATTAGGTGAGCAAAGCCTAAAGTCTCAGCTGGGTGTTAGAGGGGTGCAGGTTATAGCAGTATTATATGTGAGTCTCCTAGTGGAATGTTTTTGATAAAGGGAAATATTTCTTATACAAAATTAATTTTTAAAACCACTTAAATAAGTAATATTTACTGGGCATATCAGTGCAAGAGCGATGCTGCATATGCTGTAGGGAACAAGAAAAGTAATGACTTATATTGTGTGGCGCTTTAAAACTTTGAAGAGTTGCTTCAGATATAATACAGATTTTCCTAGAAGACCTTTCAGTTTAATTGGAAAATAATGCTAATGGAGAAAAGGAAAAGTTGTAAAAATTTAAATGCTGATTTGTATAGAAACTGATCGTAAACCACTAATACTTGCTGATATCCATTATATATATGTATATATATATTTATGATTTTCAGAGTCACTCTGCATTATGAGATCATGTTTCAGTTTACCAAAGAGTAAACCAAAGCCCTGAGGGTTTAGAACATTTTCCAAAGTTTCCAACACAGCTGTTCAGCAGTGGGGCTGGGATTTCAGAGGAGGCCTGTTTTTTTTGCACTCTTCTGTTAGCCACAACTATTCTCGTCTAGCATTGAGAACCAGAGTCTTCACACAAGACAGCTTCATGGAAATGGTGACACCAGAATTGGGGCTTTGAAAGACTGGCGAGAAGGACAGACAGTGGTATTTCTGGAATAATAGGCAAAGCAGATGCAGGCTGTTTGTGTTTCTTCAATTGGCCTAACAGCCTCACAGACAATGATGAAATTAAAATGATTCTCTGTTTATGAAGGTAAAGTAAAGTATTAAAAACCATGCTGTCTGGAGTAGAATGATTGTATTGGCGAAGATGGCAGGTAGGGATGTTGGCCCAGGCAGGAGGAAAAGTGGTTAGGAGGCTGAAGTATAGACCAGGTAAAAGATCCTGGTGGCCTAGAGAACAGGGATTTGGGCAGTAGAGATGGAGAGGAGTTAGATGGGGTTCAGAAACTTAGGGGACTGAATTGCCAGGGCAAGGGGAATGGACCGGTTTGGACAGCAAGATGGGTGGTGTTTCCATTTGCTTAAAGGATGAGCCCTGGAAAATGGAACAGGCTTATGGGGTGATGATACGGAATTTAGGTGTGTTGGGTGGGTCAGTGTGAAATGCCTATGGAGCTTCAAGTGGAGATACCCTCGTGAAAGAGGAGATAGCACAGCAAGAGGGGGATTGCCATCCTTCCCTGCCCTCAGGAGGGTCCCTGCTTTCCCTCCTGGGCTTCCTACTCTGGAGAAAACAAAATGTCAGTAATGGAAACCTAACTTTGGGGGCACCTGGATGGCTCAGTCGTTAGGCATCTGCCTTCAACTCAGGTCGTGTTCTCAGGGTCCTGGGATCGAGCCCCGCATCGGGCTCCCTGCTCGGCGGGGAGCCTGTTTCTGCCTCTCCCACTCCCCCAGTTTGTGTTCCCTCTCTCGCTGTCTCTCTGTCTGTCAAATAAATAAATCCTTAAAAACAAACAAACAAAAACCTAACTTTGAGGATTGCCCTTTGGAACTGGGGCCTGAAAGCTGGCTTGGGAACAGAGAACAATCTGGTGAAATTCTGTTTTCTTCTGCCTCAGAATTGTATTTTATTTATTTATTTGTTTATTTTTATGTTAAGAGTAGATGAAACAGTCTAACATTTTATCCAGTTTTGACAGAAGTGGGTGAATATAGATTTACAAGTGTCCCTGAAATTCTGGGTGTGGGTTCTAGCCAAGAAGCCCTGTTGCTCTTCAGCTGTGACTCTGGAAGGGTAGGCTGTCACTGAAAGTGAGGTGTGAAGCTCTTTGAATTAAATATTCAATCTGACTCCACCCCTGTTGCAGACACCAGAAAGAAAGGAACACTCTTCAGGGGGCATCTGGGTGGCTCAGTCTTTAGGCGTCTGCCTTAGGCTCAGATCATGATCCCAGCATCCTGGGATTGAGCCCCGCATCCGGCTCCCTGCTCAGCCAGAAGCCTGCTTCTGCCTTTCCCACTTGCCCTGCTTATGTTCCCTCTCTCGCTGTGTCTCTCTCTGTCAAATAAATAAATAAAATCTTAAAAAAATATATAAAAAGAAAACACTCTTCAGGGAGATGAGAACTTATTTTAGGAATAGAGTTTAAGAAATTTATATATGTTGGGGCGCCTGGGTGGCTCAGTGGGTTAAGCCGCTGCCTTCGGCTCGGGTCATGATCTCAGGGTCCTGGGATCGAGTCCCACATCGGGCTCTCTGCTTGGCAGGGAGCCTGCTTCCCTCCCTCTCTCTGCCTGCCTCTCTGTCTACTTGTGATCTCTCTCTGTCAAATAAATAAATAAAATCTTTAAAAAAAAAAAAAAAGAAATTTATATATGTTGAAGGAGCAGAAAAAATGCATATATGGGAAAGGGGAGTAAAAGTTCAACAGTGTTCAGAAAGCTCTGTTGTGTAGGCATGGACTTTTTTATGAAAATTTCTACTCAGCTAAATCTCTCTCTGAAAATTCCTCTAATAATTACTAACTTCTTTTTTTTTCTTTTTAAAGATTTTATTTATTTGACAGACAGAGAGTAGGCAGAGAGGCAGGCAGAGAGAGAGAGGGAAGCAGGCTTCCTGCTGAGCAGAAAGCCCGATGCAGGCCTCAATCCCAGGACCCTGAGATCATGACCTGAGCCGAAGGCAGAGGCTTTAACCCACTGAGCCACCCAGGCGCCCCTGATAATTACTAACTTCTGCCCCTTACCTACTCATTTCCACTTACTACTATTTTTAATTAATTTACAGATTGAGAAAAGTTAGTAAATGTCCGTCCATCAGTCACAGTTCACCATGCACAGAATGAGACAGTTCTAATTTGATCCAAAAGCATCCATTGAGAAGGTAGTCATTGATCAAGGGAGAACTTTGCGTCTAGAACAGAGCATCAGAGAGGCCCAGGCTTGTTTTAATGATCCATCACCTCCATTGTGCTGTGTCTTCTGTAGTTTTTAGAGCTACGAGGTGCCCTTGGTGAACCAGTATCCGTTACTTGGATATGATAATAGTCCACACACAATGGCATTTTCCCCAGTCATACTTTACAGTCTCTCAACCTTAAGAAATCATGCAAGTGAGTTGTAGTCAGTTCTGATCCTAACAGAATGTAGTCTTTAGAGCCAGGCAGAGTGGGCTTAAATCCTCCTTTGTATTGCTTTGGACTTTGTGGTATCCCAGAGCTTTCCCTTCTGTCAGATGTGGAGTAGATGTGTCTACCTTTCTGGTTTTATGACCCATCAGTGAGACTGTGTCTGCTTAAAAACTTAGCCCAGTAAGCAACATACTGTAGTCATGAACAAGTACCTTTTTTTCCCTTTTTTGGCCCCAGGCTGCTGGTTTTTTCCTGTCTTTCCATGATTAAAATTAAATGTGTGTGTGTGTGTGTGTGTGTTTAAGGTTTTATTTATTTGCGAGAGCATGAGCAGCGGGGGAGGAGCAGAGGGCGAGGGAGAAGCAGATTCTTCTGAGCAGAGAGCCTGGGGCTCAGTCCCAGGATCCTGGGTTCATGACCTGAGCAGAAGGCAGATTCTTAACCAACTGAGCCACCCAGGTGCCCCCTGTGTGTGTGTTTATTACATTTCTGCTTTTATCACATATAGCTCATTTTTATCATAATTCCTCTATTCCTGAGATACATGTGAAGTCAAAACCCTGCCTCAGAAGAGTAATAGCTCATTTCATAGGCTGTTTGGTCTTTAAGTTTTAATACTTACCTAATTAAATTGTTATTTACAAATAGGGACACTAAGCCTTTTGTTATTTTCAAGGGTAAAGGTCTTGTGGGTTGTGGCAGTGCTGTGGATGGGCAGAGCTGAGGCTGGGGTTTGGAGCCCTGGCCTCTCCTCGTCTGAGGCCTTGTAAGCAGCTTGAACCACAGCTTCCTTGGTTAATAAATAGTCATGTTTATGTTTTCAAATCATGGTATTTTGAGTCAAGAATATAATATAATTAAGCTATTTTTATTATGTAAGACTTTTTTATTATTGGTACATTTAAAATGTGTCTTTGTTTGAAAACTTGAACATTAAAGAACAAAAAGAGGGGACAGAGCACAAGTAATATTAACTGCTTTTAGATAGGAGAGCTTTGCCTGTTTACTTTTTTGATATTCAAATAGCAGTTGAAACAGTTTAAGATTTTGTTCAGGGTGGGTGAACTGAAAGCTCTTTTTCCTCATTCCAAGGAAGCCCAATAATACTTTTTATCAATCTTTGATTGTGGAGTTAGAAAAATTGCATACATGGGGCTGATGGGATTAGGTTTTCAGACCGTTAGTAGTGTTTGTGATTACTGCTCTTGCCTTCAGTGGGGGTGCTAAACCTGCTTTCTCTAAACTAGATTCCATTTTGGTTTATCAGTATGGCTAACTGAAATCTTTTGCTTTTGCAAGCCTACTCAACAATAGGCTGAGTTGAACAAAGTACTTTAATCTTTTTGTGCGGTCTTCCCTGTGAGAAAACATCTGAGGGCTGTGAGGATCTTCCCTGAAGCCTTCTGCCCTCGAATGGCAAAAGCTTTTGGCTGAAACTTTGAAAAGGTTTTTAACCCCGGGGGGTGGGGTGGGGAGGTAGTCCCAGTAGTGAGGGGGACTGAAGTGGTGTTACTCCCACTTAGATTTCACAGTCATCTGGTCAGGTAGTTACAGAGTATTTGGTATGTGTTATTCCTGCCCTCGCCTGTCCCCATCTCTGTTAAGATTCACCTCCCGAATGAACTTTCCCCACTAGCCAGCCTCACTTGGCCTTAACATGTGCTCACAGCCCAGATTCTTCTCAGGAATCTCTAACGTACTAGTTTGGAATTCTTTTTTTCCCCTCCCTTCTTAAATTATACCAGAACCCTAAGAAATAAATAAAAACGAAGAATCTCTCATTAGAAGAGCAGAATACTGCTCTCTGACCTTTATCCTTCCTTCCTTCTTCCTTTCTTTAGTGTATCTGTGGCATGCTAAAACATGAGAGACTTCTCTTCCAGCCCAGTGTCTGGAATTGGAGCCCCATGGTTGTCTGGATGTGGTCACTTATTGCCAATTTTTCCCTGCAGGGTTTTCAGTCAATGCTTCATCGGAGCGACTCAATATGGGTGAAATCGAGACTTTAGATGACTACTGAGCACCTGCCAGTGGACTGGCCTTCCTTCTCCTCTCTGCTGACCATGGATTCTCCACCTTTGGACACAACACTTACTCACCATTTACTCTTTATCACTCTGCAACAAATCACAGAACCGATCATCTCAGGCTTTTTCTTCTAGCCCTTTGTGTCCAAGATTCTTTAAACTGTTTTTGTTGGTGAGCATCTCAGACTGTAGATAAGTGGACCGGACCCTGTGTCTTGGGGGTGGCAGTTGGGATTCCTCCCCAACAAGGCTGATTTTGGGCAGCACCTGTTTACTGTGCCGTGATTTCATCTACTGTGTCCCAGAAAGTATGTTGGGATCTGCCAATAGCTATTTACTTTCTTATGTCACTTTTCCCCCTTCTATGTTGTTGTTCTTTTTAACCCCCCATAAGGGTAAGGGGTCTAACTGGTGCAATCATGAAGAGAGTTAATGGTAACAGACATTGGCCAGCAACACCATGCCATGGACTGTGACTTGAGTATCCAACAAGACAGTCCGAGCGCCCCAGTCTGACGGCTGCATTGCCACTGCTAACTTTGGGATTGCATCAAAGAGGCCCTGAGTGGGGTGGAGTTTAGATTGGATTGGTTTGATGTTGCACACCCCTCGCCTGTTCTTTCTGAGCATCCTTTCGGAGAAAGGATTCATTTTTTTCTTCATTAGATAGTGACTTCCAAGCAAGCTGACTTCTCCCCTGGCATTCTCCAGCCTGATTGGACAAAGGAAACCCTATGGCCTGGGAGAAGGACTTACTCTTTAATTTTTCCTTTCTTACAAAAACTGATTTTTCCCATAAATATTTTTACTTCAGAGGACTAGGACCAGTTTGTTTTGGGCCTTTCTGCTGAAAATTTGTCTCGTTTAAGAGGCAGCTAGGATCTTTACCATATGTATGAATTTGTATAATTTCATTTTGGATAGGGATAAACTTTTGCTTCTGATAAAAGCCCGGAATTTCATCTGGTTCCTCAGAGCATTGCGTGTGTGTCTTGCTGTGGCCCCAAAAGGTTTTGTTTAAAGATTCTAGAATGGCAAGTTGCTTGCCTTTTCTGAAAAGAAAACATACAAAACCTAACCATCTTTAAGACCTTCATCCATGGAAACCACTACACAGGAGAATGCAGTGGGATGGAGGGGATGGGAGAGAATGGGGGAGAGAAGCCTGGTTCTGGCTTCTGATCATGGCCTCCTAATACCCCTTCACTTCAGTTATAAATGTATTCAAGCCCTATTTATAAACCGGTACTCTTCCTGCCTCCTCCAACCCCCGCAGAACATCACCTGGAATTGCCAGTCACACTTTGGTCTGGAGCCATTGGACCATCCATCCCTGTGTGAGAAGTGTTGTGGTTCGGGTGGCTCCTGGTAGAGCACCTTTCCTTTCTGTCATCACTGCCTGAAGAAGGCTGGAGTTGCTCTGAGAGCATTTTGGTTTTGGCTGATTATATTTGGTTTCTATTTTTATTCTTTTGGATCTCCATTCTCCCTATCCCTTCTTGCCTCCCTCCCTCCCAAACATGTACAATAACTATACAGAGACTGCTACAAACTTGTATATAGTTTTTGGATCAAATAGCATGAGGAGATGGGGAACCAATAAAAGTTGGGACTCCTGCTCTCCTTTGCTTTGTAAATTCAAAAGTGGGGGGTGGGGAAAGAGGGATAGTTAAAATGTTTACAAAACTTTAAGCTCCCTCGGAACTTTTGCCAGTGTGGAGGAAAATAAAAAAGAACTTAAATAAAACATGGTGGTATTCTGTCTGAGCACCTCTTGTAGCTTTTGTCAAGGCTAAAGTCTTGCACTAAACCGTTCTCTTGGCACCTTGAAGACGCTCCCAATACGTGAGCACCCGAGACATGGAGGCAGCCATGGCTTTTCCTGCCAGGCTGTGGAACACTGGCTGGCTCTGTATTTAGGACTGTAGAGGTCAAGATAAACACAGGTAAGTTTGACCAAATGTCTTTATTCCTTTCACTGTCCCTTTCTGCTGATTCGTGGATGGTCTTCTGCCCTCATACCACGGACACACCCTCTGAATGTGCCTGTCAGAGCCTGTGCACACCTTCCAAACTAGACTCCACTGTGTGCTTGTTCAGGGAAAATAAAAATAAATAAAAAATTAAAGGACAAACATTTGGGGTGGGGTAGGTGGATTTGGGGTAGCAAAGTCATTTTTATCACGGAACATTCCATTTACTTAACCAGGAACCTTCTACTTGAGGAATTTCCCACTTAGTGGAAAGAAACCGCTGTTCCCTAGGAATGTTCCTCTGTCTCAGTTCTGCTCTTTTTCACACTCCCATCTGTCCAGTGACTTCCAACTACCACGTTATATCCCTTTCTATAAACTTAACTTGCAAATTATCTTAACTTTTTCTGAGTTCATTATATATATATATATATATATATATATATATAGATTTTTTTTTTTTTTTTTTAAGATTTTATTTGAGAGAAAGAGAGCATGAGAGGGGAGAAGGTCAAGAGGGAGAAGTAGACTCCCTATGGAGCTGGGAGCCTGACACAGGGCTCGATCCTTGGATTCTGCGATCCTGACCTGAGCCAAAGGCAGTCGCTTAACCCACTAAGCCACCTAGGCACCCTTTTTCTGAGTTTCGAAGTATTTCTTTTGTACATAGTTTGTTTTTACTTACTTTAATTTGGAGGCTTAACAAACATACCCAGACAAGATAGTTTTATTATGGAGACTTTCCCCTAGATAGTTGGTGTTCTGGTTACTGTTGCTGCCTAACAAATTACTCCATACTTACTTAAAACAACCCTTCCATTTTGTTGGTAGTTTTATGAGTCATGATTTTGGGGAAGGGCTCATCTGGACAGTTCTCCTGTGGGGCCGCCTCTGATTGTGGTCAGATGTCAGCTGGGCTTCAATCTTGGGAAGGTTCGATAAGGTTGGCTGGCCAAGATTGATCACTCGTGACTGGCAGCTGATTCTGGCTGATTCTGGCTGTTGGCTAGGAGGAGCTCAGTTGGGTTCATGGTCATGGGTCCTCTTCACGATGTTTTCAGAGTAGGTGGGCTGCTTAGGTGACAGTTGGCTCCCCACCAAAGGAGAACCAAGCAGAGTTTGTATCATCTGTGACCTGAACTCAGAGGTTACATAGTGTCACTTCTGTGGTACTTTTATTCTGTTAAAGTCCCCACACACCCACTGAGACTCAGGAGGCTGGGAACATGGGACTCTCTCTATCCTTGATGGAAGAAATAAGGTCACATTGTAGGAAGAGCATGTGGGGTGCGAGATGTTGTTGCCACTTAGGGTAATTATCTGCATAAGAGGAATCTATGCCATATACATCAAGGAACTTGAACTCTTCATTGGCTCTAAATTGAGGGATCGTTTTTAAAATTTCAGGATAGTTGTACCTCTGGCTTTATCTTAGTTATTTCTCTCCTAGGCAATCATTTTATAAATATGTAATAAGTGTGTCCTTTCATAAACACTTTTTTTCAAATTGATCAGGTAAAGAATTTGACATTTATTTTATACAAAATGCCCTCTGCATTATTAATAAGAATAAAAAGTCTGTAGGACTGACAGAAATGCCACTGTGAAATGAAGCTATTTCTCTCTTGTGCTTCCAGTCTGGGAAGTAGAATTTCCTCACAAGAGCATCAGGCATGTACATTCCAAACAGTTAAGTTATAACCAAACAAGAGCACATTCCAGATGGAAGTTGGGCTCCTAGTTGATAGGTTTCATGGAGCAAAAAGAAACAGCCTGGCTCTGGAGATGGATTTGGCCCTGCTTGAGTGCAGGCAATTCCTAATGAGGAAGCTGTGCTGCTTGCTGGGATAGTAGGGAGCCTGGGAACCTTGAAGCAATCAGATGTGTGATGTTTCTTTTAGGGATGTCATTAGATGTCCTGGGAATGATGAACCTATACAGCTTTTGGTAGTGCCAGTTCCAGACCGGGAGCCTTCGAGAATAGAGTTTCCCTCCAAGGATTAGTAAGGGGGAATGTTTTGCAACTAAAACAGCATTGCTGTGCTTCACGGTTTGGGAGGGACAGCACATAGATGCCAGGCAGCAAGGGAAGAGAAGTGGGCTCTTTCTCTCATTGTTGCTCTGTAGGCTAAAATCTATCACTAGCACCCATTTCGTTGCGGCAAACGGATGACAGCATGAGGATGAAATTCAGAATAGCTTCAATACTCAGTTCAGTCCCGCCAGTCTTCAGCAGAGCCATTGTTTATTTCCTAAAGATTGTTTACTTGTCCCCCCAAGTGTCGGAGTGGTGGACTAGTGTCCCTTGACCAAAAATCATTTTTTCCTTTGAATTTCTCTTTTAGCATGAGAAATGGTCCTGAAAATTGTCAGCGGGTCAGTATTAGGTTTGGCTGCGTATAAGACAAAAAAGCAAACAAAGTGACTTAAACAGATGGTTTATTTCTCAAGTAAAGTTCGGAGGCTGGCATGTTGTTCAGGGACCTGGGTTCTTTTTTTTTTCTTTTTTTTTTTTAACCATCCTGATTGTGGCTTTCATACTCACGGACATTCATGGTCCAAGGTGACAGAGCACCAATCATCAAATCCTGTATTCCAGGCAGGAGGAAGGACTGGGGTGGGGCAAAAGGAGCGCTCCTCCTGGCTTACTCAGCTCTTTCTAAAGGGCTTTTTTGGGAGCTCCACCCAACATCTTAAGTCTTAAGTGGAACATAAATATGTGTTTATTGCAAGAAAGACTGAAAATTTCAGGATTTTAGTTGACTGCTTTACCACCCCAAATACCACTGGGGTTCTGTTTCTAAGAACTGAGGAAGAATGGATATTGTATTGGTAATTAGCAGTTTCTAATACTAATTTTCTCTACTATTTTGAAGTTGCAAGGGTTTGGGATAGTTTGTGCACGCTGACCATGGGAAAAGAATCTTAGCAACTACCCCAATTTGGCCCGAGGACTGAGGATCTCCGTCTTTTCCAATGAGGAGGCTCAGAACAGGTTGTTTCCATTCTCATGCGGAGCTGGGAACCCAGAGCAGTTTCCAAAGGCCCAGCCTTGCTGTGTCTGGCATCTCCCAGTTTGTTTGTTTAAGGTGCTGTGTGGAGTGAACCTGCAAGTGGTTTTGTGAATGGAGTTCCTGGGGTCAAGCTATCAGATTTAATCCTGGTCCTATGACCTACCTTGGACAAGCATTTTTTTCCTCATCTGCGAAATGGAAACTGTCAAGTCATTGTGATCAGTAACTTAAAACACAAGTGCAGGGTTTAGTGCCCAGTGCATAAATGCTTGATAAACACTATTTGTAAACCATTGTGCCAGGGAGAAGGGCGTTTTGGGGTTCATGTAGGTGCAGTAGAGCGTTAATAGGGGTAAAGTTTCTGTTGGACACCTTGAAATTAGTGCAAAGAAGTTGCCCTTAGGCAATGTGGGTTCTGGGAGGCTGTTAGCTAGCGCCAGATCACCTGTGGAACTTGGAGTCAAAATCAGCCCTTGATCTCCATGACCCAGAGTTTCTAATTTGGAGTGGGACCCAGCACTGGACATTCTTTTGAAGTACTGAGTAGGCAGTCTGAGTGGGGAACCATCGCCTGCCTGAGGATCTGTGAGGTTTCATTCAGCTCTCACCTCCAGAGTGTGAGTGCGACCTGCACATGTGTCTGCATGTCCTTGCAGCACGCTGCTGACCGGGGTGTCTTCAGATTCAGCACCTGGGTTCCAGCGTGGTCTGGATGATGCCTGATAATCATCCTTCGCAGTTTCACTGAAGCCGGCTGAAGCTGAAATACAAGTATGGTGAGCCGCGGTCACTTACCTGACTCTTCGGGAACATGGAATTAAGCCGTAAGAGGGTCAGGGTTCCGGTCAACATTCAGTCAAATGAAAAAAAAAAAAAAAAAGTTGGTGTTGAAAAGGTTGATAGCAAAATAGGGAAAGTTAAGGTTACTGAAGGATCAACCAGTAATTGTAGGGAAACCATTAACACCATATCCAGTGATCCCATCATTCTGTCCGTTTCTAAGTGAACCTAATGTTTCTCCAGTTCACTTAAATCTCATCTGGATACTGTGTGTGTGTGTGTGTGAATACAAATATGGAAAAATAGAAAAATTGGTTTATATCTACAAATACATGTATATAAAAGAAGCAAGGAGACGGGTCTCTGGCTGGCTCAGTTGAGGGAGCGTGCAACTCTTGATCTCGGGGTTGTGAATTTGAACTCCATGTCGGATGTAGAAAAACTTGAATATAAAATCTTGAGAAGAGGGTAATACCACCCGAAATAAGCTGAGAATAGAATAGAATATACATAACTACAGTTCTTGTCCTGTACCACCTCCCAAGGCTATGGGTGATACTTGTACAGCTTCTTTCCTTACTACCTGTTCCATGTTCTTTTGCCCCCTACCAGCCCCTCAGGTGGTGGGGTCACCTGAACCATCATTCCTGAGGGGTCTGAGTCCTTAATAGTCCTGAGGTTATTTTAACTTTTGTCTTTAATTAGCTTTCCCCCGCCAGGTTCAGTTTTTTGTTTTGTTTGTTTTGTTTTTTAATGAAAGTTTTCAAGCATACAGAGAAGTAGACTAGTATCTTAGAAGTGTCTGGGAAGTCTCTGGATCTAAGTGCCAGCAGATTCTGTGTCTAGTGAGGGCCCTCTTCCTGGTTTGGAGACAGCTGTCTTCTTGCTGTGTCCTTGGGTGGCAGAGAGATCTCCTGTCTCTTTTTCTTTTTATCCACCTTTTGATTTTATTTACAAAGAAGAATTTATTTTGGGAATGCCTGGGTGGCTCAGTGGGTTAAGCCTCTGCCTTCGGCTCATGTCATGATCTCAGGGTCATGGGATCGAGTCCCACATTAGGTTCTCTGCTCAGTGGGGAGCCTGCTTCCCCCTCTCTCTCTGCCTGCCTCTCTGCCTACTTGTGATCTCTGCCTGTTAAACGAAAAATTTAAAAAAGAAGAATTTATTTTTTATTAAGATTTTAATTTTAATTCCAGTATAGTTAACATGCAGTGTTATAGTAGTTTCAGGGGTACAATATAGTGATTCAACAGTTCTATATATTTAGTGTTCAGAGTGAGTGTACTCTTAATCCCCTTCACTTATTTCATCCATCCTCCGACCCACCTCCCCTCTGGTAACCATCTGTTTGTTCTTTAGTTAAGAGCCTGTTTCTTAGTTTGTCTCTCTTTTTTTTTTTCTTATTTGTTTTTTCTTTGTTTTGTTTCTTAAATTCTACATATGAGTGAAATCATATGGTATTTGTCTTTCTCTGACTTCACTTAGCATTATACTCTGGTTCCATCCACATTATTGCAAATGGCAAGATTTCGTTTTTCATGGCTGAATAATACTCCATTGTATGTATTTTTCTTAAAGATTTTACTTATTTATTTGACAGAGATCACAAGTAGGCAGAGAGGCAGACAGGGGTGGGGGAGCGGACAGGCTCCCTGCTGAGTAGAGATCCGGATGCGGGGCTCCATCCCAGGACCCTGAGATCATGACCTGAGCCGAAGGCTTAACCTACTGAGCCACCCAGGCGCCCCCATTGTATATATTTTTACCACATCTGTATCCATTCATGTATTGATGGATGCTTGGGTTGCTTTCATAATTTGACTATTGTAGATAATGCTACTGTAAACAGATGTGCACATATCCCTTTAAATTAGTGCTTTTATATTTGGGTAAATACCCAGTAGCAATCACTGGGTCATAGGATAGTTCTAGTTTTAATTTTTGGAGGGCTCCATCCTGTTCTCTGCAGTGGCTGCACCAGTTTGCATCCCCACCAACAATGTAAGAGGGTTCCTTTTTCTAATTGCATCCTTACCAACACCTGTTGTTTCTTGTGATCTCATTCTAGCCCTTCTGACAGATACGAGGTATCTCATTGTGGTTTTGATTTGCAGTTCTTGATGAGTGATTTTGAGTATCTTTTCATGTGTCTGTTGGCTATCTTGTCTTATTTGGAGAAATGTCCGTTCATGTCTTCTCATTTGTTGAGTTGTATCAGTTCTTTATACATTTTGGATACTAATCCTTTATTATCTTTTACTCTTTTAAAAATCATCTTTCTTTCCCTTTGTCAGGGCCCCACCCCCATTACCTAATCTAACCCTAATCACCTCCCAAAGGCCCCATTTCCAAGCACCATCATTAGACATTAGAGGGCAAGTGCTTCAACTTATGAACTTTGGGGGACACAAATAGTTAAAGCAACTAGTGTAATAAACTTCTACCTAATATTACCTAGCTTCAACAGTTTACCAATTTTTATTTATTTTATCTCTTTTTCTTAGACCTTTTTTTTTTTTTTTTTTTTTAGGGAGGGTGGGGAAAGGAAGAGAGAGAATCTTAAGCCCAGGCTGGACCCTGATCCACACTGAGCTTAAGGGGCTTGATCACACAACCCTGAACATGACCTGAGCAAAAATCAAGAGTCAGACGCTTAACTGACTGAGCCACCCACGTGCCCCCCCTTTTTAAAAAGATTTATTTATTTATTTATTAGAGGAAACACAAGGGGGGGTGGGGGGAGAGAAGGACCCGCTGAACAGAGAGCCTGATGTGGGCCTCGATCCTAGGACGCTGGGATCATGACCTGAACCAAAGAGCACAAGCAGGGGGAGCAGCAGGCAGAAGGAGAGGGAGAAGCAACCTCCTTGCTGAGCAGAGAGCCCGATAATTCAGGGCTCAGTCCCAGGACCCCAGAATCATGACCTGAGCTGAGCCAAAGGCAGCTGCTTAACCAATTGAGCCACCCAGGCACTCCCCAACTTTCTTTAGACTATTTTTTTTTTAAAGATTTTATTTATTTGAGAGAGAGAAAGAGAGAGAAAACATGAGGAGGGGGAGGGTCAGAGGGAGAAGCAGACTCCCTGCCATGCAGGGAGCCCGATGTGGGACTCGATCCCGGGACTCCAGGATCATGACCTGAGCCAAAGGCAGTCACTTAACCAACTGAGCCACCCAGGTGCCCTCTTTAGACTATTTTAAGAGAAGTCCTAGATACATCACTCACATATTTTAATGTGCATGGTAACGGATAAGGATGTCTTTTTTTTTTTTTTTTTTTAATTGTATTTAGGTTAGCTCTACATCCAGCATGGGGCTCAAACTCAAAACTCCAAGATCAAGAGAGGCATGCTCTTCTGACTAAGCCAGCCAGGCACCTTGATAAGGATGCCTTTTACATGAAATCGTCACATTAACAGTGTTGATTAATAATATCTAAACCCAGTCCATACATGATTTTCTCAGATTGTCTTAAAGGTGTCCTTTTACGAAAGTTTGAATCAAAATCCAAATGAGCTCATGGATTGCATTTGGTGCAATCTAGTTCCTCCTCAAAAACAAAGTTGGAAAAACTGGATTATTTATCCATGGAATCCTGTATTTTGGATTCAGCAAGGAGCATCTTTCTTTTTTTAAGATTTTATTTATTTATTTGACAGAGATCACAAGTAGGCAGAGAGGCAGGCAGAGAGAGAGAGGAAGGGAAGCAGGCTCCCTGCTGAGCAGAGAGCCTGATGCGGGGCTCGATCCCAGGACCCTGGGAACATGACCTGAGCTGAAGGCAGAGGCCTTAACCCACTGAGCCACCCAGGCGCCCCAAGGAGCATCTTTATAGTGCAGTTTGTTCAGATTCTCCCCTCCCCGTCCAGGAAGACTTAACTACGGGCATTGTGTGCGTCCTGTCACGTCCCATCAGTCTCATCCGCAGGCAGGATTGGCTGTCTGGCCCGTTTTCACTCACCCATTAATACCGCTCTGTTGACCATTCATGCGGCAGTTTTAACATTCCTCGGTGGTCATTAGGTGGTCATTATCTACGTCCTATTATAGCATTTGTCATTGAAAAGGAGTGACTTTGCGGGGAAGAGGGGACCTTAATTTTGAATAATTCAAGACTTAGAACTTCCAAGAATGGTAGAAAGAACTCCAACATGACTTTCACTCCCACCTACTAACATCTTGCCACATCTGCTTTATCAGTTTTTCTGGGTAATCAGTTTTTCTCAATCATGACTCTCCGTAACTATATTTTTTTTAATGAACCAATTGGAAGCAAGCTGCAGACATTATATTCTTTACCCCTAAACATTTCAGGGTGTGTTTCCTTGAAATAAGGACATTTTCTTATATAACCACAGTGTAATTATTAAAATTAGGAAGTAAATGATAGAATAATTAATATCTAGGTTCCATTCATATTTCACCAATTGTTCCACTAATATTGTTTATAAATAGGAAACCAAAAGGTGCAGGATGCCATCAATGATCACTTTTTGTATTTGGTTTTCATGTTCTTGAGTCTCCTCTCATCTGGAACAGTTCCTCTGTCTTTGTCTTTCGTATCTTGACAACGATGCAGGACGGTGGTTTTGTAGAATGCCCTCAATTTGGGGTGGTCTGGTGTTTTCTCAGGATTTGATTGAGATTATGCAATTGGGCAGGAATAATACAGAAGTGATGTTCTGTCCTTGATGTATCATATCATTGATGATGTTGGTTTGAACCATTACTGGTGATGTTAATTTTAATCCCTTAGGAGCGCCTGGAAGGCTCAATCGTTAAGCCTCTGCCTTCGACTCAGGTCATGATCCCAGGGTTCTGGGATCGAGCCCCACATTTCGGTCCCTGCTTGGCGGGAAGCCTGCTTCTCCCTCTCCCACTCCCCCTGCTTGTGTTCCTTCTCTCACTGTGTGTGTCTCTCTCTCTGTCAAATAAATAAATAAAATCTTAAAAAAAAAAAATAATCCCTTGACTGAGGTTTGTCTGCCAGGTTTCTCCACTGTAATGATTCTTTTTTATGGGAGATCCTTTGAGACTTTATAAACTTCTAATTCCTTATCAAAATTTTTAAAAAGATTTTATTTATTTGAAAGAGGGCATGAATAGGGAGGAGGGGCAGAGGGAGAGGACAAGTTTAGAAGCAGGCTCCCGACTGAGCAGGGAGCCCAATATGGGGCTCGATCCCAGGACCCTGGGATAATAACCTGAGCCAAAGACAGATGCTCAACCAACGGAGTCTCCCCAGGCTCCCCTCCTCATCAGACTTTTATCCACTAAGTTGTAGCAGCAGTTGATTCTTGCTTGAACAATTAATGCTTGCCCAACTTTCCTTTTGTATTTATCCGCACTCTAAGAAAGCACCTTCCACATACACATGCATGTGCACATACTATATATTACAACCTGATAACATCTTTTGTGTGTGCACATGTTGTTCATTTGGTGCCCTCCACGTTGGCTTTTGTGTCCTTTCGCTACGCCCCCATCATTTTGTTAGCACTTCCTTACTTAGGCATGAGATGTTCTAGGCTCTTCCTCTACTTTTCCTTTCCCAGATTTGGAATTAGCCATTTCTCTAAGGAGTCTGCTGCTCTTGCAAGGGAGGCCGAAGGATTTGTGAGTGGAAGAGTCTCAGATTGTTTGAGTCTGTCTACCCAACTATCTCCATTCCAAATCTCAGTGTCTCACTCCTTTCCAGTTAGTGCCATAGGTTTCACCTAAGAGAATGGGCACGGCTGTGAATTCAAGACTGTGTTTCTGCAACTCGCACAAACCTGAGGCCTGGTTTGCAGCCAGTTATGCCCTGTAGCCACAAGAAATAAGATATTTCTTTAAGACTGCCGCAGAAGAGCTCTAGTTTTCTGGTCCTGACGTGACTTTCAAAATGAAAGCCTGAAGCTGTCGTTTTCTGCGAGCGCCCAAATGCAGTAAAAAGTAGCCGTCCATTGCACTGCTGTTGATCATCATACCACTGTAAGCGTCAAGTGCATATCTACTTGGTCTTTTAAGCCTTGTCTTCAATGGCCATTTCATGCAAAAACAACCCAATAGTCTTAACACACAGTATGCCATACGTTACCGGATCAGATTTTCCACTGACAGTGAGGTCTTCCCTGCAATTCAAACTCCAACATGGTGGTGAGCCAAAACTCAGAAACACATCTTCGAGGGCCTGTTTCTCAGGACCATTCCAGGTGCAAAGCTCTGTATGGGTCAGGGTCTGACTTAGAAACAGAGTTCGCTCGAGGTATTTCAGAGAGAAGAGATTTAGTGCAGGGATCTGTTTTAGGATGTCTGAAGGGCTGAAGGAGCAAAGAAGGGAAGTTTGCACATAAATTGACAACCACACCTAGGCAATTGACGTCAGCCAGAGCTGGAGAAAGATTCCCCAGAGGCTGTAGTGCTGTCGACTGAGGCTCCTGGCAAGGACACAGAGCCTGGACTTTCAACTCGATCTGGCTGCACATGAAGCCACCACCCCGTGACCCTGAGTCCCTGATGCTCTTAGCTGTCCGAAAGGGTCACTTCTCCCCTTCCCCTTGCATCTCACAAAAGTGCCTCCCATTGGCAGATGCTAACAGGAAGTCAGCTAGGAAGGAAGTTTCAAGTGTCATGTGGGGACGCGACTACCTTCTGTTGGTACATTACGTTGCAGGGCACAGAAAGTTGAGGGTGGGAGACTCGGAGCAAAAAACCAACACAAATGAATAAGCACATGAGAAGATACTCCCTGTTAACTCTATCCCAGAAATCCCAGGTGACTGAAACCAAATACTGAGTTCCTGTTGCGTGCTAGGCACGGTGGTGCTAGGTTTTAGAAGTGCACTGGTGAACAAAACACAGCTGCTGCCTTCCTGGGATTTACAGTCACAGGGTGGGGAGAGAAAACCCACGAACGCTTCATCTAGTGGTACCATTACCCATATCTGACAAAGGATGTTTATCTTGGATACACACATCAAGCAAAAATAAAGAGGTAGACCCCTCTAAAAAATGGGCAAAGAAAATTGAGCAGACCATTCAAAAAAGAGGATATTCCTTTGGTCACAAAACATGAAAAGCTGCTCAACTGTGTTAGTCATGCAAATGCAACCACAGTAAGACACTGTTACAGACCTCTCAGGATGCATAGAAAATAAAAGACTAGCAATGACCGGTGTGGGAGAGGATGTGGGGCAACTGGAACACTCATACTGCTCCTCAGAGTAGGAACTAGAACGAACCTTTGGGAAGACGGCTCAGCGGCATCTCCAGAAGCTACCATCTGCCTCCCCTCTGACCTCACAATTCTGTCGTCGAATTTATAACCAAGAGAAGCTAGCGGGTCTGTTCACCAAACAACACACTCAAGAATATTCACAGGAGCCAGATTCATAGAAGTTCTAGAAATAACGCCAACAGACACAGATAAACGGCAAAATGGACAGCAGAATGGTTGAGTGTGATAAAACAAAACAAAATAAAGCAATAAAACAAATGAGCTGCCACATGCAGCAACGTGGACGAAATCTCCTGGAATGTGGAACAGCAACAAAAGCCAGAAGCAGGAGTTCATATCCTATGATTACGTTTATTTGAAGTTCGGGAGTCGACCGAACTCCTCCATGGTGACGGAAGACAGAATCGTGCTTTGGAGGTACTAATGGGGGGTGGGGGACAGGAACATCCTGCTGGTGTGCTGGAAATGTCCCATATTGATTTGGGTGACGTTTGCCCTGGTGTACACATGCATAAAATCTCCTCAAGCTGTAAACCTAAGATTTGTGCTTTTTATGGTATAGATGTTATTCCTCAGAAAATTCACCTAAATAAATAAATAAATAAAATGTGAATGAAATGAGATTTTTTTGTAAATGTAAGTGCTGAGAAGAAATTAAGTGATGTGTTGGGTAGATGGGAGGCTGACTGATCAGAGCTGAGACCTGAATGGTGATAAGGAGATAGCCACATAATGAGCTGAGGGACTCCTTTCTGGGAGATGGGACAGCAAGTACAAAGGCCCTGTGCCAGGGCCCTATCTGGTGTGTTGGAGAAACCTAGTCAAAACCAGTGGACTGGAACACTGTGAGCAGGGCCAAGGCAAGCCTTTAAGGTGGCTTTTCTAAGAACGGGGGGATAGCACGAAGGGTGTGAGGTAAGGGATGTTGGCAGTACTTTCTGAGAGATTGGATAAAAATAAGGGAGAGAGAAACTTTTGATGACTTTTAATTACGTGGCCAGGACATCTGGAAGGTCGGCAACTGGGGTTCCACTGACTGAGCAGGACTGGGGAGGCACTGGAGTCAAGGTCAGTTTGGACACATTAAAGTGGACATACTTTTTGGATGCTCATGGAGCTGCTGGGGAGGCTGTGGGCGGTGGGGCTGAAGTTCTGCCCCAGACCTGGGCTGGACATAGAAGCCAGGAGCACACAGGTGGTGTTTTGAGTCTCAGGCACCCGGGAGAAGAGATAGCAAGAAGAAACAGGGCATCTAATGACGTGAGCTTTTCTGGAAAGAGACTAGAGCTGCTGAGGGTTTGGATTGAAACTGCTTTGGAAGTGCTTCTGTTGTTAAGAAGGTCTTGTTGAGTGCTGTCTCCCCACCAGGCATCGAGAGCCCAAAAGTGAGCAGACTGTGCAGTGCTGACCGCCTGGGCTTCAGTCTCTCAAGCCAAAGCCATAGGCACTAAACTGCAGATCCCTGGACCCACCCATGACCCTCTGGAACAGAGTGCTGGAGGTATCTGTCTTTTCCAAGTTCCCTGGGTGAGTGTTTTTGCACACCGAAGTTTGAGAATCTTACTTCAAGTGGCTGAGGAGTGTGTGTGTGTGTGTGTGTGTGTGTGTGTGTGTGTGTGTGTGACAGAGGAAGAGGAGGGGGGAGAGGGAGAGAGGGACTGGGGGGAGAGAAAGAGGGAAAGAGAGCAATTTCCTCTTTCTTTCCCTCTCGGAGGGTGGGGCTACTTTGGCGTTCAGGAAAGCAGTCTGTTCTGTAAGCTCTGCTGTGTGTGTGTGTGCATGTGTGTGTGTGTGTGTGTGTGTATGCATGCTTATGTGTGGGGGGCGGGCACGGTGTCCCAGGAGGACAGAGTTTGCATTGATGAAAACCCTTCCCAGCCCTTTGATACCTCTTTCCCGCTGCTGTGAAGTTAAGGAGCTCAGTCCTCGGTGTGTCCCACTCTCCGGCCGCGCTCCCTCACAGGCCAGGATGGCATTCTGTCTGGTCCTGCGCATGGCGCTGCTGCTGCTCTCTGGGGTCCTGGCCCCAGCAGTGCTCACAGGTAAGGGTGCTCCCTTGACTCTGCTGCCACCAGCCGCCCAGGGCCAAGAAGCACCGTGGGCCAGATTCTTTGTTGCCCACTGGACAGAAGCCCTTCCCAAGAGACAGGCCACCGTTTGGGGTGATTCTGCAGAAGGATTCTGTGAGATCGCCTGCCAGGAGCTGAGTCAATGTCCTGGGAATTGCTAGCCATGGACACGATGGCCCCTGAAGCAGGGGGGTGATTTAGGGAGCAAGGCCAGGGACTTCAGCAGACTGGGGGACATGGGGATTACCCCAGCATGCTGAAATCTGAAGGCTTCCAGATCTGGGAGTCAGGACAGGGCACCAGGCACAGGACAAGCAGCTGAGGGACTAGAGACCCTGGCTCCTAGGCAGAAAACCCCAGAACCCTGCTGGTTCACTTTTCAACCCTGCAAACCGTTCTTCTGCTGGCTTTCTGAAACATCCTTCCAGAGTGAGGACCCAAGTACTATTCCCAGCCCAGGGAAGTTTTCAGAGAGAACACAGAGCCTGAGACTTCTTAGCAAAACCATGCTGAGGACACTGGACTTAGGCTCAGTACTGAGGTCAAAATGGCCAGGTCTGGGGTGTGGTGAGAAGGAAGGTCCCAGTAGACTCAGGGTGCTGGCTCCCCGGACCTCAGCCCCAGTCCTGGGCATAGCTCTAGGGCCCTCTGCTGGGAGGGGCTGGCCCAGGCCAGCTTCAAAGCCTGAGAGAGAAAAAGCACAGACAGGTCCTGGATGGTTTTTCTTCAGAAGAAAGCAGTCTCTGTTGACCGTGAGGTGGGCCAAAGGAGAAATATTTCAGGCCCCTGTGTGTATATGTGTGTGTGTGTTGGGGGGTCCTGGGGCTGGAGGAAGGAGTGGGTGGGGAGAGCCCTGGAGACCTTCTCTGCGGCATGGGCTTTGGGGGGAATGTCTGTGCATCTACAGGGGTGGCACCTGGCTGCCAACCACCTAAGCATGGCCCTGGGGAGAATTGCTGGGGGGTGGGAGGCCTGGGGGGGACAGCTACACACTCAGACACACACACCAGGAAGAAATGATGGTGAGTCACCTGTGGGCGCGCAGGCCTCTAGATGCCCTGGGAGAAGCCCGGCTTTGCTTCCGGCTGTGTCTACCAACCGTTCTTTGGCCTTCGGTACCTCTCCTCATCTGTAGCATGGGTGTAACCGCAGGCAGCGGTTCTGCCTCCCGTGCAGGGGACGGGAGGCCTGCCCAGTCCGACACACGAGCTTTCAGGATGGGCCAGGCACCCTGTAACACTCAGGAAGTGTTGGGGAATGTGAGTCAATGTCCCCAACACCCCCTTTGGGTGCAGGGTGGTCTTGGGGCAGAACCGCCTCTCCGAATAGGCTGGCAAAGTGCCAGCCTCCCTTTATGTGGGAGATGTGCTGGCTGGGCAAGACAGGGGCCCGGTGTGACACCCCGGGAACTGGGAAAGTGACCTGAGTATCGGGTGGCATCTTCCATGGACTAGATCTTAGGACTGCGGTCCTTGCAGATCCCCCACACCCCACCCCACACCCCACTCCACCCCTGCCTGGTGGTCAAACTGGGTAGAGGCGAAGGTGTTGGCGCCGGCCTGCCCAGGTTCTGGGGCCACCAGGGGAGCTCCTGTCCAGTTTCTTGTTCCCTGAGTAGCCCAGCTCTTCCAGCCCAGGATGCTGGCTGGAGGCCCTGGATCAGACTGTGCATACACAGCCGGGGTGGGTGGGCTTTGTCCGCTGCCACAGGAATGTTTGGGGACGTGTTTGGCATCTCTAGGACCTCACCTGGCCTCACCTCCCTCCACGTGTCCTACCAGGAACAGGCGGGCCCACTCCACCCCCCAGTCTTTGGGGTTTGGGCTGGCTGTCGTTCTTCCTGCCAGTCTGGGAGGGAGGATGTTTGGGAAGCTCTCAGCCACCCAACTCTGGGCTGGAAGCTCCGAGCAGGTGTGTACAAGGCCTAGCAGGCCCCTGCCTTTGCTCGGTGGGCAGGGGTCCTGTACAGGCGGGCAGGGAAGGAGTGGCCCTGTGGCTGAGGTCCAGACCCAGCCTGCTGCCCTCCCTGGTGGCTGCCCGTACAGCTACTGGAGTAGGGGGAGCAGGCCAGGCTGAGCAGGCAGGAGGCCAGGGAAGGGATGAAAAGGCCCTTCATGGCAGGCACAAAGGCGGTCTGTGAGCACGGGTGCCTGGCCTCGGGGCCCTGCGGTCAGAGTGAGTGTTAAACAAACCTATTTACTGAAAGGCAGGGCGGCTGGAGGTGGTGGGGCTGGGGGAGAGCCCACCATGCCCGGGCCTGTGGCAGTGTCACGAGGTCCCCTACTTCTCTGGGTTCCCTTGGTCAGAGTCGCCGGACGTTGCTAACTCTGGTCCTTGGTGTTTAGGTCTATCACAGGCCCCCCTCAGTCCTACCTGCCTCTCTGTCCTCACCTAACATCCCCCTTGGGGCTCACAGCTCAGCTTCCATGGCCATGGGCTCCATCCTCCATGACTTTGCTTGTGCCGGTCCCTCTGCCTGGCTTTCTCTCCCTCATCTTCACACCTCTTTGGATGGGCCCTCCTGCTGGCAAGCCCCCTGACAACAGCTTCCGCTTAGGGGTCCCCAAGATGGATTTGGGGAGAAGGCGGATTATTGCCTTTAAACTCTGTTTTCCCCTTTTATTGCAGCAAATTGAGAAAATACAGAGATATGTAGGTGAGGATGGGCCTCTTCCTGGCGCCGGTGCCTCCTTCGTTGGGAGGGGCGCAGGGAGCTGGCCGGCCTTTGGGGCCCCAGCTTCTCGGGTGCCGATGAGCCTCTGGGGTCTCCCATGATGGCCAGTGACAGCAAATGCAGAGCGCACAGACCCAGCCGACCCGAGTCCGGCCGGGGAGGCCCCGGGGCCAAGGCAGCCGCTCAGGACAGCGCGACGGCATGGTTGGCTACTTGCGTGAGCTCAGAGAGACGCGATCCAACGCCCATTTCACAGGGTGGGAAGTGCAGTCGGGGAGGGGAAGTGAAGTCCGTCTGCTGGGGTCCCAGGGTGGGTGACAGCATGACAGAGCCAGGCTTGGGACCCAGACTTTTTGATCTGGAGGCCTGTGGTTTCAGCCCCTCAAGCTTTAGGGCCTGGGTGAGTGTTGCAGGGGTAGGAGCAGGGATGAGGCAGCCTGAGCCAGTGTGTCCGGCAGGGAAGGTCCAGGCTTCTGTGGGGAGCAGCCAACTAAGGCCGGCTCTTTGGGGGGTGGAAGGGGAGAAGACCTGGGTGCACCCCCAACCGCCCTGCTCAGAGGGAGGCCCCCTCTCCCCCAGAGCTGGCTCCTGGGCTCTGGCAAAGGGCAGAGATAGAGGCTTACGTGGGCACTGCTAGCTCCAGGCCGCTGATTCCCCCGTGGCTGCCCAGGTCGCTGGGCCTGGTACCCTGCAGCCCTGTGGAGGCCTCCCTGCTGTGGGGGCCAGTAGTGTGTCCACTTAACTGGGAAGACAGGCAGTCTGTCAGACCTCAGGGCCTAGCCACAGACATACTCAGACTCTTTCTCTGGCCCAGCCCCTGGGAGCCTGAGGCGAGTGTGCCCGGGGCCTGGCACCTTCCATAGCAGCTATGAGGCTTGCAGACCCCTGCCCCCCCAAGGCAGTGATGATGGAGACCTGGCAGGGTTATCGCCCCCCTCCTCACAGGGTGATCTTCGCAGTTGGTGGGGGGCCAGGGAGGACCCAGACACCGGCACTTGGGTTTGGCCTCAGGCCCTGCAAGCAGGAAGCTTCCCCCACACTGTGTGTCAGGGCCCTTTTGCCCCTGGGAGATCTCCTTGGCAGGGCCGCTTTCTGAAAAGGGATGCCGGCTTGGGGAACCCTTGAGGACTAGGACAGAGGTTCCCGCCTGCAAGCTGAGCCTCAGAACTGATCCAGCCCAGGCCTGGGAGAGGCTGCAGCGGCAGGGCCTGGGGAGTCCTGTACAGCTGGATTGGGAAGAGATTTTGAGTTTACCTCCAAGTGGCAAGAGCAATCCTAGGGAACGCCTTCGCCACATTTGCTCTTCTTCCTGTCTCTGCCTACCCACTTGAGCTATCTGAATGCTGACCACTGAGGAGTAAGCTGTAGACATCATGCCTTTTGTCCCCTCAATGCTTCTAAGAACAAGGATCTTTACATCACCAGTCAGTTATCTCAATGAGGACCCGGACATTGATATGGTACTGTTATCCAAGCTGCAAATTCCTACTTCCCCACGAAACCCCACAGCGCCCCCCTCCCCAGCCAGGAGTACCTGCTGCATTCAACCTCCTGGGTCTCTAATCTGGAACAGTCCCTCAGCCTTCCTTTGTCTTTCTTGACCTGGATGTTTTTGAAAGCAGTTATTTTAAGACTGACCCTGAATTTGGGTTT
Source organism: Enhydra lutris kenyoni (assembly GCF_002288905.1). NCBI lineage: Eukaryota > Metazoa > Chordata > Mammalia > Carnivora > Mustelidae > Enhydra > Enhydra lutris. The sequence continues at coordinate 40,765,826 of NW_019154085.1, forward strand.
CACTGATGTTTCCTCGTGATTTGTGATTTGCCCCAGGTGGGCCCTGTTAGCAGGAGAGACCCAAAAGTCCCTTTGTTTCCCCCCAGCACAGCCCTTCTCTGGAAGCTGGTGAGTTTTCAAGCAGCTTGGCTCGGGCTTGTCTGTGCCAGAGGGAGCTCTCGGCGGGTGAAGCCTGCGGAGAGAAAGGTGCCCCAGGGACCTGCAGGCAGGCTGGCTGGGGCTTCAGGAATGACACAACTTCCCTGGTGGTTTCTGGGGGAGTGTATCCTGATATTTCATCATCTGGGGGCTTCTGAGTCCCAGCAGCGCTCCTCCCTGGGCCCCCCTAAGCCTTGGTTTTCTTAAAGAGAGTTCCTAGCAGCTGGAGTCAACGAGATGGTGTTGTGATGCCTGCGGAGCCCTTTCTAGGGACTGCGTGGGGGCTGAGCATCCCCGGATCACAATTCAGATTAGGCACTGGGGAGCTCTGACCCTGCTAAAGCCAATGGCCAGGACTAGGGGGTGGTGGGAGCCTGGAGACTGTCTGTCATTCTGGTCTTGAACTTTAACTGGGGGGCTGGGGCCTCCTCTCGGGGAAGGATGGGTGGGTCTGGGGTTGGGGTAGTGCTGTGGGGCCCCTCAGACGAGGATCCTTGGTAGGGAAGGGAGTGAAACTGGCATGGGCCGATATGGTGGAGGTGGGGATATGGGGCTGGGGTTTTCACACAGGCCTCTCAGTGTCAGCCTGTCCCGTTCCCTGAGGCCCCTGGGTACTCCAAACCTTGCCAACTCCCAACCCATGAGCAGAGAGAGGCCTCTGCACAAAAGCTGCACCGGGACTGATGGGCTGATTGAGCCCCAGCCTGTGGGGGTGGGGGGCCATCGTCCCTTTCTTGGGGCTTCCCTTACACTGACCATACACCTCTGGCCGTCCCTCTGGCCCTGTCCTGTCTGGAGACAACAATATGCTGGCATCACAGTTTCTTAGGATGCAGAGTCTCCTTGGGGTTTAAGCCTTCAAACATGGGGTACGTGTGGGCACTAGACCCCATGTCCTGTGGGCTGTGTGGCTCTGCCCAGGTCAGGGCAAAGGAGGGGAAGCAAAGGAGGGGTTTGCCTCTCCTCCCCACCTCCTGCAGCAACAGCCCCCTCATGGGGCTCTGGGTAGGCAGGGATCCCCCTTTCCTGAAGGGAGAATTGCCTCACCTTCCTGGCCTTTTCTCCAGGGTGAAGGCTGCCCTGCCCTGCCTTGCCAGGGCCTCTCTCAAGGGTCAGTTATCTCACCCAGGCCTACAGAGCCCAGCAGTTCAGATGAGGGTCCAGGGGCTGTGCTGGGAGGGGTGAGTGACCTGCTCAGGCCTTCTGGAAGCTGGGCGGCCAGCTCCGAGCGGGTGCTCACCGCTGTTTACTAGAAGAACCTGTTGGGCCCCTCCCCCTCTCCATTATTCCCCCCAATCCCTCATCAGTCTGTCTTCACTGGGCTCAGAAGCAGCCTGGCCCCAGCAGAGGTCCTGGAGCCCCGGTGAAACTGAACGGTTGGTTCAGCGCTGACCCCAGAGTCCCGCGCACAGCGCCACCTCCACAGTCTGTTCCCTGCGGGGGGCCTCGTCCCTGTCGGCCCTGCCGCCGGCTCCCCAGCGCCTGTCCTTGGCCTTGCAGCCGAGGGTCCGCAGGAGCCCGCGCCCACCCTGTGGAACGAGCCCGCCGAGCTGCCGTCGGGAGAGGGCCCCGTGGAGAGCACCAGCCCCGCCCGGGAGCCCGCGGCCACCGGGCCCCCGGCCCCCACGGCCGCGCCGGGCCCCGAGGACAGCACGGCGCGGGAGCCGCTGGACCCGGGCAGCGGTAGGCGCGGCCGGCCGGGCGGGGGATGGGGGGCGCGGGGCGGGCGCGGGCGGCGGGGGCTGACCGGCCCTCCGTCCTCCGCAGGCTCGCTGGGGCCCGGCGCCATCGCCGCCATCGTCATCGCCGCCCTGCTGGCCACCTGCGTGGTGCTGGCGCTTGTCGTCGTCGCGCTGAGAAAGTTTTCCGCCTCCTGAAGCGAATAAAGGGGCCGCGCCCCCGCCGCACGGCGCGACTCGGCTGCAACCCCGGTGGCGCCCCCGTGTCTCGAGTGTGTCTGCGCGTGCGTGTGGGGGCGAGCGGGGCGGGTGACAACTCGCAACACGTGAGTGCCAAGACCCCACTCGGCTGCCCGCGCCCCTGGCTCCCGCCGCCCCGGCCCTGCTCCTGTCCCCGAAGTGCCCAGGGCCCGCCTCCAGCGCTCGGGCGCAGACTGACTCGCGGCCCGGAGCTCGGGGCAGGCGGGCAAGGCAGGGATCCCAAGCAGAGCCTTGTTCGGAGGGTGGGGGCGTCTTCTGACCTGGTCATTAGGCCATCTGTGGCTCTGAGCGCCAGACCTGTCCCTCCGGCGTCCCTGGGAACCCCTCCACCTCTGGGAGCCCCAGGAGCAACCGGACCACAGTCCCAAGCAGCCTCCCTCTAACTCCCCGTCTGGCCCTGGCTCTCCTTTCTTGGTCACATCCTTGGTTTTGCACACTTCCCCGGAAGGCTGGCTTTTGTGATTGAGAGAAGGGATTTAAAATAGTGGCTGAGCTGCCCAGGGCTTGGCAGGAAAGAGGCCTGAACTGGAAAAAAAGAAGACCGGAGGCTTGAAGGAGGGACCGTCTGCACACTCTGTGATGGTTTGATACCTTGGGCTGAGGTGTAGGTGTTGGTGGAGGGAAGCTGTTCCTCCTCTACTTTCACTGTTTCTAGCAACGCTTTTGGCCTCCTTCGCTTCCCTGAGCTCCTGACCACTCCTGCTCCAGCTAAGACCAGTTTTTCCCTCCTGGATACTCCAGATGAGCGCTCGCCCAAAACACATGGGCGAAGTTTCCATTTGTGAAAGACTGTTCTAAAACTGACCAGTTCTCATGAAGCTGTTTAAATGACTTCATTCCACGTAACCTCTGGTAACCAAAGCCCTAGTTAAAGCAGATGATCCAAATCAGCATGCTCTTTACCAGCCTCAAAAAGATGAGCTGGACAAGGGCCAGAACCAATGGTCACCCCCCCCCCCTTGTCCCAGGGTTTCTCCCCCCCCCCCCCAAGAGCAGCATAGGGCTCAAAACTGGCCCCTCTCTCCCTGCCCCCACTGCTGGGGGCCTTAAGTGTGGGTAATCCCCCTGGGGGCATAGCCCAGAGGCCCCATGAACATCAGCCCCTCAAAACCAGAGTGTTGCACATGTATGCATGTTCCAGAAATCCATCCAATTCTCACAGGCTCTCAGTCTCAAGAATGCTAGGAGCCATATTGTGGCCTGTGGGAAGATGCTACGAAGTCCCACTTGACCCAAATCCTGGGCTTCTAAGGGAGGGCCTGTTCTGGCGTGGAGGAAGGAGTGTCCTGGCAGAAAGAGGGTGGTCCCAGGGATGCAGGGCTGGGCAGGGTCAGATTCCAGGCCTTCCACGCTCCAGGACAGAATAAAGGATGGCGGTGGAGCACCTGTGAGGGTTACCTGGGCTGGGCAAGGAGCTGTGGCCTTTGGGTAACTTGCTAGCACCAAAGTGGGACGAAGTGCCCAAGGTGGGAAGTGACTGGTCAGGTAGGAAGCCCCAGCCCCGTGCCTGGTGTTAGATCCCCTTTGGGATCACCAGCCCCTGGTACCTCAGCCGCCCTGTGCTCTTCCAAACCTGCATTCTCACTTCCACTGCAGCAGAAGGGCACCCCCAAATCCCTCAAATAGCATCTTGGTTTCTGAAATCCTTCCACAGGTCGAGGCCCAAATCTTCCACCCTGAGGTCCTGACCCTGGTTGCTTCTTCCTGTCCTGGAAGCCACCTCAACCTCCTCCTTCAGGACATGCTACTCCATTGGCCTTGAAAGGAGTTCTTCTTTCCCTGCCCAGAACCAAACACCTCATTCCTGTGTGCAGCAGAGCAATAAAGAACAGCACGTAACCTCCATTATTTTATACATGATGCTTCTTTTAATGCAGCCAGAAATGATATTTGCTTTTCTCGAAACCAAAATCGATACAGGATGCAGTGACCAATTCATTCCTCACAACACCTGGGCTCCTGAAGGGGCCAGAAGACACAAGTTACATCAGCTTGTCAGGGAGCCAGAGGTTGCATGGGCCCTCAGCCAAGCTCTGGTAGGCCTGCCATGAAGCGGGGCCTGGCCGTGCAGCCAGAGACTGGCAGAGGCTTGGGGAGGGGAGGACAGAGGCATTTGGTCTCTCAGTCCTTTGGATCGGAGACCACGGGCTGCTCATCAAGCTCAGGCAAGGGTGGTCCGTCTGCTCCCCTGGTGGCTTCTAATGGCTTCCAGGGTCGAGAAGGACGTGTGCAGGGGGTCATGACAATCCTTCCAGCCTGCCCTCGGCCAGGGACCCCCCGGGGTTGGGGGCCTCTCCCAGTGCCTGGGAAGGCCCCTGGAGCATGCCGGGTCCACATCCACCCCCTCCAGGAGACAAGAGGGAGAGGTAGCAGAATACTGTTTAAAATACGCTTTCTCGTTTATAAATGCAGCAGAGGAAAGACGTGGCACCTTTTCTCCAGTTTGCAAGCGAGGGGGCCGAGACAGGCGAGCACTCAGCCCGGGGCAGCGAGAGGGGTGGGGGGGCTCCCGCATGAGGCGCCTGCCTGCCCCCGGAGCCCCTCCGCTGTCCGTCGGGCTTTGCCTGCCCGGCGCTGCTCCAGCCCGCCCTCGTCCTCCCGCCAGGCTAGTGACCCGGCCCGGGGTCACTGCCGGTTTCGGCTGCCCAGCTTCCTGCGATCCTTATTCTGGCTGCGCTGTGGGTCGTCCATCTTGTGGACTCGGAAACATTCCTTGAGGTTCTGGGACCGGATCTTGGGATTCAAGATCTCCTCAGTCATGGAGCTGGGGAACCAGCCTCTCTCCTGGTCATGCAGACGCTCGCCAAAGATCCACCCTGTGCAGGGACGGGTCGGGGAGGGTCAGGCTGTGGGGGTGAGGGCTGAGTCTCCTTCCCGGCCGGGGCTCCCTTCCGTTTGGGCGGCAGCGACGAGGGAGGTGCGGGAGCCCTTTCTGAGAGCACCTGCTCGACGGCTGCTGCTGGAGACCCTTGGTTGGGTTTCTCCCCAGAAGCCGGGAAAGCACTGCCCTGACCCCCTCCGGGCGAACGCGGTCCTGGGATGCCACGGTGTGTCTCAAATGTACTGACTCTGGACCCCATTCCTGAGCCCTCAGCAACCGTCTGCCGCTCAGCATGAAGCCAGGAGACCCCAAGGGCACCACCATCACCCTTGTCAGGCAGCCTGTCTCTGAGCCTCAGCCCTGTGACGTCTGCTTCTGCACACGGGGCTCAGACTACCCCCCCATCCCTCGGACTGGTGCAGAGTCTGGGGCACCAGTGGGGCGGGGAGGGGGTGCGTGCGTGGGAGGCGTGCGGGCACCAGGCCTCACCGTCTTCAGTCTTCTCCAGGATGTTCAGGATGTCGGCCAGCTCCAGTGTCAGTTCATCCGGCTGCTGGCCCACATACGGGTGCACGCACTGTACCTGGGGGCAGTCTGAAGGCGGGAGGGAGGGAGGCGGCTCGTCCCTGTCGCCATGCCCCCCGTCCCACTCTGTACCCGGCAGACCCTGGACACCGCCCCCCCTTGGTTAACAGGGCAGGCGCGCCTAACAGAGCAGCGCAAACTCCCCCAGCAACTGGAGGGGTCTGTCCGGGCGAGAGGAGGATTTGGCTCCAGAGAAAACACTGTGAAAACGGCCAGGGGCTCTCACAGTCTGTGGATAAAGGGAGGAAGAGGCTGGGAGGGGGGTTATTCTGGACTTTGGAAGGAGCTTCTAGGCCCTGGGATGTGGTGCTGGGAGCAGCTGTGGGAGGGCCGGGACTTGGAGAGCAGTCAGGGCTCGAAGTTTCTCTGGGAGGCAGGTGGGCCGTCACTAAGGTTTCACAGAGCTGGCAACCCCAAATCACATTGGCGTTTGCCTTCTGGGCCCAGATTCCTCTTGGTTTCCCTGTGGGGCCTGTCACCTAAGATCCAGTGACTTATCGCATTATCAACCATCCACGTGTCTGTGAAGTCGGTTACACTGATGTCCTCCCTTGGGGTCGGTGCACAGGCCCCTCCGGCCGTGGAAGCCACGCTGGCGTCTGGAACAGCGGGCTCGCAGGCACTAGCCATCCCGGCAGCGCAGACAGCACCTGCCCGCACCTGCCCGCACCTGCCGGGGCCTCCTCCTCCCTCAGGGCACTTACCCAGCAGCCGGGAAGTGAAGGAAACAAACTTGGTTCTCCGATTGGGGGCCAGGGAGGTCATCCAGCGCTTCATCTCACTCCTGGGACATGGAGGAGGACATGCTGAAACCACGGAGCAACGCCCCCCCAACCCGGCACCATGCCAGGCCCCCCATGAGGCCACAACAGGACGGCGGGGGGGGGTGCCCAGAATCCAGGGGAGAAGCGTGGGGAGCCCTTACAGAATTTCCCTGACACGTGTGAAGGTCAGCAGGTGAGGAAGAGTCCCCCCCCCAGACACCCCAGACATCCCTGACGCCACAGGCTCTCAGACAAGGAACCAGGGAAGGCTGCCGTTGGTCTGGGTGGTAGGAACTGGGCCAAGATGGGGGGCCGTGCCCTGTGAGCTCCGTCCGGTGGGGACAAGTGCAGGGCAGCACACGGGGCTCACAGAACGGTTTCCACCTGACCTTGGCTGTCCCTCCCAGAGCCCTAGGGCTGCAGGGCAGGTGGTCCGGCTGCTCAGAGGGGTGAGAAGATGGCCCTGGGACCACCCAGTGACATGGGGTGCTGGTCAGCGAGACCCGAGGGTTCTACGTCTCATCAGGAAAGAGAGGCCTTTCCAGAACCTGAGACCCAGAGGGGACACACGCGCGCGCGCATTACACACACACACACACACACACACACACACACACACACACACACACACACCATGCCCGACATACGGCATCTGGGGGCCACCAAGCACATGCCGAGCCCCAGAGTCATGCTTGCTCCACCTGGAAGGAGACTCGGAGGCCCCTTTGGTGTCCGGGGCAGGGCTGGCGGCACGGGGCACTCACTGAGAGGTCGCTTTCAGCATGTAGGTGGCCTCCCGGTCATCCGCGTTCTCCAGCAGCCGTAGGATGAACACGTTGGCCAGTGTCTGACCCTGGTCCTCCAGCTCTTCCACGCGGAGGAGGCCCCGCGGGGCCGAGTCAAATACTTGGTACTTGTCTCTGGGGACCCAGGGTGACAGGGTGGGTGTGTTGGTCCCAAGGAGGCCCCAAGGTCCTGGGGAACCCTCCATCCCTGGTCCTGCAGGCTCTACTGTTCTGACCATTCCTCACCTCATTCTGGAAGCCCCTCACCTGAACACTGGTCTCCCTCTCCCCAGACTGCCACCTCCCACGGCGACCGAGGGGGTAACCTGTTGCTGTTGGCCCAAGCCGAAGCTGTCCCCGCCCCACCCACGGCCCCCCGTGGTCAGGGGCCCCATGGCTCACCCGGGTATCTGCCGGCAGATCACCAGCAGGTCGTTGAAGAGGAAGAGGTAAATTTCCCGGAAGAGTTTCTTGGTCCGCAGGGTTCGGGATGTTTTGGGGCCTGACATCTGCTGCAGCTCACCCTGCTTCAGCAGCCAGCGGGAGTGGGAGATGATGGGCACCGACTGGGTGGGTGGGGGCATGGCATCAGGACGGCTGTGCCCCTCCAGCTGCCCCCCAGGCTCTCCCTGCCTCACTGGAGTGCTAACCCGAGGAACAGCACAGGGGTGCTGTACAGGGAGAGTGGCGGATGGAGCAGTCCTGGGCAAATGCAGGAAGGACAGTGTGTGTGTGCGTGTGTGTGCATGAAGGTGCACGCTCCCGTGTACACAAGTGTGTGTGCCTCTGTGCATTTGTCTGCTGTGTATGTGCTTGTGTCTAAGTGTGCCTATGTGCACTTGTGTCTATGAGTGTGTGTGTGTGTGTGTGTTTGTACATGTGGGCACCTGCAGAATCAAAGGGGGAGCCCGGTTCACAGGGGAGAAGAGAGAACTGCATGTCACGGCACAATCAGGCCAGGTCTGCAGGCCCCCACGCCACAGCTGTGGGGAGGCTCCCAGCACCCAGTGGTTGGCCCGGCAGGTGGAGACATGGGGGGAGCGCAGAAGGCCGTGTGTCCATCCTCAGCGGGTGCTCAGTTCCTGAACACAGGAAGAGCTCAGGGACCCTCAGTGGGCATGGTGTGCTCATGTGCCCATGTCACCAGAAACCAGTCCCCAGGGACCCTTTGGGCTCACGACGCCTGAAGCCTGACACAGAGGCGGGGGAGGTTGGAAACTGCAGTCAGATTTTCAGTGTCACCCCCACCCCGGCTCCCCAGTTTAAGAATTCCTGGAATGGTCCCTGTGACATGCTTCATGTCAACTAAAGGCTCAAGGTCTCACAACCAAGAAATGAGGACAGGCAGCTCCTGGGCCCTGGCACGGCGTCTCTCAGAAGATAAGCACAGGCCAGTGCGATGGCATGGTCGCGGGTGGCAGGCAGGGGCAGCTGGGGGGTGCCAAGGGAGATGTCCACGAAAGGTGCCACCGCACTGAGACGCAAGGGTGGCCTATCACTGAACCCGACTGGGGACAGATGCCCTAGGCCAGCCCAGCTGGGCTGGGGACACATGGCCCGGTGCAGGCTCACCTTGATCTTAAACTCCATCTTCTTCTGAATACTGATCATCTGCTCCGTGCGGCTCATTTTCCTGACACCCTCATTGCACGCTTTCACCACCTGGCATAAGAAGGGGGACACGTGAGGCCAGGGGCAGCCAGCTATTCCCAGCCACTGCCTCTGTCCTCTCAGGTGCCGGAACGCACGCAGACACCACCTCCAGCTGAAACCGGCTGGTCCACGCCACGTTATGGCGTTAATGATTAAAAACTGCAATAATTTTATATGCACTAAAATGGAGAGCAAAGCCAGCTTGGAAACCACAAGCCCCTTTAGCAAAGATTATAGCTGTACGAGCAGATTTGCAAGGGCGGCGCCCCACGTCAGCAGCCAGGGGCCGGATAACCCACTATCTTTACCCTCCTTCTACTTATGGGCACTCGCTCAATTTTTTTTTTTGGTACTGAATATTAGTTACTTTTATAAATTAAGAAAAATCCAGGGCGCCTGGGTGGCTCAGTGGGTTAAGCCGCTGCCTTCAGCTCAGGTCATGATCCCAGGGTCCTGGGATCGAGCCCCGCATCAGGCTCTCTGCTCAGCAGGGAGCCTGCTTCCCTTCCTCTCTCTCTGCCTGCCTCTCTCCCTACTTGTGATCTCTGTCAAATAAATAAATAAAATCTTTAAAAAAAAAAAAGAAAAATCCACCTTTATTTTTATTTATTTTCTATGGATTTTACTTTTTAAATTTTTTTTCATTTTTAAAAATTTCATTTTTATTCAACAGAGAGAGACACAGCGAGAGAGGGAACACAGCAGAGGGAGTGGGAGAGGGAGAAGCAGGCCTCCCGCATGGCAGGGAGCCCAATGTGGGGCTCGATCCCAGGACCCCGGGATCATGACCCGAGCCAAAGGCAGACACCCCAACGAATAAGCCACCCGTGCCCCTGGATTTTATTTTTTAAATAGTCTCTACACCCAAATAGGGGCTCAAACCCACAACCCTGAGATCAAGAATTGCATGCTCTACAGACTGAGCCAGACAGGCGCCCCTAAAAATCCACCTTTAAGGAAAAGGTAAACTATGGGAAGCACAAGTATAGCTTTCATCGGATAAGAAAGAAAGGGAGGTGACAGCAGAGGAACTTAAGAAACAGAGAGCCTGGCCCCTGGCACACAGGCCTCTCTGGGCGCAGATGGTCACTGGACTCACCCCCCGGGGCCCAGTGGTGGCTGGGAAGAACCCCCGCCTGACAGGTGTATGAGTCCCAGAAGTGGGGAGGCAGGCAGAGGGCCCTGAATGATGCCCCCCGGCTCCCGGGTCATTCACCCTCCCTGACCAGCCTCACAGGTGGCCAACTGGTAAGGGACAGGAGGAGGGGCCTGCCAGAGGAGAGGATGCCCGGCAGCCACCCATGCCAGGAGGGACATACGTGCTGAGCACCGCCCCCCCCACGTCTCCTCCTCTGAGGTCAACTCCCAGGAGGAACCGCTTCTCCAAGGGTGAGGAATGCACATGGTGTCTTCCCTCCTGGGCGGGAAAAGCCCAGGGCTTGGCAGGACCCGTGAGTCCCCGCAGTAGACAGGAGGGGAGTGGCCTGGGGATAGGACGAGGCGTGCGGAGAAAAGGATGGGGCAGGGCTATGTCAGGGCACAAGGAGAGCCAGATCCTTGGAGCGGCACAGGAGGGAAGACACTGGAAGCCAGCAAGGACAAGTGTGGGGCCTGGGAGAGAGAAGGTTGGTGGGGGGCAGCAGAGGTCACCGCGGCTTAAGTCTGGGCGCTCAGCAGGGGCCACACCTATCTGTTTTGGGGACTTCAACGGTGTTTCCTTCCCACCCTCCCTCCCTCCTTCCTTTTTTTAAAGTTATCTTTATGCCCAACGTGGGGCTTGAACTCGTGACCCTGAGCTCAAGTCACTTGCTCTTCCCCCACTGAAATAGCCAGGTACCCCTCAAATGACCTTTTTTGATTGCAAAAGCATATACTAAAATGCATTTGTGATTTCCAAAGACACAGTGACAGAGGAGGAAGCAGGACCACAAGGTGGGGGTCCGGCCAAGGAAAATGGTTCACTGGGGACAAAAGGAGGAGGGAGCCCAGCTCACCATTTCCAGTTCTTTGTGGGCGTCCAATGCCGTGCACTCTCGCTCAGACCTTTCTTCCACTCTCTTCAGAATGTTCTGAGCACAGGAAAATCTGCATTAATTTGATCCCGGGTGGCCTTTCCTCCCTGCCCCACCCCCATGCAGCAGTGGCACAATGAAGAGCCCAGTGGGGCACAGGAGACCACACAGCAGGCCCAGGCCAGAGCATTCTGACCCATGGGGGCCTCCGGTGAGGACCACGAGTCAGGCTCCTGCCAGGGGTTAACCATGAAGGCCAAGCTGCAGCCCCAGATCCCCCCCAACCCCCGAGGGTGGGGAGGTGCTCAACAAGGACACCAAAGTAAAGCCAGCAACCTCCTGCTGGCGGGGTGGGTGGGGCAGTGAGGGGACAGCCCTGCTCAGGCCAACCCTGGCCCCACACTGCGTGATGCTCAGGGCAGGCATGGGGGACTTCCCTGCCCTGCCCCTAGGACCAGTTTGTGGCCAAGTCCCAGTGACCCTGAGACTTCGTTAACTCTGGTCTTACTGAAGAAAAGGTCTTTCTTCCAACTGTTTGATTTTCTTGACTTAACAAAATGAGGCTCCCATGGCTTTTGCCTCAGATGCTTCCTGAGGGCTCCAGGCTGCCATTGGCCTGCCCGTGCCCCCACGCTCCCGCAGCACATTAAGATAGGTCTTGATCTTACTTCTGTTGGTTTTCATTGTATAAAAATTAAGATTTTTATATATCCATATATGCTCTTTCCCTATGATTTCTTAAAAATGTTCCCCCTCTATCTTCTGATTCGGTTTTCCCAAGTTAAGAAAAAAAAAAAAATCTCACATGTAACCCTTTGTTGACCCGTGTCCTGTGACTCGGGTTCGTGCTCCCTGAGTTGTCACATGGCGCTCTCTTGGGCCATCCCGGGGGTGGGGGGAGTTGCTTCCTCTGATGCCCCCCCTTTGGTCCCAGGTCCCTGGGACCTGTCCTCTCATGCTCCCCCCAACACCGGCTGCAGCCTCTCCTCCTTACTACTGCTCACTCCACGATGTCTGACCTCTCAGCTACCCTAACTGTGGCTCACAGGTCACCCTCTCAGCTCATCGCCCCTCTGAAGCCACTCCCCCTACCAGCTGCACCAAACACCCCAGCAGGCTTGGGGTCCCCTTTCAGGAAATGCCCTTCTCCAGGCTTCCCCGGCCCCAGCCCTCCTAGGCTTCCTTCTTCCTTCTATTCGTCCTTGAGCACTGTGTCCCAGGGCTGGTTCTTGGGACCCATCTCTCCTTCCTTGATGATGTCTTTCCCTAAACGCACCTTGATGCCCAGAGGCCCTGCACTGACTTCTCCCTTTAACTCTGCACTTGGAGATTCCTTGGAACCCCGACGTCCCCCCCCACCCCCCTCCGCCCATCTCCCCGCCTCAGGAAGGGCTGCACCATCACTCCTGTGGGTCCAGCTCTGACTCTTCCTTCCTCTTCCCTGGAATAGCAAGTGGGCATCTCAATTCTGATTTCCCTCCAGGATCTCCCCCTCTTCCCCCGACCCTCACCTCCCCGCCTGTCCTCCAACCCAGGCTGCCTTTCTCCCATAGCTTCCTGACCCCTTCTCCCATTTGCACCCCTGCTCTCCTGCCCCTCACTCAGCATAGGCAGTGTCGTGGGCACTCAGTTGGATCAGGCAACTCTCTTGTCCTGCGGAAGCATGAAGCCAACATCTTGCCTGGTCCCTTAGGGCCTCAACTGGCCTCACAACGTCTCTGCAGTTACTCCTGTCAAATCCCCTCAGCTCACCACTGGCCTTCCCTCCTATGAGCCTCATTGCCCCAGGGCCTTTGCATAAGCAGTTATCTGTCACTTTAATGGCTCCTGTCAGCCACGTCTCAGCACAGATGTCACTTGTCCAAGAGTCTTTCTTGACATTCCCAACTGGCGGTGACCAGGCAGTGACCCCCCAACCACGTGCCCTCCGTTTCACTGTCCTCACAGCCATGACCACTTCCTGCTTGTGTGTGCCTGTTGATCTCGTTCCCAGACTGTGGCTCACTGGGAAGAGGGGCTGACTCCCCCACTGCGTGGCACACAGTAGTAGCTTCATTAGGATTTGTGGAGCAAATGGACTTCCTAGAAAGCTAGCAGAGACCTGGAACGACTGAAGGAAACAGTCTGCAGCAGGAGAAGCACATGCAAGCCCGGTCCACACGTCGGGTTGGGGCTGGGGGGAGAGGCTGGTACCTGGACCAAGAGCTTGAGGCGTGTGATCCTCTGGAACGGCAGGATAAGGAAGGAGGACAGGGGCAGCCCCCGGCACTTGGGGTCCAGCTCCAGCTGCGCAATCAGCTCCCGAAAGGCTGCCTTCTCCTGGCTGGGGTACACAGACATGAGAGTCGGTCTCTGGCTCACAGGAGGCGCGAGTCAGAAGTGCATCCACGGCCTCAGAGGAACCAGACAGCCCACGGGCACGGGACACACGCTGATTTCTTTTAACGGAAGATAAACAGCTCATGTACAAGCCAAATGACAACAGTGGCTTCACATGCCTGGGCCGTGAAAACTTCACAGGATGTATTCCGTGTGGGAAGGTAAGAATTCCTCATGTGGCGAAGTCCATGACTCAGACGCAGGATTTGGTGATTTACCCAGCAGGGAACTGTGGCAAGGTGAACCCACGTAGTGACAGGAACAGCAGCAGGCCGGGGACAATGGCCACGGGGACGTCCTGTCTGCAGTTGGCTCGGCAGTGGGGAACAGGGGGCTGCCCTGACGTGGGCTCCAGGGACCCTGGGTGGCACGTCAACAGGGACCCCGGCTCACGGCCTTCCCCTCCGGCCCAGACACCCTGTGCCTCCAGGGACGCACCGTGTACCTGCAGCCCTGCGAGGCCAGGACCCCGTTCTCCTGTCTGCTTGTCACCTCCACGTCTGTCCTCGAACTAGCATCCTGACTCCCTCGAGTCCCAGTTTTCAACCCCCAAATGTCAAACACCAAACCCCCGAATGCTCAAGTTTGAAACCCTCCACAGTTAGCCTTGACAGCAAGGCCCAGGGGAGTGGAATGGCCGGAGGGGACCTCTCAGGGGGACCTCTGGTGCTCCCCAGTGAAGCTAAGAACACATCACGGGTTCAGGTGTAACCAAAGCGCGGCACCAAAGTGTGAGGGAGTCAAAAGAGGCAAATCGACTGGAAAAATCACCTCATCATCTGAAACCCCAGGGAAGCTGAGAAGTGGACAGATGAGTGACAAAGTCAAGGGCATTGTTGGAAGGCCACAAAGGCACCCCCTGCTGCCCCATCCCTGCCTTTGGCTCTAGTTCAAACCATCTTCCCAACCTCCTGGGCCACAAGAGGCCCTCCCGGGCTCAAGCCCTCTTTTCTAAGCCCCGAAGAGCTCAGCCCAGCCATTCCAGACACGGGTCAGATGGGCGCCATGGCTGATGGTCTTGGGGTTGACATTTCTCCAGTGACCCTGCAGCCCCCGGAACGTGCCGGCCTTGGAAAGCAGGGGTCCCAGGGCTGTGGCTCCGTGTCCTGGTGGGAGGAGCGACAGCCTGCATGGCGGCAGGGGGAAGGGAGGGGGGACACACACTCACAGCAGCTGCTTGTAGGTCCTCTCCTGGTAGGTCTGGTTGCTGACGTAGGTGATGTACACCGAGAAGTGGTTGGCCGCGTAATGATACACGATGTCGCACACGTCCGAGATGACAATGTTCTCCTCCATCCGGCGCTCCAGCTCCAGGAGAAACCTGCGGTGGGGGAGGGGCAGTGGGCAGCAGCTCGGGTGAAAGGGGCCTGCACCGGGACGCTCAGGACACATGGCTGCCCCCGGGCCCGGCTCGGGCAAGGCCACAGACACGGCAGGACATGAGCCCCACACCGATGGCACTTTGGTCCCAGTAGGTAGTCAGTCGTCCCATGTTTTTAGGTGCCTAATAGCATCAGGAGTGTTTTCAAAGAGAGAGAAAGAGGCCTTATGTTTAACAGATATACTGATGTGCCCACAGACAAGGTGACAATGGGGATTTGCCTCAGCGGGATCCCATGGGTGGTGAGGAGGGCTGGGGACGCAGACCAACCCAGGTGCCGGGCTGGGGGGCTACGCTCATCGCACTGGCGTGTCTGTTTCTGCATGTTTGGAATTCTCCACAGCAAAGTGTAAGTAAACACATAAAAAGTCGCCCTTTCCCCAGTGGGGTGAAGTGGCAGAGGCCAGCGGGTTTCTCAGCAGCGGTGCGTCTGAGCCCCCGGGGCGGGGCCTGCCAGGAGGAGGTGGGTGTCCGAGTGGGGGAGGAGGGAATGCCCAGGGCACCCCGGGGATGGAGGGGCCCCTCCGGCCACACGGCAGCTTGGCATCTGAACATGCGTTGTTGGACCCGAAAGCTGAGTTTTGCTCTTCGAGCCGTGGACTCCATGGCCCAGCGGGAAATGGTCGCCAGATGTTCTAATCCAATAATGAAATTGGCGCCTTTCCTTCTTTACAAGAATCAGTGAATGGATGTTCATTCCCCCTCCAGTTAAGCTCCTCCCATCCTTCCCAGGCAAAACGGAAGCACAGTTCCAAAGCCTCCTTCACAAATCAGCACAAACACCATCTGACTGGAGGGAGGAGGTCTGGGACACGTCAAACCAGGGTTTTAGGACACCAGCTCCCACGGACGCCCCTGGACCCGGTCAGGACACCTGCCGCACACCTGCCTGACAGCGGGGGACACGAGGAGCACATGCGTGGAACGGGAAGGGATCTGGAGGCAGCAGGCCTGTTCAGGGGGTTGCGACCGGCCACCCTGCTGGGGGGTGGGGTGGTCGTGTTTATGTATTTATTTCTTTCTCATTACAGATAATTCCAAACACTCAAAAGCAGAGAAGCCAGGCACTCGCTGCCAGCTTTGGCCGCGCCCCAGGTTAGGGGAAGTTTCTGGAAGCCAGACCCCATGAGGCCCAGAGCAGGGGGCTCACCGCTCACTGACGGCCATGACGTCCAGGACGTTGGAGAAGAGGATGTGCGCCTCTGACGGGTGCAGGATCTTCTTCAGACGCTCATTCTCCATGAAGTGAGACACGAGCAGGCTCAGGCTTTTGTAGTAGGAGGCCTCGGATGTGACCAGCTCGAACATGGCCTGTGTTGGGACAAACAGGCAAGAGGAGGGCCTGGGTCACCTCCAGGGCCTCACTTTGCAGGGACGCAGAGAGAGGTGGGTGTGGAGGAAGGGTGCCTCCACGGGCCGGCAGAGAGCCCCTCACCCCACCCCGCACTAAAGTAAAAGAAATCCATAATCTAATAAGGTTTTTGGAGACACCCTTATTCCGTAGCATGACTGTTACCTGGTCGCTGAGACTTTGCCCACGACAACATGAGGCTCTGTGCTCTCCAGCAAGGAGCTTCTCTGGAGTGAGGGCTCTCGCTCCTGGCTCAGCTCCACCCCCCCAACCAGCTCACAAGCCAACCGAGGACCCTTCCTGAGGGCGGGGTCAGGCCCCACAATGGCTGCCCAGAAAGGATGTGTAGTGGGGTGAACTGTGGACCCCTCACAAGCTGTGTCCATGTCCTAAGCTCTGGTGCCTGTGAATAAGAACTTATTTGGGGACAAGTTCTGTACAGAAGGATGTCAAGGATGTCAAGGACTCTGGATCGAGAGCCTAAATCCAACAACAGGTGTCTTTATGAGAGAGGTATGGGACACAGGAAGGTTGTCTGACACGGAGGCATGGGGAGGAGGCCGTGTGAACACAGGCAGAGCTGGACAGGTTGCCCTGTGAGGCCACAGGCAGAGTGGGGGTTAAAAGAAGGGACGTGTTGGGGCACCTGGGTGGCTCAGTGGGTTAAGCCTCTGCCTTTGGATCAGGTTATGATCTCAGGGTCCTGGGATCGAGCCCCCATCGGGCTCTCTGCTCAGCAGGGAGCCTGCTTCTCCCTCTCTCTCTGCCTGCCTCTCTGCCTACTTGTGATCTCTCTGTCAAATAAATAAATAAAAATCTAAAAAAAAAAAAAAGAAGGGACGTGTTTCTAAGTTGGGTACACACAGTGGCATACACCTGCCCAACAGCAGGGACAAAGTTCGTAAGGAAGTCACTCCAGGGGTCATGCCATCACAGAACCTGGCATGAGAGTCCCCCAGGCGCCCTGGGGTCTGCCCCTGACCCAGGCTGACCAGAGCTGGGCCGCAGCCTCTCTGGACTCATCCCCGAGTTATGGTGGCCTGTATTCAGCAGACAAAGCCACAGAAGGCACATCCCCCTCATCCTCCAGGGATACAGGGGGCTTCTCAGCAAGCGCCATTGACATGGAACTGCGTCCCGCTGCTAAGTCTAAGTTTCCTAAGAAAATGTCAGGCGGTTGAAGCTTGAGAGTTCTAGGCAAATAGAACTAAAAATGCCCCCAGCTGACACGGACGAATATTGCAGAGAGGAAACAACACAGTGTCCCACCCGCAGCCCCACAGAGGAAGGCACGACTCCCGGGAGGACGCACGTGAGGCCCACCTGGGGTCCCACCCACAGCCCCAGGCCCACTGCATCTGGTCTGCTGGGCTGGGGGTGGGGGGGGCCAGGGCCGGGGCCGGGGTCCTCCAGCGGCTGGGTCTGACCTGCTGATCACAGACACCAGCTGTGCCCACCTCCCACTCTGCCTCCTCCACCGACAGGCCATTAGTCGCCCGTGAAGTCTGTGTTTCTCTTCATTTTATGTCACGTTATTTGCCACAGCAATATGGCTGTTTTTCCTCATCAATACCGTTTTACTCTCATTCAAGCTGTGTGGTGGCAGTGCGGGGTTGACGGGGATCTGGGCCCTGTCTGCTCTCCGGAACCCCTCGCTCGCTCACTCATTCATCATTCACGTACTCATTCACTCATTCACTTATTCACTCATTCGTTCACTTATTCTCACACTCGTTCACTCATTCATTCACTCACTCACTCACTTGCCGGCTCTCCCATTTGCTCCCATGTTTACTGAGCACCTGTCTAGGCCCCAGGCATTCAGGGGTGAGCACGGCCAACTCCCTGACACCAAAGCATTTGTGTCCCAGGGGGTGGGGACCGAGCAGACAGGAGTACGACTGTCCCAGTCAGGCAGTGAGGAAGGCCACGGAGCAAACAGGGAGAGGTGTGTGTGAGTGTGTGAGAGACTGCATATACGACTGAGGGTAAGAACGTGTACGTGTGCGTATGAGAGCATATACATATGAACGAGCGTGTGTATGAATGAGCATAAGAATGTGCATGTGCGTGTGAACGTGTGCAAGCATGTGCTTGTGTTGCTTCCCGCAGGGCACTCCTTCCTGAGAATACCACTGCTCTGCAGCTGGGCTGTTGAGGCCACACCTTGCCCACTACCCAGCTGAGACCCTAGGCCTCAGGGAACACTCAGGTAGACCGACCTGGATTTTCCGAATCGCGGCTCGTCTCTCAGTGGTGCTCTTAGTGCTCAGTTGGATTCGTATTAGGTTTGATTTCTGCCAATACTCATGCTACGTTTCCAGTTTTTCCAGCCCTGCCACTACCAAGCCAGCTCCTACCTGGGTTCTTTCCAAGGGGCGGGAGCCACTCAGCTGTGGACGCCGCGTGGGAGGGGCCGGGCTAGGTGGTTCTGCAGTTGCGGGGACGGTGGTGGGCAGCTGAGCAGCGGAACAGTCAAGGCTTCTGCCTCGGAGTTAGCCAGACCTCGGCCATGAATGAGAATTGCTTTATCCAGCTAAGCCTGTTTGCAGGCACACAAAATGGGAACAGTCCCCAGCGGACAGTCCACAGCCTGGTGCCCGCCCATCTCAAAGCACCTGCTGGATGCCCAGGGTCATTACCAAACCGGCATCAGGGCGCTGCCCTCACAGGACTGAGCTTCATGGGATGGAGCTCCGGCCAGAGGGGTCAGGAGGAGTTTGTACTAGAAGGTGACCCTGGACATGACAGCAAGCCCATTCCTAGAGGTGCAAATGCTCATGTGGAGAAAGGATGCGGACGCCTGGTGGGACAGTGGGGGCTGGTGGCCAGGCCATGAGAGAGGGCCACGGAAGGAACAGCAGGCTCCTGTTTACATTTTTGAGTCTGTCCCCCTGCCCGCTGTGTGGGCCAGAACCATGCAACCCTGTTTTCCAGAGTCTGAGACAGCTGCTCCTGACCTCGGAACGTGTTCACCTCACTTCCCACACTGGCCTGTGGAGAAGCCGTGTCCAGCTCCCTGCAGGGTTACCCCACCAGGCCTGGAAGGCGCTGGATCCTACCTTTCTCAGTAAATTTAGATTTTTCTCCAAAGAAAGGAAACAACAGAGAGAAATCACTGATTGGTGTCCCGTCTGGGACCATCACCGCTCCATGTCCCACGAGCCGGCCCAGTTTAGCTTCAGCCCGCGGCATCTCCCCCTCCCTGGGGCCGTCCAGACACATGTGAGACTGCAGACCCCGGACCAGCACTGCACCCCTCGAACACAAGATACTCCAGAGACACACAAAGCCAGGACCCCTCATTCATGCAGTACGGGCCACGGGGGCTGCTTGGGGGGCGGTCGCTGGGGTGCATCAGGCCATCTCCACACGGGGGAGGTGGGGGTGCCCAGAGTTAGGACCACCTGGCCACGCTGTTCGAGCAATGAATTTGGAGAAACAAATGAGACTTCAGCCCATTAGCAACGCAGATAAAAGAGGAGGCAGGGACACCAAGAAAATCTGGAGGCACCCAGATCTGCTTCCGGGCCCAGAGAACACTGCTTGTTAAGAACTCAGTTTCCTGACCCCCAGTTGGGGTGACTGCAGATGGTTCAGCCTGTGTGGTCCCCCATCGTCCACAGGGGTCTTCAGGGTCCGGCCACCTCCTCCGTCCTCCACACCCCACTCCCAGGGGGCTACGGGCATCGGCCCTTCGTTCTTCCACTGGCAAAGCTCGGGCTGGGTGATTCCCTACCCTGGTCTTCACCTGCACCAGCTCCTTGTAACTCAGGGTGGCCTAGAGAAGCCCCCCCAACCCCCCGCGGGGCGTTCTGTCCCACTCTGGATTGTTTGCGGCTTCCTGGACCTCAGTGCTCGTGAATCACAGTTGTCTGATGCCCTCACCTTCCCTTTATCACAATGTGGTCCCGTGGCCTGAGTCACCAGGGCGACCTCTGTGGGGGTTGGTGTGGCATTGGCACAGCCAGGAAGCAAAAGCACCCCCCTCCCCCACAGTCCCGGGTTACGGGGGAGGGGCGCGCCTCTTCCCAAGTCCCAGGCTCTTCCCAGGACAGGCTATCCATGGTGGCCAGGTCTGAGCTCCCATTTAAGTGGATGAAAGGAGCAAAATGAATCTTCTTAGGTAGCCTGCATTTTCCCACCTGTTATGGACTGAACTGTGTCCCCCAAAACTTGTATGCTGAAGTTCTAGCCCCCAGTATGATGCATTTGGAGATGGGGCCGAGGAAGAAGTCATTAAGGTTTACGGTAAGAACTGGTGTCCTTACAAGAAGAGACAGACCCCAGGGATGCAAGCCAAGGACGGGGGTCCCACCAGACACCAACGCTGCTGGCACCTTGATCTCGGACTTCCAGCCCAGGAGCTGTGCAAAATCTATGCCTGCTGTCCAGCGACCTGGTCTGGGGCAGTCGGTGAGGGCAGCCCAAGCCGGCCAAGGCACCACCAATTTCCCATGCAACTCCAGAAATTCTGGCACTCTCCATCCTCCCGGCTGCCCTCGCTCGCCAGCTGAGCCCACCTGGATTGGAGGCTGAGGCCACAAGCCCCCTCCAAATACCAGACACACACCTCTCAGGGAGCCAGGAAAAGTCAGGCATTATTCCCAATCACCGGAGTGAGGCCCGGGACCACAGTCAAGAGAAAGGAGACGACCTCTGTGTCACCAGGGCCACTCAGACCCGAGAGATGACTCCACCGATTTTCTGTCAAACAGCATGTGCTGCTTCCCAAAAGTCACACCAAGAAAGTTCATTTTGCAAGAACTCGGGATCTTCCTGCTGCCCCTCCCTTGCCAAAATGAGGCATCTTTCTCTCTAGATCCAGAAAATGCTTGGGCATGCTCCTCTCTTAGTGACTATGCTCCTGCTCAGACAGGCGGGGGCAGCCCTCACCTGGTGGATGGAGGTCTCGAGTGTCCTTGTTCTCTCCACCTTGTCTGTGCAGCATTAGCACAGACAAATGGCCCCAGGGCGCTCGTCCAACACCCAACAGGTGACTAACCCCTCACTCAGTCCTTAATACAGCCCTGGAGGTCTCCCAGATTGTCCCCACCGGGCAGAGGTGGGCACTAAGGTCACATGAAGGTTCTGCTCCCCAGGCTCCCTGCTCCCCACACTCAGGGCAGCCTGTATCTGTTTACAAGGACACCATTAGCTGTGTCTGATGTTCATCCTTCTTTCTGCTGGCCTGGACGGCCAATGTCCTGTCTCCTTTCCTGGATGGTTTCCTAAAGCAGCTCATACAGAAAACTCAATGCTCCAGAGGTTTCCTGCCCACCTGCTAAGAGCTGGGGACCACCAGACACTGGGGACCCCGAGATGACCAAGACCCACCCCCCTACCCCTTGGAGACCCTCTGCCCAGGACACCTCAACCACAGGGGAGCCCAGCACCTTGGCTCACTGGTTCCACAAACATGTTCCAAGAACCACCTCCAGGACGTGACGGGGCTCGATGCTGGGGACACAGAGGGACAGAGGCATGCTGTCACCAAGAATGCAGCTGGGGCATGGCCGATGACAGTTCAGCAGTGGTCCCGACAGTGAAGTGGGAACACAGGGGAGGGGGCCTCGCCTCGTCAGTGGTGAGGGTTCTGGAAGGGGCTGAGTCAGAGAACTAGAAGAGTTAGCTAGGCAAAAGTGGGGAAACACCAATGTTTTTCAACCTGGTCCCGACTACAGGCATTTGTGAAAATGCAGATCCCCAGGCCTCACCCCAAACCCACACACAACCTGTCTTTGAACAAGATGCATAGGTCCTCACGAGACATGGCAGGGACCGAGGACCTGGCCCCCAAAGCTTCCACAAGTACCTTTCTTTCTTCCTTGTCCATTGGAGTCCAAAGTGTTAGGGCACCTGCCTGATGCCTATATTTCCTGTTAGTACGTTTGCTTTTAGCTGGAGGGTGGGAGGGGACAGAGGGAAAGTCGGGTCTTAAGGCCAAGGGCTTGGGGCGTCCTTCCTGGAGCACCAGACTGCCTCAGAGGCTGTGGGGACGCAACCCACAGACAGCTTGGTTCGGACCCCACGGTCCAGGCTGCACGCCCCACACCATGCCAGAGGGAGTGATGGGACCTTGTTCTGCTGAAGGTGCGACCACATGCTCCAGATGCTCGGTCCCTGTGCACAGATGGCCACACTTCTCTCTCCTCTGGGGGTGTCACAGAAACCAGGGAAGAGGTGACCAGGCCCTTCCATCAGAGGCCGCACCTACTCTTGGCTTTGGGGCCTTCAGAGTAGCCCCCCTCAGGGCAGAGTCACATCCACGCTCCCAGCTGGTCCCCCTCCCCTCGTAATGGCACAAGGCTGGGCTCACTTCTGTGCCTAGTACAATAATCCACATGTCACAGGCATTCAGGCGGCCAGAAGTGACTCGAAAAAGCTCTTAGTAACGAACAAGTTCCTAAGAGTGCCTCTTTCTTCCACAAATGGTGATGAAGTCAGATTCCAGAGCCCATGCTTTGACCAGCCAGTCAAGGCTGCTGCACGTCTGGTCCACGTGGGGGACAAGGCTGAGCGAGTTCGCAGGGCTGGAGCATCACAGGGCGCAGTGACAATGACCCCACCTTGTTGCAGCAGGCCTAGAGCTCATGTATGCAATTCGAGCTTGCCAGCAGCCCCTCAGGGCCCAGTGCCGCCCACACCACCAGCAGTCCAAACCCAATCCTCTGCAAGGGCCACACATCACAAACACCCACTGTTACATTTCCTCCAGATGACCTGGTATAGTAAGATGATTTATGAAGAAATTTACACTTAGGGACGCCTGGGTGGCTCAGTCGGTTAAGCAACTGCCTTCGGCTCAAGTCGTGATCCCAGGGTCCTGGGACTGAGCACGTCACTGGGCTCCCTGCTCTGCGGGAAGCCTGTTTCTCCCTCTGCCTCCCCCTGCTTGTGTTCCCTCTCTCTCTCTCTCAAATAAATAAATAGAATCTTAGAAAAAAAAAAAAAGAAAAAATTTACACTAAAGCGGGTTAAAATTTAAAACTTGAAACTATGTTCAGCCTCACTCACGGGTAAGAGAAATGCACATTAAAACCACAATATATGGGCGCCTGGGTGGCTCAGTGGGTTAAACCTCTGCCTTTGGCTCAGGTCATGATCTCAGCGTCCTGGGATCGAGCCCCACATCGGGCTCTCTGCTCATCGGGGAGCCTGCTTCCTCCTCTCTCTCTCTGCCTGCCTCTCTGCCTACTTGTGATCTCTGTCAAATAAATAAATAAAATCTTAAAAAAAAAACAACCCACAATATATTACTCATGATCTAGCTCATTGCTCAAGACAAAATGATTGGCTAACGTACAATGGTGGTGCTGAGCTCACACCCTCAAACCGAAGTGTGAAGACGGTATCTTCACCAGATTTAGAAGAGCAGGTAACTTTTAACTCCACAGTTCCACTGGCAATTCCCATGGAACTCCACCGTGTGGGTTTCAGTCTTAAATAATGCTGCACTCAATGTCCTTGATCCATAACATTTAAAAAAATTTTTTTTCTTTAAATTTATTTGAGAGAGAGAGATCACAAGCAGGGGGAGAGGCGGGGTGGTGGGGCGGCGGGGGGAAGCAGGCTCCCGGCTGAGCAGAGAGCCCTATGTGGAGGTGGATCCCAGGACCCTGAGATCATGACCTGAGCTGAAGGCAGAGATTTAACTGACTGAGCCACCCAGGCGCCCTGATCCACAATATTTCTAATTGCAAATGCCCATCAATGGGGGGCTGGTTAAATAAATTATGGAACATCAAAGACAAGAGAGATCTATAAAGCTAACAAAAAAGAAAAAAGAAAAAAGAATGGGCGTCCATAATGGCTGGTGCAGAAAGATTTTCAAAATGTTCTACCAAGTTAAAAAAGAAAGCAGGGGGCAGAACAACCTAATAACAGGTTCACTGTTTGTGTGACATGCAGACGCTGGCCTCGGAGTGTCAGGCGCAGAGGAGACTTTTTCACTGTAAACCCATTTACTCTTTTTTGCACTTTATATCAGATACATAAATCATTTATCCAAAGGATTCCTTTTAAAAATGACAAATGCTGGGGCGCCTGGATGGCTCAGTGGATTAAAGCCTCTGCCTTCAGCTCAGGTCATGATCCCAGGGTCCTGGGATCGATCCCCGCATCAGGCTCTCTGCTCAGCAGGGAGTCTGCTTCTCCCTCTCTCTCTGCCTGCCTTTCTGCCTAGTTGTGATCTCTGTCAAATAAATAAATAAAATCTTTAAAAAAAAAAAAAAAGAAGTACATCATATGAAGGGCACCTGGGTGGCTCAGTCCTTAAGGGTCTGCCTTAGGCTCAGGTCACAATCCCAGCATCCTGGGATCGGGCTGCATCAGGCTCCCTGCCCAGCAGGGAGCATGCTTCTCCTTCTCCCACTCCCTCGCCTGTGTTCCCTCTCTCTCTGTGTCTCTCCCTGTCAAATAAATAAATAAAAATCTTCAAAAAAAAAAATTAAAAAGTACATCATATTAAAAACCCATATTTTTTTTCTAAAATGGATGGTTTTCTTAAAAAAAAAAAAAAAAAGTACTGGGGCTCCTTGGTGGCTCAGTGGGTTAAGCCTCTACCTTGGGCTCAGGTCATGATTTCAGAGTCCTGGAATCGAGCCCTGCATCAGCCTCTCTGCTCAGAAGGGAGCCTGCTCCCCTCCTCCCCAGCTCTGCCTGCCTCTCTGCCTACTTGTGACCTCTGTCAAATAAATAAAATCTTAAAAAAAAAAAAAAAAAAGTACCTTAAAATACACACACACACACACACACACACACACACACACACACACACACACACACCATGCCCGACATACGGCATCTGGGGGCCACCAAGCACATGCCGAGCCCCAGAGTCATGCTTGCTCCACCTGGAAGGAGACTCGGAGGCCCCTTTGGTGTCCGGGGCAGGGCTGGCGGCACGGGGCACTCACTGAGAGGTCGCTTTCAGCATGTAGGTGGCCTCCCGGTCATCCGCGTTCTCCAGCAGCCGTAGGATGAACACGTTGGCCAGTGTCTGACCCTGGTCCTCCAGCTCTTCCACGCGGAGGAGGCCCCGCGGGGCCGAGTCAAATACTTGGTACTTGTCTCTGGGGACCCAGGGTGACAGGGTGGGTGTGTTGGTCCCAAGGAGGCCCCAAGGTCCTGGGGAACCCTCCATCCCTGGTCCTGCAGGCTCTACTGTTCTGACCATTCCTCACCTCATTCTGGAAGCCCCTCACCTGAACACTGGTCTCCCTCTCCCCAGACTGCCACCTCCCACGGCGACCGAGGGGGTAACCTGTTGCTGTTGGCCCAAGCCGAAGCTGTCCCCGCCCCACCCACGGCCCCCCGTGGTCAGGGGCCCCATGGCTCACCCGGGTATCTGCCGGCAGATCACCAGCAGGTCGTTGAAGAGGAAGAGGTAAATTTCCCGGAAGAGTTTCTTGGTCCGCAGGGTTCGGGATGTTTTGGGGCCTGACATCTGCTGCAGCTCACCCTGCTTCAGCAGCCAGCGGGAGTGGGAGATGATGGGCACCGACTGGGTGGGTGGGGGCATGGCATCAGGACGGCTGTGCCCCTCCAGCTGCCCCCCCAGGCTCTCCCTGCCTCACTGGAGTGCTAACCCGAGGAACAGCACAGGGGTGCTGTACAGGGAGAGTGGCGGATGGAGCAGTCCTGGGCAAATGCAGGAAGGACAGTGTGTGTGTGCGTGTGTGTGCATGAAGGTGCACGCTCCCGTGTACACAAGTGTGTGTGCCTCTGTGCATTTGTCTGCTGTGTATGTGCTTGTGTCTAAGTGTGCCTATGTGCACTTGTGTCTATGAGTGTGTGTGTGTGTGTGTGTTTGTACATGTGGGCACCTGCAGAATCAAAGGGGGAGCCCGGTTCACAGGGGAGAAGAGAGAACTGCATGTCACGGCACAATCAGGCCAGGTCTGCAGGCCCCCACGCCACAGCTGTGGGGAGGCTCCCAGCACCCAGTGGTTGGCCCGGCAGGTGGAGACATGGGGGGAGCGCAGAAGGCCGTGTGTCCATCCTCAGCGGGTGCTCAGTTCCTGAACACAGGAAGAGCTCAGGGACCCTCAGTGGGCATGGTGTGCTCATGTGCCCATGTCACCAGAAACCAGTCCCCAGGGACCCTTTGGGCTCACGACGCCTGAAGCCTGACACAGAGGCGGGGGAGGTTGGAAACTGCAGTCAGATTTTCAGTGTCACCCCCACCCCGGCTCCCCAGTTTAAGAATTCCTGGAATGGTCCCTGTGACATGCTTCATGTCAACTAAAGGCTCAAGGTCTCACAACCAAGAAATGAGGACAGGCAGCTCCTGGGCCCTGGCACGGCGTCTCTCAGAAGATAAGCACAGGCCAGTGCGATGGCATGGTCGCGGGTGGCAGGCAGGGGCAGCTGGGGGGTGCCAAGGGAGATGTCCACGAAAGGTGCCACCGCACTGAGACGCAAGGGTGGCCTATCACTGAACCCGACTGGGGACAGATGCCCTAGGCCAGCCCAGCTGGGCTGGGGACACATGGCCCGGTGCAGGCTCACCTTGATCTTAAACTCCATCTTCTTCTGAATACTGATCATCTGCTCCGTGCGGCTCATTTTCCTGACACCCTCATTGCACGCTTTCACCACCTGGCATAAGAAGGGGGACACGTGAGGCCAGGGGCAGCCAGCTATTCCCAGCCACTGCCTCTGTCCTCTCAGGTGCCGGAACGCACGCAGACACCACCTCCAGCTGAAACCGGCTGGTCCACGCCACGTTATGGCGTTAATGATTAAAAACTGCAATAATTTTATATGCACTAAAATGGAGAGCAAAGCCAGCTTGGAAACCACAAGCCCCTTTAGCAAAGATTATAGCTGTACGAGCAGATTTGCAAGGGCGGCGCCCCACGTCAGCAGCCAGGGGCCGGATAACCCACTATCTTTACCCTCCTTCTACTTATGGGCACTCGCTCAATTTTTTTTTTTTGGTACTGAATATTAGTTACTTTTATAAATTAAGAAAAATCCAGGGCGCCTGGGTGGCTCAGTGGGTTAAGCCGCTGCCTTCAGCTCAGGTCATGATCCCAGGGTCCTGGGATCGAGCCCCGCATCAGGCTCTCTGCTCAGCAGGGAGCCTGCTTCCCTTCCTCTCTCTCTGCCTGCCTCTCTCCCTACTTGTGATCTCTGTCAAATAAATAAATAAAATCTTTAAAAAAAAAAAAGAAAAATCCACCTTTATTTTTATTTATTTTCTATGGATTTTACTTTTTAAATTTTTTTTCATTTTTAAAAATTTCATTTTTATTCAACAGAGAGAGACACAGCGAGAGAGGGAACACAGCAGAGGGAGTGGGAGAGGGAGAAGCAGGCCTCCCGCATGGCAGGGAGCCCAATGTGGGGCTCGATCCCAGGACCCCGGGATCATGACCCGAGCCAAAGGCAGACACCCCAACGAATAAGCCACCCGTGCCCCTGGATTTTATTTTTTAAATAGTCTCTACACCCAAATAGGGGCTCAAACCCACAACCCTGAGATCAAGAATTGCATGCTCTACAGACTGAGCCAGACAGGCGCCCCTAAAAATCCACCTTTAAGGAAAAGGTAAACTATGGGAAGCACAAGTATAGCTTTCATCGGATAAGAAAGAAAGGGAGGTGACAGCAGAGGAACTTAAGAAACAGAGAGCCTGGCCCCTGGCACACAGGCCTCTCTGGGCGCAGATGGTCACTGGACTCACCCCCCGGGGCCCAGTGGTGGCTGGGAAGAACCCCCGCCTGACAGGTGTATGAGTCCCAGAAGTGGGGAGGCAGGCAGAGGGCCCTGAATGATGCCCCCCGGCTCCCGGGTCATTCACCCTCCCTGACCAGCCTCACAGGTGGCCAACTGGTAAGGGACAGGAGGAGGGGCCTGCCAGAGGAGAGGATGCCCGGCAGCCACCCATGCCAGGAGGGACATACGTGCTGAGCACCGCCCCCCCCACGTCTCCTCCTCTGAGGTCAACTCCCAGGAGGAACCGCTTCTCCAAGGGTGAGGAATGCACATGGTGTCTTCCCTCCTGGGCGGGAAAAGCCCAGGGCTTGGCAGGACCCGTGAGTCCCCGCAGTAGACAGGAGGGGAGTGGCCTGGGGATAGGACGAGGCGTGCGGAGAAAAGGATGGGGCAGGGCTATGTCAGGGCACAAGGAGAGCCAGATCCTTGGAGCGGCACAGGAGGGAAGACACTGGAAGCCAGCAAGGACAAGTGTGGGGCCTGGGAGAGAGAAGGTTGGTGGGGGGCAGCAGAGGTCACCGCGGCTTAAGTCTGGGCGCTCAGCAGGGGCCACACCTATCTGTTTTGGGGACTTCAACGGTGTTTCCTTCCCACCCTCCCTCCCTCCTTCCTTTTTTTAAAGTTATCTTTATGCCCAACGTGGGGCTTGAACTCGTGACCCTGAGCTCAAGTCACTTGCTCTTCCCCCACTGAAATAGCCAGGTACCCCTCAAATGACCTTTTTTGATTGCAAAAGCATATACTAAAATGCATTTGTGATTTCCAAAGACACAGTGACAGAGGAGGAAGCAGGACCACAAGGTGGGGGTCCGGCCAAGGAAAATGGTTCACTGGGGACAAAAGGAGGAGGGAGCCCAGCTCACCATTTCCAGTTCTTTGTGGGCGTCCAATGCCGTGCACTCTCGCTCAGACCTTTCTTCCACTCTCTTCAGAATGTTCTGAGCACAGGAAAATCTGCATTAATTTGATCCCGGGTGGCCTTTCCTCCCTGCCCCACCCCCATGCAGCAGTGGCACAATGAAGAGCCCAGTGGGGCACAGGAGACCACACAGCAGGCCCAGGCCAGAGCATTCTGACCCATGGGGGCCTCCGGTGAGGACCACGAGTCAGGCTCCTGCCAGGGGTTAACCATGAAGGCCAAGCTGCAGCCCCAGATCCCCCCCAACCCCCGAGGGTGGGGAGGTGCTCAACAAGGACACCAAAGTAAAGCCAGCAACCTCCTGCTGGCGGGGTGGGTGGGGCAGTGAGGGGACAGCCCTGCTCAGGCCAACCCTGGCCCCACACTGCGTGATGCTCAGGGCAGGCATGGGGGACTTCCCTGCCCTGCCCCTAGGACCAGTTTGTGGCCAAGTCCCAGTGACCCTGAGACTTCGTTAACTCTGGTCTTACTGAAGAAAAGGTCTTTCTTCCAACTGTTTGATTTTCTTGACTTAACAAAATGAGGCTCCCATGGCTTTTGCCTCAGATGCTTCCTGAGGGCTCCAGGCTGCCATTGGCCTGCCCGTGCCCCCACGCTCCCGCAGCACATTAAGATAGGTCTTGATCTTACTTCTGTTGGTTTTCATTGTATAAAAATTAAGATTTTTATATATCCATATATGCTCTTTCCCTATGATTTCTTAAAAATGTTCCCCCTCTATCTTCTGATTCGGTTTTCCCAAGTTAAGAAAAAAAAAAAAATCTCACATGTAACCCTTTGTTGACCCGTGTCCTGTGACTCGGGTTCGTGCTCCCTGAGTTGTCACATGGCGCTCTCTTGGGCCATCCCGGGGGTGGGGGGAGTTGCTTCCTCTGATGCCCCCCCTTTGGTCCCAGGTCCCTGGGACCTGTCCTCTCATGCTCCCCCCAACACCGGCTGCAGCCTCTCCTCCTTACTACTGCTCACTCCACGATGTCTGACCTCTCAGCTACCCTAACTGTGGCTCACAGGTCACCCTCTCAGCTCATCGCCCCTCTGAAGCCACTCCCCCTACCAGCTGCACCAAACACCCCAGCAGGCTTGGGGTCCCCTTTCAGGAAATGCCCTTCTCCAGGCTTCCCCGGCCCCAGCCCTCCTAGGCTTCCTTCTTCCTTCTATTCGTCCTTGAGCACTGTGTCCCAGGGCTGGTTCTTGGGACCCATCTCTCCTTCCTTGATGATGTCTTTCCCTAAACGCACCTTGATGCCCAGAGGCCCTGCACTGACTTCTCCCTTTAACTCTGCACTTGGAGATTCCTTGGAACCCCGACGTCCCCCCCCCCCCCCCTCCGCCCATCTCCCCGCCTCAGGAAGGGCTGCACCATCACTCCTGTGGGTCCAGCTCTGACTCTTCCTTCCTCTTCCCTGGAATAGCAAGTGGGCATCTCAATTCTGATTTCCCTCCAGGATCTCCCCCTCTTCCCCCGACCCTCACCTCCCCGCCTGTCCTCCAACCCAGGCTGCCTTTCTCCCATAGCTTCCTGACCCCTTCTCCCATTTGCACCCCTGCTCTCCTGCCCCTCACTCAGCATAGGCAGTGTCGTGGGCACTCAGTTGGATCAGGCAACTCTCTTGTCCTGCGGAAGCATGAAGCCAACATCTTGCCTGGTCCCTTAGGGCCTCAACTGGCCTCACAACGTCTCTGCAGTTACTCCTGTCAAATCCCCTCAGCTCACCACTGGCCTTCCCTCCTATGAGCCTCATTGCCCCAGGGCCTTTGCATAAGCAGTTATCTGTCACTTTAATGGCTCCTGTCAGCCACGTCTCAGCACAGATGTCACTTGTCCAAGAGTCTTTCTTGACATTCCCAACTGGCGGTGACCAGGCAGTGACCCCCCAACCACGTGCCCTCCGTTTCACTGTCCTCACAGCCATGACCACTTCCTGCTTGTGTGTGCCTGTTGATCTCGTTCCCAGACTGTGGCTCACTGGGAAGAGGGGCTGACTCCCCCACTGCGTGGCACACAGTAGTAGCTTCATTAGGATTTGTGGAGCAAATGGACTTCCTAGAAAGCTAGCAGAGACCTGGAACGACTGAAGGAAACAGTCTGCAGCAGGAGAAGCACATGCAAGCCCGGTCCACACGTCGGGTTGGGGCTGGGGGGAGAGGCTGGTACCTGGACCAAGAGCTTGAGGCGTGTGATCCTCTGGAACGGCAGGATAAGGAAGGAGGACAGGGGCAGCCCCCGGCACTTGGGGTCCAGCTCCAGCTGCGCAATCAGCTCCCGAAAGGCTGCCTTCTCCTGGCTGGGGTACACAGACATGAGAGTCGGTCTCTGGCTCACAGGAGGCGCGAGTCAGAAGTGCATCCACGGCCTCAGAGGAACCAGACAGCCCACGGGCACGGGACACACGCTGATTTCTTTTAACGGAAGATAAACAGCTCATGTACAAGCCAAATGACAACAGTGGCTTCACATGCCTGGGCCGTGAAAACTTCACAGGATGTATTCCGTGTGGGAAGGTAAGAATTCCTCATGTGGCGAAGTCCATGACTCAGACGCAGGATTTGGTGATTTACCCAGCAGGGAACTGTGGCAAGGTGAACCCACGTAGTGACAGGAACAGCAGCAGGCCGGGGACAATGGCCACGGGGACGTCCTGTCTGCAGTTGGCTCGGCAGTGGGGAACAGGGGGCTGCCCTGACGTGGGCTCCAGGGACCCTGGGTGGCACGTCAACAGGGACCCCGGCTCACGGCCTTCCCCTCCGGCCCAGACACCCTGTGCCTCCAGGGACGCACCGTGTACCTGCAGCCCTGCGAGGCCAGGACCCCGTTCTCCTGTCTGCTTGTCACCTCCACGTCTGTCCTCGAACTAGCATCCTGACTCCCTCGAGTCCCAGTTTTCAACCCCCAAATGTCAAACACCAAACCCCCGAATGCTCAAGTTTGAAACCCTCCACAGTTAGCCTTGACAGCAAGGCCCAGGGGAGTGGAATGGCCGGAGGGGACCTCTCAGGGGGACCTCTGGTGCTCCCCAGTGAAGCTAAGAACACATCACGGGTTCAGGTGTAACCAAAGCGCGGCACCAAAGTGTGAGGGAGTCAAAAGAGGCAAATCGACTGGAAAAATCACCTCATCATCTGAAACCCCAGGGAAGCTGAGAAGTGGACAGATGAGTGACAAAGTCAAGGGCATTGTTGGAAGGCCACAAAGGCACCCCCTGCTGCCCCATCCCTGCCTTTGGCTCTAGTTCAAACCATCTTCCCAACCTCCTGGGCCACAAGAGGCCCTCCCGGGCTCAAGCCCTCTTTTCTAAGCCCCGAAGAGCTCAGCCCAGCCATTCCAGACACGGGTCAGATGGGCGCCATGGCTGATGGTCTTGGGGTTGACATTTCTCCAGTGACCCTGCAGCCCCCGGAACGTGCCGGCCTTGGAAAGCAGGGGTCCCAGGGCTGTGGCTCCGTGTCCTGGTGGGAGGAGCGACAGCCTGCATGGCGGCAGGGGGAAGGGAGGGGGGACACACACTCACAGCAGCTGCTTGTAGGTCCTCTCCTGGTAGGTCTGGTTGCTGACGTAGGTGATGTACACCGAGAAGTGGTTGGCCGCGTAATGATACACGATGTCGCACACGTCCGAGATGACAATGTTCTCCTCCATCCGGCGCTCCAGCTCCAGGAGAAACCTGCGGTGGGGGAGGGGCAGTGGGCAGCAGCTCGGGTGAAAGGGGCCTGCACCGGGACGCTCAGGACACATGGCTGCCCCCGGGCCCGGCTCGGGCAAGGCCACAGACACGGCAGGACATGAGCCCCACACCGATGGCACTTTGGTCCCAGTAGGTAGTCAGTCGTCCCATGTTTTTAGGTGCCTAATAGCATCAGGAGTGTTTTCAAAGAGAGAGAAAGAGGCCTTATGTTTAACAGATATACTGATGTGCCCACAGACAAGGTGACAATGGGGATTTGCCTCAGCGGGATCCCATGGGTGGTGAGGAGGGCTGGGGACGCAGACCAACCCAGGTGCCGGGCTGGGGGGCTACGCTCATCGCACTGGCGTGTCTGTTTCTGCATGTTTGGAATTCTCCACAGCAAAGTGTAAGTAAACACATAAAAAGTCGCCCTTTCCCCAGTGGGGTGAAGTGGCAGAGGCCAGCGGGTTTCTCAGCAGCGGTGCGTCTGAGCCCCCGGGGCGGGGCCTGCCAGGAGGAGGTGGGTGTCCGAGTGGGGGAGGAGGGAATGCCCAGGGCACCCCGGGGATGGAGGGGCCCCTCCGGCCACACGGCAGCTTGGCATCTGAACATGCGTTGTTGGACCCGAAAGCTGAGTTTTGCTCTTCGAGCCGTGGACTCCATGGCCCAGCGGGAAATGGTCGCCAGATGTTCTAACCCAATAATGAAATTGGCGCCTTTCCTTCTTTACAAGAATCAGTGAATGGATGTTCATTCCCCCTCCAGTTAAGCTCCTCCCATCCTTCCCAGGCAAAACGGAAGCACAGTTCCAAAGCCTCCTTCACAAATCAGCACAAACACCATCTGACTGGAGGGAGGAGGTCTGGGACACGTCAAACCAGGGTTTTAGGACACCAGCTCCCACGGACGCCCCTGGACCCGGTCAGGACACCTGCCGCACACCTGCCTGACAGCGGGGGACACGAGGAGCACATGCGTGGAACGGGAAGGGATCTGGAGGCAGCAGGCCTGTTCAGGGGGTTGCGACCGGCCACCCTGCTGGGGGGTGGGGTGGTCGTGTTTATGTATTTATTTCTTTCTCATTACAGATAATTCCAAACACTCAAAAGCAGAGAAGCCAGGCACTCGCTGCCAGCTTTGGCCGCGCCCCAGGTTAGGGGAAGTTTCTGGAAGCCAGACCCCATGAGGCCCAGAGCAGGGGGCTCACCGCTCACTGACGGCCATGACGTCCAGGACGTTGGAGAAGAGGATGTGCGCCTCTGACGGGTGCAGGATCTTCTTCAGACGCTCATTCTCCATGAAGTGAGACACGAGCAGGCTCAGGCTTTTGTAGTAGGAGGCCTCGGATGTGACCAGCTCGAACATGGCCTGTGTTGGGACAAACAGGCAAGAGGAGGGCCTGGGTCACCTCCAGGGCCTCACTTTGCAGGGACGCAGAGAGAGGTGGGTGTGGAGGAAGGGTGCCTCCACGGGCCGGCAGAGAGCCCCTCACCCCACCCCGCACTAAAGTAAAAGAAATCCATAATCTAATAAGGTTTTTGGAGACACCCTTATTCCGTAGCATGACTGTTACCTGGTCGCTGAGACTTTGCCCACGACAACATGAGGCTCTGTGCTCTCCAGCAAGGAGCTTCTCTGGAGTGAGGGCTCTCGCTCCTGGCTCAGCTCCACCCCCCCAACCAGCTCACAAGCCAACCGAGGACCCTTCCTGAGGGCGGGGTCAGGCCCCACAATGGCTGCCCAGAAAGGATGTGTAGTGGGGTGAACTGTGGACCCCTCACAAGCTGTGTCCATGTCCTAAGCTCTGGTGCCTGTGAATAAGAACTTATTTGGGGACAAGTTCTGTACAGAAGGATGTCAAGGATGTCAAGGACTCTGGATCGAGAGCCTAAATCCAACAACAGGTGTCTTTATGAGAGAGGTATGGGACACAGGAAGGTTGTCTGACACGGAGGCATGGGGAGGAGGCCGTGTGAACACAGGCAGAGCTGGACAGGTTGCCCTGTGAGGCCACAGGCAGAGTGGGGGTTAAAAGAAGGGACGTGTTGGGGCACCTGGGTGGCTCAGTGGGTTAAGCCTCTGCCTTTGGATCAGGTTATGATCTCAGGGTCCTGGGATCGAGCCCCCATCGGGCTCTCTGCTCAGCAGGGAGCCTGCTTCTCCCTCTCTCTCTGCCTGCCTCTCTGCCTACTTGTGATCTCTCTGTCAAATAAATAAATAAAAATCTAAAAAAAAAAAAAAGAAGGGACGTGTTTCTAAGTTGGGTACACACAGTGGCATACACCTGCCCAACAGCAGGGACAAAGTTCGTAAGGAAGTCACTCCAGGGGTCATGCCATCACAGAACCTGGCATCAGAGTCCCCCAGGCGCCCTGGGGTCTGCCCCTGACCCAGGCTGACCAGAGCTGGGCCGCAGCCTCTCTGGACTCATCCCCGAGTTATGGTGGCCTGTATTCAGCAGACAAAGCCACAGAAGGCACATCCCCCTCATCCTCCAGGGATACAGGGGGCTTCTCAGCAAGCGCCATTGACATGGAACTGCGTCCCGCTGCTAAGTCTAAGTTTCCTAAGAAAATGTCAGGCGGTTGAAGCTTGAGAGTTCTAGGCAAATAGAACTAAAAATGCCCCCAGCTGACACGGACGAATATTGCAGAGAGGAAACAACACAGTGTCCCACCCGCAGCCCCACAGAGGAAGGCACGACTCCCGGGAGGACGCACGTGAGGCCCACCTGGGGTCCCACCCACAGCCCCAGGCCCACTGCATCTGGTCTGCTGGGCTGGGGGTGGGGGGGCCAGGGCCGGGGCCGGGGTCCTCCAGCGGCTGGGTCTGACCTGCTGATCACAGACACCAGCTGTGCCCACCTCCCACTCTGCCTCCTCCACCGACAGGCCATTAGTCGCCCGTGAAGTCTGTGTTTCTCTTCATTTTATGTCACGTTATTTGCCACAGCAATATGGCTGTTTTTCCTCATCAATACCGTTTTACTCTCATTCAAGCTGTGTGGTGGCAGTGCGGGGTTGACGGGGATCTGGGCCCTGTCTGCTCTCCGGAACCCCTCGCTCGCTCACTCATTCATCATTCACGTACTCATTCACTCATTCACTTATTCACTCATTCGTTCACTTATTCTCACACTCGTTCACTCATTCATTCACTCACTCACTCACTTGCCGGCTCTCCCATTTGCTCCCATGTTTACTGAGCACCTGTCTAGGCCCCAGGCATTCAGGGGTGAGCACGGCCAACTCCCTGACACCAAAGCATTTGTGTCCCAGGGGGTGGGGACCGAGCAGACAGGAGTACGACTGTCCCAGTCAGGCAGTGAGGAAGGCCACGGAGCAAACAGGGAGAGGTGTGTGTGAGTGTGTGAGAGACTGCATATACGACTGAGGGTAAGAACGTGTACGTGTGCGTATGAGAGCATATACATATGAACGAGCGTGTGTATGAATGAGCATAAGAATGTGCATGTGCGTGTGAACGTGTGCAAGCATGTGCTTGTGTTGCTTCCCGCAGGGCACTCCTTCCTGAGAATACCACTGCTCTGCAGCTGGGCTGTTGAGGCCACACCTTGCCCACTACCCAGCTGAGACCCTAGGCCTCAGGGAACACTCAGGTAGACCGACCTGGATTTTCCGAATCGCGGCTCGTCTCTCAGTGGTGCTCTTAGTGCTCAGTTGGATTCGTATTAGGTTTGATTTCTGCCAATACTCATGCTACGTTTCCAGTTTTTCCAGCCCTGCCACTACCAAGCCAGCTCCTACCTGGGTTCTTTCCAAGGGGCGGGAGCCACTCAGCTGTGGACGCCGCGTGGGAGGGGCCGGGCTAGGTGGTTCTGCAGTTGCGGGGACGGTGGTGGGCAGCTGAGCAGCGGAACAGTCAAGGCTTCTGCCTCGGAGTTAGCCAGACCTCGGCCATGAATGAGAATTGCTTTATCCAGCTAAGCCTGTTTGCAGGCACACAAAATGGGAACAGTCCCCAGCGGACAGTCCACAGCCTGGTGCCCGCCCATCTCAAAGCACCTGCTGGATGCCCAGGGTCATTACCAAACCGGCATCAGGGCGCTGCCCTCACAGGACTGAGCTTCATGGGATGGAGCTCCGGCCAGAGGGGTCAGGAGGAGTTTGTACTAGAAGGTGACCCTGGACATGACAGCAAGCCCATTCCTAGAGGTGCAAATGCTCATGTGGAGAAAGGATGCGGACGCCTGGTGGGACAGTGGGGGCTGGTGGCCAGGCCATGAGAGAGGGCCACGGAAGGAACAGCAGGCTCCTGTTTACATTTTTGAGTCTGTCCCCCTGCCCGCTGTGTGGGCCAGAACCATGCAACCCTGTTTTCCAGAGTCTGAGACAGCTGCTCCTGACCTCGGAACGTGTTCACCTCACTTCCCACACTGGCCTGTGGAGAAGCCGTGTCCAGCTCCCTGCAGGGTTACCCCACCAGGCCTGGAAGGCGCTGGATCCTACCTTTCTCAGTAAATTTAGATTTTTCTCCAAAGAAAGGAAACAACAGAGAGAAATCACTGATTGGTGTCCCGTCTGGGACCATCACCGCTCCATGTCCCACGAGCCGGCCCAGTTTAGCTTCAGCCCGCGGCATCTCCCCCTCCCTGGGGCCGTCCAGACACATGTGAGACTGCAGACCCCGGACCAGCACTGCACCCCTCGAACACAAGATACTCCAGAGACACACAAAGCCAGGACCCCTCATTCATGCAGTACGGGCCACGGGGGCTGCTTGGGGGGCGGTCGCTGGGGTGCATCAGGCCATCTCCACACGGGGGAGGTGGGGGTGCCCAGAGTTAGGACCACCTGGCCACGCTGTTCGAGCAATGAATTTGGAGAAACAAATGAGACTTCAGCCCATTAGCAACGCAGATAAAAGAGGAGGCAGGGACACCAAGAAAATCTGGAGGCACCCAGATCTGCTTCCGGGCCCAGAGAACACTGCTTGTTAAGAACTCAGTTTCCTGACCCCCAGTTGGGGTGACTGCAGATGGTTCAGCCTGTGTGGTCCCCCATCGTCCACAGGGGTCTTCAGGGTCCGGCCACCTCCTCCGTCCTCCACACCCCACTCCCAGGGGGCTACGGGCATCGGCCCTTCGTTCTTCCACTGGCAAAGCTCGGGCTGGGTGATTCCCTACCCTGGTCTTCACCTGCACCAGCTCCTTGTAACTCAGGGTGGCCTAGAGAAGCCCCCCCAACCCCCCGCGGGGCGTTCTGTCCCACTCTGGATTGTTTGCGGCTTCCTGGACCTCAGTGCTCGTGAATCACAGTTGTCTGATGCCCTCACCTTCCCTTTATCACAATGTGGTCCCGTGGCCTGAGTCACCAGGGCGACCTCTGTGGGGGTTGGTGTGGCATTGGCACAGCCAGGAAGCAAAAGCACCCCCCTCCCCCACAGTCCCGGGTTACGGGGGAGGGGCGCGCCTCTTCCCAAGTCCCAGGCTCTTCCCAGGACAGGCTATCCATGGTGGCCAGGTCTGAGCTCCCATTTAAGTGGATGAAAGGAGCAAAATGAATCTTCTTAGGTAGCCTGCATTTTCCCACCTGTTATGGACTGAACTGTGTCCCCCAAAACTTGTATGCTGAAGTTCTAGCCCCCAGTATGATGCATTTGGAGATGGGGCCGAGGAAGAAGTCATTAAGGTTTACGGTAAGAACTGGTGTCCTTACAAGAAGAGACAGACCCCAGGGATGCAAGCCAAGGACGGGGGTCCCACCAGACACCAACGCTGCTGGCACCTTGATCTCGGACTTCCAGCCCAGGAGCTGTGCAAAATCTATGCCTGCTGTCCAGCGACCTGGTCTGGGGCAGTCGGTGAGGGCAGCCCAAGCCGGCCAAGGCACCACCAATTTCCCATGCAACTCCAGAAATTCTGGCACTCTCCATCCTCCCGGCTGCCCTCGCTCGCCAGCTGAGCCCACCTGGATTGGAGGCTGAGGCCACAAGCCCCCTCCAAATACCAGACACACACCTCTCAGGGAGCCAGGAAAAGTCAGGCATTATTCCCAATCACCGGAGTGAGGCCCGGGACCACAGTCAAGAGAAAGGAGACGACCTCTGTGTCACCAGGGCCACTCAGACCCGAGAGATGACTCCACCGATTTTCTGTCAAACAGCATGTGCTGCTTCCCAAAAGTCACACCAAGAAAGTTCATTTTGCAAGAACTCGGGATCTTCCTGCTGCCCCTCCCTTGCCAAAATGAGGCATCTTTCTCTCTAGATCCAGAAAATGCTTGGGCATGCTCCTCTCTTAGTGACTATGCTCCTGCTCAGACAGGCGGGGGCAGCCCTCACCTGGTGGATGGAGGTCTCGAGTGTCCTTGTTCTCTCCACCTTGTCTGTGCAGCATTAGCACAGACAAATGGCCCCAGGGCGCTCGTCCAACACCCAACAGGTGACTAACCCCTCACTCAGTCCTTAATACAGCCCTGGAGGTCTCCCAGATTGTCCCCACCGGGCAGAGGTGGGCACTAAGGTCACATGAAGGTTCTGCTCCCCAGGCTCCCTGCTCCCCACACTCAGGGCAGCCTGTATCTGTTTACAAGGACACCATTAGCTGTGTCTGATGTTCATCCTTCTTTCTGCTGGCCTGGACGGCCAATGTCCTGTCTCCTTTCCTGGATGGTTTCCTAAAGCAGCTCATACAGAAAACTCAATGCTCCAGAGGTTTCCTGCCCACCTGCTAAGAGCTGGGGACCACCAGACACTGGGGACCCCGAGATGACCAAGACCCACCCCCCTACCCCTTGGAGACCCTCTGCCCAGGACACCTCAACCACAGGGGAGCCCAGCACCTTGGCTCACTGGTTCCACAAACATGTTCCAAGAACCACCTCCAGGACGTGACGGGGCTCGATGCTGGGGACACAGAGGGACAGAGGCATGCTGTCACCAAGAATGCAGCTGGGGCATGGCCGATGACAGTTCAGCAGTGGTCCCGACA
This sequence comes from Enhydra lutris kenyoni, assembly GCF_002288905.1. Taxonomy (NCBI): domain Eukaryota; kingdom Metazoa; phylum Chordata; class Mammalia; order Carnivora; family Mustelidae; genus Enhydra; species Enhydra lutris. The sequence goes on from NW_019154085.1 coordinate 40,804,896, forward strand.
GTGAAGTGGGAACACAGGGGAGGGGGCCTCGCCTCGTCAGTGGTGAGGGTTCTGGAAGGGGCTGAGTCAGAGAACTAGAAGAGTTAGCTAGGCAAAAGTGGGGAAACACCAATGTTTTTCAACCTGGTCCCGACTACAGGCATTTGTGAAAATGCAGATCCCCAGGCCTCACCCCAAACCCACACACAACCTGTCTTTGAACAAGATGCATAGGTCCTCACGAGACATGGCAGGGACCGAGGACCTGGCCCCCAAAGCTTCCACAAGTACCTTTCTTTCTTCCTTGTCCATTGGAGTCCAAAGTGTTAGGGCACCTGCCTGATGCCTATATTTCCTGTTAGTACGTTTGCTTTTAGCTGGAGGGTGGGAGGGGACAGAGGGAAAGTCGGGTCTTAAGGCCAAGGGCTTGGGGCGTCCTTCCTGGAGCACCAGACTGCCTCAGAGGCTGTGGGGACGCAACCCACAGACAGCTTGGTTCGGACCCCACGGTCCAGGCTGCACGCCCCACACCATGCCAGAGGGAGTGATGGGACCTTGTTCTGCTGAAGGTGCGACCACATGCTCCAGATGCTCGGTCCCTGTGCACAGATGGCCACACTTCTCTCTCCTCTGGGGGTGTCACAGAAACCAGGGAAGAGGTGACCAGGCCCTTCCATCAGAGGCCGCACCTACTCTTGGCTTTGGGGCCTTCAGAGTAGCCCCCCTCAGGGCAGAGTCACATCCACGCTCCCAGCTGGTCCCCCTCCCCTCGTAATGGCACAAGGCTGGGCTCACTTCTGTGCCTAGTACAATAATCCACATGTCACAGGCATTCAGGCGGCCAGAAGTGACTCGAAAAAGCTCTTAGTAACGAACAAGTTCCTAAGAGTGCCTCTTTCTTCCACAAATGGTGATGAAGTCAGATTCCAGAGCCCATGCTTTGACCAGCCAGTCAAGGCTGCTGCACGTCTGGTCCACGTGGGGGACAAGGCTGAGCGAGTTCGCAGGGCTGGAGCATCACAGGGCGCAGTGACAATGACCCCACCTTGTTGCAGCAGGCCTAGAGCTCATGTATGCAATTCGAGCTTGCCAGCAGCCCCTCAGGGCCCAGTGCCGCCCACACCACCAGCAGTCCAAACCCAATCCTCTGCAAGGGCCACACATCACAAACACCCACTGTTACATTTCCTCCAGATGACCTGGTATAGTAAGATGATTTATGAAGAAATTTACACTTAGGGACGCCTGGGTGGCTCAGTCGGTTAAGCAACTGCCTTCGGCTCAAGTCGTGATCCCAGGGTCCTGGGACTGAGCACGTCACTGGGCTCCCTGCTCTGCGGGAAGCCTGTTTCTCCCTCTGCCTCCCCCTGCTTGTGTTCCCTCTCTCTCTCTCTCAAATAAATAAATAGAATCTTAGAAAAAAAAAAAAGAAAAAATTTACACTAAAGCGGGTTAAAATTTAAAACTTGAAACTATGTTCAGCCTCACTCACGGGTAAGAGAAATGCACATTAAAACCACAATATATGGGCGCCTGGGTGGCTCAGTGGGTTAAACCTCTGCCTTTGGCTCAGGTCATGATCTCAGCGTCCTGGGATCGAGCCCCACATCGGGCTCTCTGCTCATCGGGGAGCCTGCTTCCTCCTCTCTCTCTCTGCCTGCCTCTCTGCCTACTTGTGATCTCTGTCAAATAAATAAATAAAATCTTAAAAAAAAAACAACCCACAATATATTACTCATGATCTAGCTCATTGCTCAAGACAAAATGATTGGCTAACGTACAATGGTGGTGCTGAGCTCACACCCTCAAACCGAAGTGTGAAGACGGTATCTTCACCAGATTTAGAAGAGCAGGTAACTTTTAACTCCACAGTTCCACTGGCAATTCCCATGGAACTCCACCGTGTGGGTTTCAGTCTTAAATAATGCTGCACTCAATGTCCTTGATCCATAACATTTAAAAAAATTTTTTTTCTTTAAATTTATTTGAGAGAGAGAGATCACAAGCAGGGGGAGAGGCGGGGTGGTGGGGCGGCGGGGGGAAGCAGGCTCCCGGCTGAGCAGAGAGCCCTATGTGGAGGTGGATCCCAGGACCCTGAGATCATGACCTGAGCTGAAGGCAGAGATTTAACTGACTGAGCCACCCAGGCGCCCTGATCCACAATATTTCTAATTGCAAATGCCCATCAATGGGGGGCTGGTTAAATAAATTATGGAACATCAAAGACAAGAGAGATCTATAAAGCTAACAAAAAAGAAAAAAGAAAAAAGAATGGGCGTCCATAATGGCTGGTGCAGAAAGATTTTCAAAATGTTCTACCAAGTTAAAAAAGAAAGCAGGGGGCAGAACAACCTAATAACAGGTTCACTGTTTGTGTGACATGCAGACGCTGGCCTCGGAGTGTCAGGCGCAGAGGAGACTTTTTCACTGTAAACCCATTTACTCTTTTTTGCACTTTATATCAGATACATAAATCATTTATCCAAAGGATTCCTTTTAAAAATGACAAATGCTGGGGCGCCTGGATGGCTCAGTGGATTAAAGCCTCTGCCTTCAGCTCAGGTCATGATCCCAGGGTCCTGGGATCGATCCCCGCATCAGGCTCTCTGCTCAGCAGGGAGTCTGCTTCTCCCTCTCTCTCTGCCTGCCTTTCTGCCTAGTTGTGATCTCTGTCAAATAAATAAATAAAATCTTTAAAAAAAAAAAAAAGAAGTACATCATATGAAGGGCACCTGGGTGGCTCAGTCCTTAAGGGTCTGCCTTAGGCTCAGGTCACAATCCCAGCATCCTGGGATCGGGCTGCATCAGGCTCCCTGCCCAGCAGGGAGCATGCTTCTCCTTCTCCCACTCCCTCGCCTGTGTTCCCTCTCTCTCTGTGTCTCTCCCTGTCAAATAAATAAATAAAAATCTTCAAAAAAAAAAATTAAAAAGTACATCATATTAAAAACCCATATTTTTTTTCTAAAATGGATGGTTTTCTTAAAAAAAAAAAAAAAAAGTACTGGGGCTCCTTGGTGGCTCAGTGGGTTAAGCCTCTACCTTGGGCTCAGGTCATGATTTCAGAGTCCTGGAATCGAGCCCTGCATCAGCCTCTCTGCTCAGAAGGGAGCCTGCTCCCCTCCTCCCCAGCTCTGCCTGCCTCTCTGCCTACTTGTGACCTCTGTCAAATAAATAAAATCTTAAAAAAAAAAAAAAAAAGTACCTTAAAATTTGAAGTTGTGAAAACGGGTTGAAAAACAAACCCCCCCCCAAAAAAAAAAAAAAACCTGTCCCGTTCTGGGGGCTGAGCAGACTCAGACTGTAGGAGATCCTGACAGATCCCCAGCTGGCCTGCGCCAGATAACGATGGGTTCCCTGACAGGACAAAGCTGGAGGTCCTGTCTGGGCATGTCAGGGCTGTCCTGCTGCAGGTAAGGACGAGCCTGCGCAGGCTGCCCCACAGGAGTGTCTGTGTGACCCTGTCTCCTTGGAGATACTCAAACTAGCCTTTCCCACTCACTTTTCCAGCACACCCAGCTCACCAGGATCAGGGAGCAGAGAGCAAGTCTGTCTGTTCTATCCTGTTTGCCTCGACAGGTTCCAGGCGCTCGCTGGGGACGCAAGCCACGCCAGCCGCAGGAGTGACCACTCCTGGGGCCTGCTGGGGACGGCCCCTGCAGGTTTTCCATTATCTCTCAGGACCCCGGCATTAGCTGGTGAGAATCAAGTACTGTCTGATGCTTCTTCCAGGGAGATGCCTGACTCCTCCCCCAATCCTGGTCCCTCCTCTTTGCTTTTCAGTCTCTTTTCAGGATCCTTCCGTGGTCCACCGCTTTGGTGGGGAGGAGGCCCTACATCCCCCCCACCCCACCCCCGGCCTCACTGAATGCCCTACTCCCTCTACCACCGCTTCCCGCCCAACCTTGTCATTTGAATGTATGTCTGGTTATTTCTCAAACTGTTGTGTTCTCAGACAGTAACTCCAACACCATTCCAAATAGGGGGGTGGGAACCAAGAGCTTCAGAGTAAGTATAAAAAACAAAAATGAAACCAAGAAAATCCTACCCGATGTCTAAGACAACATGTTCCAATATTAGCTACCTAATTTTTACTTAGAAAAGGAGGGAAACATACAATTTTATTCCTCAATCCTGATTCTTCAATGACTGACTAGTCATTGGGCCTACCAAAAGGCCATCATTTGGGGGTATTTTCCTTGTGTGAACAGTAGTTCAGGGCAACCTGCTGCTTTTGTAGCTCAGGAGAAAGAGATGTTCCAGCAACAGATTGAGCTTGGGGAACAAGTTGCCTGATTTGCTTTGATAAATGAGATCTAACGCAAAAGTCAGATTTTTTGGAACAAAAAAATCTGAAGATGTCACTGTTGTGTCCCTTGCCAAATATTAACAAAATAGACACTCACGTTAAGCTTTTAGAAAAATAAACATGAAAATCAGACCTAGGGCACCTGGGTGGCTCAGTGGGTTAAATGTCCGATTCCCGGTTTTCGCTCAGGTCATGATCTCAGGGTCATGGGGTCCAGCCCTGTGACCAGGTCTGCACTCAGCAGAGAGTCTGTTTGAGATGCTCTCCCTCCCATTCTGCTCCTCCCCCCACCCCACCCCCACCCAGCTCACGTGGGTGTTGGGGGTGGGGAGTGTGCATATGCATGCTCTCTCTCTCTCTCTCTCTCTCATAAATAAATCTTAAGAAAAAAAAATCTTAAAAAAAAAAAAGAAAAATAAAGACTTAGAGCAAGACACATGGAAGCCTGTGTGTCCTTGTGACTTGTTATTACATATGACTCTATTTATTGTTAGGTAACCCTAGTTATTGAAATTTCTCTATCAGATCCATTGGAAATGACAAAAACGTAGTTTATTACATCTATTTCCCATGCCAATTCTACTATAGATGGAATGTTCTAGCCTGCCTTTTTTTAAAAAAAAGATTTTATTTATTTTAGAGAGAGGGAGTAAGCACAAGCAGTGGGAGGGGCAGAGGAGGAGGGAGAGGGACAAAGTAGACTGTGTAGCCCAGAGCCCACCACCATAGAGCTCAGCCTACTACCAACCCAGAGATCATGACCTGAGCGGAAAGCAAGAGTCAGAAGCCCAACCAATCCCCCATCCAGATGGCCCTCTAGCCTGCCTTTTAAAAACTCAATGTGTTGTACATATTCATCCAGTTTATTCTTTGAAAACATGTACACTGTCCTACTAAGTAATTCCCCTATCATTGCACATTTCAGGTTCTTCCTGCCATTTTCCCCCTGATTTCTGCTGGAATGAACATCCTAATAAATAAGTACTTGTGCACTTTTCTGATTATTTTTCAAAATAAATTTCTAGGAATAGTAACACTAGACAGTGGGCAAACATACCCTCGTAAGGGTTTGGTGCAAATTTTGCTATTTTTTTCCTATCAGTTGTTTGAGAATACTCATTGAAAAATCCCCCAACACCACGTTTTAAATATAGTTACATTTAAAAGTCTCTGCCACGTGAAATGCTTGTACCTTAATGTTGTTTTAATTTGGACCTCTTTGATTAAACCGGTGAGTTTGATTTCCCCCCACCTTTTTTAAAATTTAATCACTGGCCACTTGCAGTTCTCCTGAGTATTGTTTTGTCCATTTTTCTTTGGGATACTCATCTTTCTTGTCGATAGAGCTCACTAATTGATCAAGACCTGGGTTTGCTGATACCTGCTAAAACAACTAAGTTTTGCAAGTTTATCTTAGAATCAGCCATCTCCCTGAAATGCCTAATAAAGATCCAATACTTCTGACCCCCTCCAGATTTTTAAGTAGGCAGCCATCACTGGAAGGTAAGGATGTCTCTGATTGCCCTTTTTTATGGTTATCTCTTATTTCTTTCCTTGTTTTGTTGGGCTGGCTAGAACTTCTAGACCAACATCAGCATTTAGCAAGCTTCCCTGTCTTGCCTTTATTGCCACCAACAATTCTTCATGAAATGTGATCTTGAGATACAGACCTAAGACACTCCTTATAAATTTCAGAAAGTATCCTGAGTTTTGTTTGGATGGAAATAAATTGTGCTACTTCCCTTTTCGAGGTCTTTGAGAAGGAGAAGCTCAGGGTATTCTTCTCCTCTGGCCTATTGATATGATACATTTTGGCCCCAAACTTTATACCGTCTTTGCATTCATGCGTAGGTGCTCAAAGCATGTTATTCTTTTTTTCCTCTTCTTCTTTTTTTAAAAGATTTTATTTATTGGAGAGAGTGAGAGAGGACGAGCGTGGGGGAGGAGGAGAAAGGGCAGAGGGAGAAGCAGACTCCGAGCTGAGCAGGGAGCCCAACACAGGGCTTGATCCCACGACGCTGGGATCATGACCCGAGCTGAAGGCAGACGCTTAACTGCTTAACTGCCCGAGCCACCCAGGAGCTTCTCAATGTACGTTATTCTTCTAATGTACCTCCAGATTTGATTTTCTTGTGTTTTATGTAAATTTTTGCCTTAAACGTCACAGTGAGACAGATCTAGGTTTTATTTTGAGGGTTGTGTGGGAAAGAGTGCTTACTCGATTAGGTTGAACAGAATGAGGACCGTCAACCTGTTTCTTTTCCTTGCCCCTCCCCTTTTATAATGTTTTAGTTTTTAAATAAAAATGCAGTAAAACTGACATTTGGATGCACAGCTCTATGTATTTTAACAAGTATAGATCCTTATAATCACACTGTCACTTGGACACATGACGTAGGTCTATCATTCTAAAAAAGTCCCCTGTGCTATCCTGTTCCAGGCAACCCTCCCCACCCTCCTCCCTGGTGACCCCGGATCTGGTCTCTGTCACTGTAACTTTGTCTGTTCAGAAGGTCCTACAGATGCGAACCCATAGTGTGTAACCTTTCTGCTTTCTTTCACTCAGCAACATGCCTTTGAAATTGACCTGAGCTGCGTACATCCATAGATCTTCTTTCTAGTACTAAGTCTCGGGCCATTGTACGGACCTTCTAGTGTCTGGTTATCTGTCTATTAAAGGATATTTGGGTTGTTCCCAGTTTGGGGCTATGATGAATACAGCTACTATAAACATTCTTGTCCAGGTTTCTGTATAAATTTTTATTTCTGTAGGATAGTGGTTCTCCATCAGGAACTACTTTTGCTCCCCAGGGGACGGCCAGCTAGGTCTAGAGACATTTTCGGCTGTCACAACTGGGGATAGGGTTCTACTGGCATCTATTAGCAGGGATGTTGCTAAACCTCTTACAATGCACATGAGACCCCCTACCCACCCTGCGACAAAGAATGATCCTGTCCCAGATGTCATAAGGTTGTTCATGAGACGCTGTGCTAGGTTCTTTAAGAAGGGATGATCCCTGCTCTAGATATTTCTTGACCAACATAGTAGCCACCTGTGGCTCCTGAAATGGAAGTTAGTTTAAATTACATAGAATTAAACGTTCTGTTCCTCAGCTGCACCAACCATATTTCAAACGCTCGACAGTCACATGTGGCTGGTGACTTTGGGGGACGCAGATACAAAACATGCCCAATGTTGCTCTAGACTACTCCAAGGGACAAGGGACTCCTCTGTGCTTTGACCGCTTGGCACAACTCAGCAATCTGGGTACAACATCTCTTTTGTAAATCTTTCTGGTTACCTGGTATATATTTTGGTGTTTAGAACATTTTTAGTTTTGAGCCAATTTTTGGTAGCGTCTATTTTCCTAGGAAGGCATGCATCTCATCACCACTTTACGTGGTGTCTTTTGATCTCCACCCTAACTGCTTTCCTTAGGACTGTGTTTATGTGTGTATTTCCCCCCTGAATGTCTCAGAGCGGACCTCTGAGTTCAATTAATTTTGTACTTATTCCTTATTTAATAATTAAAGCACGTAAGTCAGTCTGTCTTGCTCTTTATCTTCTTAACTCATTTATCTTCACGACCCTGGGATGCAGGTACTAGGATTATCCCGGTTTTACAGATAAGGAAACAAAATCACAGAAAGGTTAAGCAACTCACCCAAGGTCACACAGCTAAGAAGTAGCAGAACTGGCATTCAAACCCTTGCTACATCACTTCTCCTATACTATTGGAGGAAAGAAAACATTTTAAACATATTAAAAGAATGTAATAGCCAGAATTTATAAAAAGCTGCCATCCACCAAGAAGAGAAATATAAACAACCCTTTAGAAAAAGGGCAAATGATAAGAACAGGCTATTCATAGACAAAGAAGTGGAAACAGCCAATATACATATGAAAAGATGCCCAATTTACAAGTCCTCAAGGACAGCAGGATAAAACGAGATAGGTTATTTCCTCCAACAGTTGTGCAGCTGGGAGTAAACGTGAAATCAACTAACTGGGCTGGGAGGCTTTGTTGTCGTATGAAATCTGTCCTGCCTTTTTGAACGGCAACTTGGCAGTGTCCACCACCATGCATTTATTTATTTTTTTAAAGACTGATTTATTTATCTGAGGGAGAGGGAGAACACAGGCAGGACCGGGAGGGACAAACGGAGAGAATCTCAAGCTGACTACACACTGAGCTTGGAGCCCTAAGTGGGGCTCGATCTCACGATCCTAAGATCATGACCTTAGCCCAACCGACTGCATCCCCCAGGTGCCCCGTCCACCAATTAAACTGCACTTCCTGCTGGACCAGCCAGTTTCCCGTGGGCACACCGAAGCTGTCCCTAATCAGGCTCCCCGCGTGGCTACTGGCTGAGTCAAGGGCATGGTTTCCCAGCAAAGCCGTGCGGGATCCCCAGAGCACCCCGGGCAGCAGCTACCCTCCAGGCAGCACCCACACACGCTTCTCTCCCTACCTGGGAGCTGCCCGTGTTGTCCTTGCTCTTACTCGAGCCCCTGCGCTCAGGGTACACTAGTTCTCATGAAAACTAAGCTGAAGGCTCTACGGCGCTACAAACCAAAATCAAAATCAAAGGGCTGTTGAGCAGAACAAGTGTAAATACAGTGGGAAGCCTCGTAAAGACCTATAAGGATTTCGTATCTTAGAGTCTTCCTAAATGTCTGAACCCCAAAACCAGATGGTGCATTATGACTATCCTTTCTCAGGAGAGATAAGCCGGACTTGGCGTTTCCTCTGGTTAGAAGCCAGGAGCCAAGAGAAGGCCAGCAGCACCAGTTTGCACTGCATTTTTAATTTTTAATTTAATTTAATTTACTGCACTGCATTTAAATAATGAAAACCTATTAACGAGTAGCTTAATTTTAAAACATTTACAAATAAAGTGATACCTTTATCAATGTAAAGGATACCTTTAATAACACAAAACGACCCGTTCCCGTCTTTAACTTATCCCGGATTCCCCCCACAATATAATGGGTCTAGATTTCCAATCAGTTAGAGGATTTCTATCTTTCCATGGAGGATTCAAGCAGTTTACACTCATTACAACTGATACATTTGCTATTGACTCTGCCGCCTTATTTTATGCGATTTTTCAGGGGCTTTTTTACTGTTTGCTTTTATTAAAAGGCCCCGCTCTCTCTGCTTTTAGCCTTGTGTATGTCACAGAAGGCATATACCATGTTTTAAGCTTACGGTTTATCTCTAAGCTTTCCAAAGGACTTAAAATCTTTACGTCTCTAATTATCAAGGTAAAAAAGAGGTATTCCCTCAGAAACTAGTCTTTTTTCCTTATTCTGGGGACAAAAAAAAAAAAATCCTTGTAATGGTAATACTGTGTGAAGGAAGCCAGATACAAAACAGTATTGTCTAATTCCTCTTAAAGGAAATTCAAGGTTAGGGGCGGCTGTCCTGTCACCAGCTGGGGGTGCCCCTTGGCAGGAGGGACGGACAACTGCACAGGGACTTCTAAATCCATGCGTTCTGGCACCTTCCACACAGTTGCTTTTCTCAGTTTGGCTCCCCCTGCCTCCATGGAGATGTGCCCCACGTGCGTCCTTCCGCTTGGGGGCAAGTGGCTTCTTGGTGTCTCCTCCAGGGTTTTTGTACAAAACTAGGAGAAGCCACATTGGGAACAGGTGACTACACATTATTCCCTCAGATGTTTCATGAGAAACGCCTGACACAGCCATTTACAAATCCCTGCTCCCGAGTCCTAGGGAAGTCAAGTCGCCAAGGATCCCTCCTGACCCTCCCAGACAGGATGCATGCAGGCAGCTCTGCACAAATCCAGCCCCCCCCCACCCGCCGCACGTCTTCCCCAACAGCCAGCACTCACACCCTGGTCAGCAGTAGCCTCAGTCCTGGTCATGAGCAGTGGGCGCCGGTTACTCTGACTTTTAAATACAGGAGAGGAGCAAATGTTCCTATAGATGGCAGTGCAGGAGGACGAGGGCAGAGAGGTGTTAAAGGAAGGCAGGACACCTGGGGCTATAAGTTCGAGGACAGCTCTGAAGGGGTGTGTGAGTATGGGGGACAGGACATGGATGAGGACATGGCACTGAACCAAATCTCTTCATTTCCCGCTCTATCTCCGCTTTTGGAATTTCACGGGGAACACGCATGTGCACAGTAACCATTCCTCCCCACCGTTCTCCCCTTCCCCTGGATCCGCGGCGCTCCCGCCGCTCTAGACCCAAGCAAACTATGCCCCATGGGAATGCGCACGCTTTCCATTTCCCCCTTTCCATTACTGTAACCTTCTCATGGATCATTCCTCCCGCTAGCAATAAACCGTTGGGCAACCCAGTGCTCTTGCCTCAGCCGAGTTGATGGGCAGGGTCCACTGGGACCATCGAGAGAAGCAGGGAAGTTCCGCACCATTTCTCTGGGTCCCCGCGCCCAGGTTTTACGGGCCTCCGGAAGAAAGCGCTGAATGTGAACCTCGGGGGACCGACTTCCTTCACAGGCTCCACGAGCCGGCGTCACTGAGGGCCCCAGGCTCGCGCGTGCCCGCTGCAAACACTAGCAACTGGGCTGAGCTCCCTTACAAGGTAACGAGCTATTTTTTGTTGCCTGTAAAATAATGTGAATTTCCCTGAGCGTTCTGGAAGGCTAAACCTTGCCAGGAATTCTGGTGAGGCAGCGGGGGGCGCCTCCCCTCCCAGAGGAAGCCTCACCTCCGTTGGTTGGAACACCTGTCCCTTCTGAAGGGAGCTCCCACCCGGGGCGGCCCTTTACCTCCTGCAGTTTGATCTCCTCGGGCTGGAGGATTTCCAGCACCCCGCTGCTCTGGATCTCCGGGAGATCCTGCCAGAGGTTAAACCGTGAGTGGGGGTTACTGAGCAGGCAGATCTGGGGCAGCGCCTTCCTCTCGGGTGGGCTTGCTGGCTCATCCTCCTCCTCCTCCTCCTCCTCCTCCTCCTCCTCGTCCTCCTCCTCCTCTGGAGTCTCCTCGCTGGCTGAGGAGCCATGAGCGTTGGTGTGTATCTCTGCGTCCAGCTGCCTCCTGGTTTCAATTTCTTGGAGTGTCGATTTATCTCGGTATTCCTGATACAGGAGCCCTGAAATCAGATAGAGTTGTGATGAAGAAAAGGGAAAGATTTCAGGGGAAGATCTTTCCCACTCTTTAGGTCAAGATTTGGTGCTGCGCCTCTGAGAACAGAAAGCCTGGGTGGCTCTGTGGCTAAAGCCTCTGCCTTCCGGCTCAGGTCATGATCCCAGAGTACTGGGATCGAGCCTCACATCGGGCTCTCTGCTCAGCAGGGAGCCTGCCTCCTCCTCCTCTCTCTCTCTGCCTGCCTCTCTGCCTACTTGTGATCTGTCAAAAAAAAAAAAAAAAAAAAAAAAAAACCAACCCCTCGCCTGGCCCAGTGAACTGCCACTGTCTTCTTTCTTGGGAATGATCAGCAGATGGAAGTTCTTTCCAACAAATAGAGAAATCCCTGAACGCATCCAGAATCCGGTCACACAAATATACGCTTTCCCCACACATACTTGGCAAACTTGTTAGCAAGAGTCTAGAACCTGATGTGTTAATAACCAGTGTGCACAGTTGACGGAAATGTCCTGATTATGTTTCGACGTCCCAAAGGGATGCTTTCCCTAGCCTTAAATGCTTCAATATTAAAATTCGAGTACGTTCATTTGTGAAATGAGAGTACTTGTAAATTCTCATTTTGAAGGAGACACCAATAGTTCATCAGCCTTATGATTCAAAAGGGAAACATTCCTTTTTTGCTTTTACAGTTTCAAACTTACTTTCCTGACCAAATGTACTTAAAATAAATGCGTTCTAAGTCTCCAAGGAGACTTGGGGGTACATATGAATCAGCACAAATGTAGCATCTCCGGAGGGAAAACCCATTTCAGACATGCTAGTTTTGGGGTGGAGGGACTGTCTTTTCACAACAGAGAAGCCTCAGGGGCAAGCGGGGGGATCCAGGCCCAGGCAGTGGGGGAAGGGGAGCGGGGGGACCAGGTGGGAAGGGGGTCAGGCCCCTAAGGTCTTATCTGACTGCCATGCCACGGAGGTTGCAGTCTATCCCATGGGCAAGACGGAGGCCCCGAGAGACCTCAGACAAGCAGTTCTGGTCTCCATCTTTGGGTGGGTGTGGATAGGAAGAGAGATCCTGTGTTAATTCCCTAGGGGGTGATGATGGAGGGCTGAACTGCATGTGGGGGCGGGGGGGTGGTGTGGAGGGATAGAACAAAGCGCGTGGTTCAGGGAACACGGTTATGGTAGAAGTCGGGTCCCAGGGACTGCCTGGTGCTGGGGGGTGGGGGGAGCGGAGAGATCCAGGTACTCCCAAGGTGCCCCCAGCTGCAGAGGTCCAGCAGGCAGCTAGCTAAACATACTGGTTTGGACAGTAGTCGGGGCCCCTGGACATGTCTGCCTAAAAAAACAAAGATAATTTTCCCAGGAAAATTCTAATTGGGATAAATGTACCCTTTGTAAAGCATGTTCGCTTACAATGCAGTCCAAAGGTCAGCAACCTAACCATTCCTTTCTTACCTCCTTGTTGAATATATCTAAACAGGAGACAAAGGGAGAATAGAAAAACAGACTAGCTTTGATGCCCTGAATGTGGCCAGAACGACTGTATTCACGAACGGGGGGCCCCCTAAATCCGCCCCGGGGCACTCATTAGTGGGCTTCCTGTGCTCCATAAGCCAAATTATAAAGCCTCTATGGTAAGCACAGCATTTCCTTTAAAAAATTAAGATCCCGCGATTTTGCAATGTTTCAGTCCGCAGAATACAACATGAAGGTAATCTGTTAAGTGCAATAATCCAGACTGAAGATCTATAAAGACAGAGGTTTAATACGACACAACTGCTGAGCTGATGGTGAGCCAACTGTTCTCCTGTGATTCTGATCCTCAGTGTTTACAGAGGTTTAAAGAAACCAAGTTTCCCCCGCATCGACTTGGATTCACTTTACAGTGTGAATGAGCCTCCCCCCTAGCAGGTATGCAAATATTTGTTGACTTGAACCCCTTTTTAAAAATGCAGTTTCAGGGCACTTGGATGGCTCAGTGGGGAGAGCATCCGCCTCTTGATCTCAGGGTCACATGTTCAAGCCCCACCTTGGGTGTGAAGCCTGCTTTAGGAAAAGGTGCTGTTTCTAAACTTCACCAAAGTGTCTAATTTGGCATCTTTTCGATGGTTCAAAAGTATGTCTTTTTCTTTTTTTTTTTTTAAGATTTTATTTATTTATTTGACACAGAGAGATCACAAGTAGGCAGAGAGGCAGGCAGAGAGAGAGGGGGAAGCAGGCTCCCTGCTAAGCAGAGAGTCCGATGCGGGGCTCCATTCCAGGACCCTGAGATCATGACCTGAGCCGAAGGCAGAGGCCCAATGACTGAGCCACCAGGGCACTCCTCAAAAATATGTCTTATACATGTTATCGTGGGCATTTATCATGGGTAAATACTATCTCCAGTATCTCAGTGTGATCCATATGGTGACAAGAGACAAAAATATCAGCATTGAGCGTAGCTGGCTTGAAAATATTAATTCTGAAATCATGCTGTGGCCGACACTGTTGGCTGCCTCTCCTCTGTGCCCTCACACCCCGGGTTCCCAGCTTGCAGGGGAGGGTTTTTCTCCGGGCACTGACCCATTGGGTGCTCAGTGACGTGGGTGAACAATGACTGATCAAAAGCTACTGCGACACTGTATCGTACACCGGAAGCTAACATTACATTGTACGGTAACCACATGGAATTAAAATAAAAATACACAAAAAATAAACAAAAACTTTCTCCAAAGGGAAAACAGAAAACAAAAAACAAAACAAATGAACAAGAAAGAAACTGTTCTTTAGAGATCTTGCCATTGTCTCAGTAGCATAATGGCTTAGCCTTAGGGACTTCCTTGACAAGAGAAAAATCACAGAAATTAGGCTCAAGGTGTAGGAAATAAATGTTCACATCCAATATAAATTTCCCTTAAAATCTGGCCTCCTCTGCCCTGTAAGATTTAGAGAGAGCACTCAGCCCTAATCTCTGGGTTCAAAGTGTACAGGTTGCTCATGTATATGCTGAAAGCCAGGAAATAAATTTAACAAAATTACTTGGAAAAAACAACACACCGTGATACTTCCCTCCCTCTTGCAAATGGTGTGTTTAGACATGAGCATGATAAAATCCGGCCAAGGAGTGTAAGGGGACATTTTACATCTTTGAGAAGGGCTTCTCAGGGTGCCTGCGTGGCTCAGTCGGTTAAGCATCTGACTCTTAGCTCAGGTCTTGATCTCAGGGCTGTAAGTTCAAGCCCCACATTGGGCTCTACGCTGGGTGTGGAGAGAGAGAGAAGGGCTTCCCAAAAAGATGTCCCTCCTCAGTAGACACTTGAAGAAAAACCTTTCTTTTTTGCATTTACATGTGGCTGCTTGGGGATGTGATGCCTGGAGCTGTGGCAGCCATTTCGTGACATGAAGCACAAATGTGGAGAATAGTGTGGGGAGAGGAGCTGGGTCACTGCTTGGCTGAATGAACCAATTCCAGAATTTTCTACCTCTAAATGAGAAAAAATACTGCCATTGTTTACAGTCAATTTTTGCTGGATATTCTATTACTTTTAGCCAAAGATTCCCAATACCAGTAATTTTAGAATTTTCTTAAAACTCTATACTTCTTTCTGAAGTATTTAGAATATGGATTTAAATACCAGTTTTCCTGGCATTACTGTGACTACAAAGAGTTATCTGACACACTGTGTAATCATTTTCCATAGCCTGTTTATTTTTATTGGTCTTGAATTTCAGACTAATACTGTAGCTTTACCCGAGGAACTACATGTTAGCTACTCTTAAAATTTAAAATTAAATTTAAAATTAAATTTAAAATCTTAAAATTCTGTACTCATTGTTCTCTTAATATGTTTTTCTACCTTATATTTTGTATGTTCGGCAAGCACAACTTTATATGAAAATGAACTTGACCGGTAAAGTCTTGCACCTGGTATAGTACCTTCATGCAGATATACAAGGTCCAGTTCCCATCTTTCCTACTTAAAATGTTTTGTACCGCGCTGGCTGCAATGCCTTGCAGAAGAGCGTAAGTTCCCCAGCTCCTCCGGCCCCGGAGTCACTCAAAAATCTCACTTTCTAAGGAGAATCATTTTTTTCTTTGAATCCCTCAAATACAAGCTTGTAAAGGGCGGGGGAGTCATTTATTTTCTAGTGAGCACCTTCTATGTGCCAAGCAGTTATTAGGTCAGAGACAATAAGAGTGTGCATGTGCACGCCAAACCCACAGCCGGGGCTCAAGGCCTGTGGTCTGTAATGACAGTTGTGCACTGTCCCATCCCCGCCTCCGTGGGAGGCCCTGCACACTCGAACACGGGGGTATGCAAACATGCCCGTACGCGTTTTCTGCTTTCTTCCCCGCTTCGTTCTACTGTGGTTGTAGGAATTGGTCCTTTCCGGATAACCTGACAAAGAATTCACTTCCTTCCTAGAGCTAAAGCAGGGAGGGCTGTTGTGGGACTCTGGCACCGGCCCCAAGTCTGTGACAAGGGAAGTGAGAAGGTGCGGACTGGGCTGTCATCCGTCTATCACAGCTACCCAGCAACTACTCCGGGTTAAGCCCAGAAGCCCGGAAGAGATATTCACCAATCACACCAGCATATACTGGAAGGGGGCAGTAGGAAAAAAGACTCAGAAGGTCAGTCTCTATGCTTGGCCACATGGGGGACATGACGGCTGGCATGAGTGCAGGTTGGAGCCCTGAGTCCCTGACTACCAGCTTCACTCCTGTGCTTGGAGCCTACCAAGACCAGCTGCCTCCAGGAGCCCTGTCTCCACATGCCCAACGCAGAGGGGAGCCTCTGGAAGCAGGGAGCTCTCCACCCACACTCCACAGCCTTCCCAGTTACAACACCGACGTGAGCCACACAAGATCCCTTTCAAGAGGTTGGAAGTCAAGGTTTTCAGCATCTGCCATGGCAGAGGTGGCTTTCCTCCCCACAGAGGACGATGCGCCAGACAGGTGGGACAGAAAGGTTTTGAGGAGTCTCTGTCTTCAGCTCAGCCCCTCTCCGTTCCCCCAGCAAATAAAGGACAAATCTGCCACCATCACCACCGTCAGCCAGCCTGATGCCAATGAAATTCCTGGAGTCAGCACAGTGCTGTGTGCTCAGCCCACTCGGCTGTGCAAGGGGCTCAGCTCCCCTCGGGGTTCAGTTCGGAAATACCCTTCCAGGGAAGAACGGGCTGGCCCCAGAAGTCTCCCGAAGGCCGGATCCCCTGGGGCAACAGAAGCTCCACTTCCACTCAAGACACTTCCGTCCACCTAAACGTCTAGGGTAGAGGACAACAGTGATGTATTCAGGGAAGGGAATTTCCAAACCCAGAATTTTAATTCAATGAATATACCATCGGCTGCTCTGACAACACTGAAGAACAAAAAGATTTTCTAAGCAGCCGGTACCATTTCCCAAAGAATGGAACCCGTGTTACCCATTCGCGGCCACCTCTGGTGACTGTGATGGGAACGAGTTGGATGTCATCATTAGCAATTTTTGATTTTTAAATCCAAGTGCTTAGGTTCTTGGGACATCTTCTCGATCCGCTTTCTGCGTTCACACAGTCCTTTGCCCGCAGCTGTGCGGAAGGGGCGCACACACAGGCTGGGCAAGGTGAAACTAAGCTTGCCTTCCTAACCTAGGGGCCTCTTGGGCACCGGCCTCCTCTCTGCTTTACCCTTCCTTCCCCTGTGCCAAGTCCCCCAGGCCTCTTCCCGAGCCTGGGTCTCTGTGCAAACCATTCTCAAGACTTTGCTGTCTTCCCGGGTTTCCCCCGGGCCCCCCCGGGGGGGGGGGGGCTCAGGCAGCACCCCCTCCTGCAAGGTCCAGGAGCACCTCACCCCTGGCCTTTTTGGCAAAAATGCCAAGGGACAGAGGACCCTTCCCTAGTAAAGGGCTGGGCAGGTATACCTGGCAGAGCAGGACAGAAACCCATCTGCTGAAGCCCAGTTATGCAGCACTAGTGAAATGTGACGGTTTTGCCTATAGAACCATTTACAGCCAAATACATCAAAAACCTTCCTCAGTCACATCAGCTACCTTTGCTCACGGAAATGCAAGGACATCCCGGGAGCAGGGGGCCCCTCAGAGTCCACCAGGAACCCGCATTTCTCCAGTGAGGGCCTGGGCCGCCAGGAACACCCACCTATTTGTTCGATGAGGTTTCTCCAGGAGTCGGCGGGAATGGGGTGGATCGTCTGCAGGGCCTCGGTGAGCGTGGTGGGGCTGTCGGCGAGCGCCGGGCACTCCTCGGGTGTGGCCCCATTTCCCGGGGTGGAGGACGACTCACTGCCAGAAAGAAGGCGGGGCACGGCTGGTTATTTTTAAGCGACGACGCACCTTGGCCAGCTAGCGCGTGGCGTCCGCACAAGGGGCCCCGGCCAACTGAACCCTACCCGGGACGGTCCAGGCCGAGCGGCCGCCTCCCCTCCCGGCCAGGCGGGCCCCACAGGCCCCTTCTGTCACCGCACCAGGGCGCAACCGGGTGATTCATTCCCACACCAGCCCGCCCCAAACCTTCATGTTTTCGGAGCTCGCGAGCAGGCGTCGGAAACTTGGCGCGCCCTGCCCGCTCCCCGGCGCTGACCGGCCGCCCCGACGGGTCCGGCGGTCGGGATCCCAGCCGGCGCTGCTCAGCCCGCGCCGTTCGCTGTCACACGACCCCGCGGTCCCCGACGCCCTGCGGGCTCCGATCCTCGCGTCCCAGGGCCACGCGGCGCAGGGAGGGGGCGCCGAGAGGAAAGCGCGCGCCCAGGGCGCCTCAGGAGAGGGCGCGGGAGGAGCCCGGGGGCAGGGGATCCCGGCGTCGGCGGCCGGAGGCGGGGCGCACCCCTGACCCCCGGGCGCCGAGGCTGCACGATCCGCGCCGGGGTGGGAGTGGGGGGCGCGGGGCCCGCGGAGGCGGGGGCGGGCGCTAGGCCGCGGGGGTCGGTGTCCCCCGCCGTGGGGGGGGGACGCAGAGGCGCGCGGGGGCGGCGCGCGGGGCTGCGACGGCCGCTCGTCCTCACCTGCCCGGCAGGTGTCCCGACGCCGAGTCGCGCGCGTCGCTCTCCGATGTGGAGCTGTCGTGGTCCACGGCGCAGGCGGCACTGAAAGCTGCGGCCAGCAGCTCCATGGGGGCCGGCGGCCGGGAGGGCGCTGGGGCCGGATCGCGGGCCGTGCCGGGGGCTCGGAGCCGGGCCGGGGGCGACGAGTGGGCTCCAGAACCAGGTCGCACCGCGCGCCGCTCGAGCCGGAGCTGTCGCCGCCGCCGCCACCGCTGCCGAGCGCTCCCGCAGGCGGGCGGACCGGCGGGCGCGCGCCTGGAGGCTCCCGGTTGCCACGGCAACTGGGGGAGGCGGGAAGGGTGCGCGCGCGGCGGGGGCGAGCCCGGGCGGCGGCGGGGCGGGGGAGCCGGGACTGGGCGCGACCTGGGCCCCGAGGGCTTCGACTGCAGACCGGACCTCCCTCCCCAGCCGCGGCCGCGCCCGGCCTTAGGAGAGGGGCAGGCGGGATGGGTGGGGGTCGGCGATCTGCGCCTTCACCTCCCGCCCTCTCCTAGTCCTCTGGCGCCCCCCACCCACCAGCTCGCACCGCGAACTTGGAAGGTACGGGGCACGTGACTCCTGCCCCACGCCGCCTCGAACCTCCGCCCGGCCCACGCAGCGCATCCTCTGCTGCCCCCACAGGCACCGGCCGGGGGACCCCCCCCGCCTCGGTGGAATGCGTCCTCACTAGAGGTGCCGCTGTCTAAAGGCGCCCGAGGTAGAGACTGGGGTCTTAGAGAGACCCTGCACTCCTGCTCCTGACAGAAACTATGGAGAGGGGACCCGCTGGGGGCCTCTTCCCTGCGGGTCTGGTCGCCCTCGGAGACCCTGAGGGCCTGGTGGCCGGGGCTGGGCCTGGAGGAGCGAGAAGAGGAGACACAAAGTTCCCCCAAACGTCGATCCGGTTTCCCTGCCTGGTCACATTGACCCTTGCCGTCTGCACCTTCGAGTTAGCTAGTTCAGTCCACTTCTGGATACGCAAAACCAGCAAAAAAGGGTAACTGGAGCCGAGTGGAATGTGAGTGATCCGGTGTGACAGGGAAATCTAGAGGGATTTTCATCCAGCAGGACGACTGGCCTAGTCCTTGGTGTTCTTGTCTGAAGTCAGCCTGCCTGCTGCCCCAGATGGGCTCTCCCGGACAGCGGCCACCTTTGGTAGGCCTGGGCGGGTTCCTGAGGATGCAGGGGGCATGGGGAGTGGAGTGCCGAGCAAAGTGGAAAATCCTCCTCTAAATAGTGCTGGGCACATTCCATCCACTGGGCATTTAAATTAAATTAAATTCTTCCTTTTGGGATGCAAACATTCCTGGAGGGAGGGGCTTTAGTTACTGGGTGGTAGGTTGGCTCTTTTGGGTTCCTTAGCGAGCCATCTTGAACACTGATGTTGTGGTAAAAGGGAGAGTTTGGGGCCGGAGGAAAGAAAGCAGCTGGAGGAGAGAGGCTTGTTGCCTGGAAGGGAACCGCTCCTTCCCAGATACTAGCAGGAGAACCCCCGTGGACCCTCCCCCAGTTCTGACTCTGGGAAAAGGGGCTTAGGTTGAATCCCAATCCCTAAAGCAGCTGCTTTGCCCTTTGTCGCTTCCCGGGGCCACGATGGACAGGTCTGATGTCTTGCTCCTAAGACCTCAGATTATTTGCATGACAACCACCTGGTCATTTTCCAAGCCTAACTCCTTCCTTCCTTGACTCATTCCACAAAGCCCAGACAACCCTTTCCTGAGCTCCACATTTTCATCTGCTCTTTGGCCATATTTGCTGGGATGTGTCCTACACATTCCACTAGGGCACACACATGTCCCCCGCTGCCCCCAGCAGCCAAGCAGGAAACCAGGCAGAACCCCAGAGCTGGCCTCAGCCTTCTTCCTGTCATCCCACAGCTCAGGGCCTCACTGAGCCCCGTGGATCCTTAAAGTCCTTCAAAGAAGTACTCTCCACCCCCCACCCCTTGCATTTGGACCTCTCCCCAGTCCATCCTTTTCTCTGCCCCTTTTCTAGATTATCGGTCAGTGTTGGTCCCTTTCCTGCTTAATAACCTGCATGGCAGTCCCATCACCACCGGCCCCTGGCACTGTACCAGGCTCCTCACCGGCAGGCCACTCCTTTTCGGTTTCCTCCAGGCTACTGCATTTGCGGGCTTCTCTGGGGCTTTAGCTTCACCATGTACTTTCCCAGGCTCTGGGCTTTGCTGTTCCCTCTGCTAGATCTCAGGTCCCCTGGTCAAGTCCTCACTCCCGCAGGACAGGTTGTAGGTCAAGGCGCGGTGGGGTGGGAGGTAGCGTCCCCACCAGCCCCTTCCCCTGAATATCCAGCATTATCTGGCACCGTAATTCTTGGTGAACAGGCCATCCTTACAATAAGCCATGGGCCCCTCCAGGGTGGGCTCATCTTTCATCAGGGCCCAAGGACGAGCACTGTGTGGACAGTCTCTAGGACCTACCTCTTTGGATGGTTTCCCCAGCCCTTAAATTTGATGTAACACTAAGTTGGAAGCTGTTACTTTCACACTTTGCTTCACCAAGGGGAGAAGATTTTGTGTGTGTGTGTGTGTGTGTGTGTGTGTGTTTAAATCAGAAAATACTCAAGTGAAATTACATATATTAAGATGAGCATAATAAAACCTTCCAATTGAAAAAGAAGCTAAAAATATCCTTCTAATTATAAAATCAGTTTAGAAAGTCACTGATTTCTGAAGGCCTATAACTTTAAGCTAAATCCTGCACATTCTCTCTCCTGTCAGATTTAATGCTTATTGGGCTATTACTAAAAATCTCCGTTTTAACCAACATTTGTTCAGGATCATTCACAAAACAGATAGATCAATATTTCAAATATTTATACCTGATTAGCCCATGGTAGGTGCCCCATTCGATTTGCTAAGACATTAATGGTGTATTTTGAAAAATATTCAGTTATTTTATATTATGTGGCCTAAACATTCTTTATTGTTTCCTTTGGGTTATAATAGGTAAATATTGGAAATATTGGAAACAAAGGGGATTCTTATTTATGCAGCAATCTCTGCTTTGAGGAGCCCTCATTTAGATTTACAAAGTGGTACTTTATTCTGAGGAAGAATAGGGAGAACCAGAGGAAATTTAGAAATGATCTCATCCAACACTTTTGTTTTACAGAAAAAGCCGCTGAACCGGAGGGTTACAGTGACAAGCCCAAGATCACCCAGAGTTTTAAAGTGTATGCTGGTAAGTAGGCTGTATTGTGTGGGACAAAGGAACTGCAAATTTCTATTCACTTATGCTAAGTGTTTTTTAGGGTCACGTGGTCCATCACCGGGCTCTCAAATGTTAAGACACATTTGTATTTTTAAATCTAGTAGGAAATCAGCTTGGACTTTTTTTTTTTTTTTTTGGTAATAAAAGGATAATCCTTGTGTATACATTAGAAACTCTAAAATATCCTTACATATACATTAGAAACGGGCTTGATAGCTTTTAATGAAATTACCTGTATCTTCTAAAACCATAAAGACAGTAGCTTATTTGTGTACCTCTCCAAAGACTTTTTAGTTGCTTTGAAAATCAACACCTTTAAATCATGTAGGCAGGTCCAACAAGGGACTATAGCCTCAAGGTTAACTGAACCCCCGAAATTCAGGGAGAGAGTTAGGAAAAGGACAAGATGTACCTCTCTCACTGCAGGGCAGCTCCAAGAAACCAGGAAATCCATACCTGATGGATAGAATTATTTCTCGGCAAGGAAACTTCCAGAAGTAGATTATTCTGTTGGGCGAATGGAAGTATTTTACTGGTGAGGTGGAGGTGGAGTTCTCGCCTTCCTTTTGATCATGAAGATAAATCGCAAATGTGGGGTTGTAAATGTTAAGGAAATAAGTTAAAAGCAATCAGGTTAGCTCTCTGGAGTGAAGAATTAACCTTACCCAAAGAGAGGTTTAGGCTTTGCCTTGGGCTCCTGGGAGGTGATCTCTCTACCACTGGAGTGGGTTATCTGATAAGAATGTCTCTGTTTTTCTGGAGACCTGGGACCAGATAAGCAGGGCTATGGGCCAGGTGACAATAACTCAACCTCCGGGGGCCTGAAGACTGGTGACCAACCTGGTCTAGGTGACTGAGCCCCAAGAAAAACTCTGGACACCAAGACTCAGGCGAGCTTTCCTGGCTGTCACACATTGCTGCCCGGGGATATGAGCTCTAGTCATAGCTCTGCTGGGGGAAGACAACTGGAATTCCAAGTAGAACTTTTCTGGACGTTTCTATCCTTTTCTGCCCATGCATCTCTTCCCTTGGCTGATTGAAATCCATAGCCTTTCATGAAGCTATAACTGTACGTATTTCAGCTCTCAGTGAGTTCTGAGTCCTTCCACCGAATTTAGGGGTGGGTTTGGGGACCCTCAAACTCTGCAGCTGGTGTGAGAAGTGAGGGTGGACTTGTAAGCTGTCCCCAAATGTCACCAGGCTCTACTCGGATTGAGAGGCCAATGGCCATGTTCCCTAAACAGCCTTCCTCTCCATGATGCCTTGTTCTCTCCCTCATGGCAGCCAGGTTAGTTTTCCTCAGACACATCTGAGATTTGAGTGGGGGAAGCTAGGAAGATGTCACTTATCTTCACGTCCTCAGCATCCAGCACCTCCAGGAGGCATCAGGGAATGGTTGATGAAGGAGTAACTGTGGGGAGGTTGGTTGGCTCTACATTGGTATAGCCTTGGTTCCAGGCCTTCTTCTAGAGTCATTGAGTATAATGTTGGCATTCCCTTGGGGTTACATCTTGTCCTTCTTTGGCCAATGAAGGTATTTCTCTAACTGACCTCTTTGGGAACTAGTGGGCTTCTGGGGTTGCTGCCTCAAGCTTGGGGGAGGTCGTGGGGACCTGTTCCGGTGAGTCAAAACAAAAACAAAAACAAAAAAAAACCCCACTTAGGCTGGATTTACTGTTTTGGTAAAGTGACAAGTGTGTTTTGTGTGTTTTGTGTTTTGTGTTTGTTCTTCTTTTTCTTTGCTATGGTTGCCATGGTGGACAGTTGTTACAGTGTTGGTTAAATAGGGAAAAGCTCAGAGGGACGAAGAGGTGCGTATAAACGCTGGGCTGGTTTAAGGAGCTAGGCCAACGCAGGCTTACTAGCCGCAGAATGCTATTGCTGGGCTCAGTTACATTTTCAGAATCCAAAATAGGTGGCCACGCTTTGCTCCACTGTCCAGGTGTGGGAGACAGCCTGGCTCAGGAAATGTTGGAATTTCCAAAGCATTCTGATGGTTGATGTGTCCTTATAGTGTCCTTAAAAGGCTGGAACAGATGCTGGCCCTGTCTTCAACAATGAGATGCAGACAATCGTACGGCCTTGATAGAAATGTATTTCTCAAAGCTGGCTCCCTAAAATAACTCATGGAGAAGAAGCTGTAACGCTTGTGTCTTTATCTGGAACTGAGGAAATGAGAGGAGACCTGTGCGGTGAATTTCTCTGGAATATTCCTAACCAAGGAGGCTGGGACATATAGGGTCCAGGAATTTGGGCTCTGGGTGATGTCATGGACTTTTGACCAATAGGAACATACTGAATAAGGGGGAATCTAAGGAAAAATGCTGTTATTTTCAAAGTAGTGGAGGCTGAAATTTAGAGTAAATAGGGAGCTGCCCCAGTACTCGTAATTTACATTTTAGGCTGTGGCCGTGGGGGTCTATACACACTTCCTTGAAACTCAAAATGTAAAGGGATGACTAACCCACCTCCTTCCACTTCAGTTTATTCATTTTAAATTACCTTATAAACTATATAGTTAGATCTAATTTAGTCCTATATATAGTGAGTATAGCGTACTATACAAATAGGAATTATTATTAGTGTTATTAGCACTTAGGAAGCCTACATTTAGCACTAAGATACATTCACTGCTGTAATGGAGAATTTATAGCCTTAACCATTAACCAAATGTAACAAAATCGTGTAGGTACAAAATGAGAAAGAAAAAGATGTCCATTCCTAGACAAAGTAGCCTTGAAGGAATGGCACATAGTTAACAAAATTAATAACGAGAAATTGTTCACAGACCGTTCCTTGAAAATTACACATAACAGGGTTTTAGAGAAGTATTTTCCATAACAAGAAATAAGGAGCACAGCAACTTTTCATTTTCTACTGAAATCAGTCACCTCCCCCTTAACATCCAGGAGAGAGAATGTTCTTTGTTGTCTCCAGGAGTAAGCATAAGGATTTAGAGTCTCATGAAAAGGCCAGTATGTGTTTGGTGGGGATCGATCACTTTGCAAAAGCTGTTTAAGGGATGAGAACAAGATATCCTATCGGACCAAATGCCTGGTCCTCCACTGCCCATTGTCATGCTCACAGATAGCCCAATCCCCACTGAAATTCAAAGGTTTTGACTACTTTTGATATTTCGTTCTTTTTTAATAATTTTTTTTATTTTTTACTTTTTTGACAGAGAGATTGAGAGAGAGAGCACAAGTAGGCAGAGCAGCAGGCAGAGGGAGAGGGAGAAGCAGTCTCTTTGCTGAGCAGGGAGCCTGATGTGGGCTTGATCCCAGGACCCTGGGATCATGACCTGAGTCGAAGGCAGCCGCTTAACCGACTGATCCACCCAGGCGCCCCTACTTTAGATATTTCTGTTTTGAGGACTCTAATAAGGGAACTGGTGACCACAGTGTACAAATTAGATCCAAACAAGAGGATGCTAGCATAAAGAGAAAGCAGATATTCCCAAAACCTATCTGATTCACAGCAATCAAATCATTTTAAAAATGAACAGCCAGTGTTAGCCAAGGCTTGGAAACTGTCGTTTGCTTCTGGGGGTGGGAGTGTGAATGGGTACAACCTTTCTGTAGGGCAACCCGGAAGCCCGGATCATAAACCTGCAAATGTTCATACTCTTTGGCGAAGAGATTCTATTTCTAGGAATATATCCTAATAAGCTATAAAAATCTGTGTGGGAAAAATGGCTATGAGAATGTTTATTGTCGTGTTATTTTAATTTTTAATTTTTAAAAAAGATTTTATTTATTTATCTGTCAGAGAGAGCAAAAGCATGGAGAGCAGCAGGCTGAGGGAGAAGCAGGCTCCCTCCTGAGCAAGGAGCCTGAAGCGGGCTGGATCCCAGAACACTGGGATCTCAACCTGAGCCAAAGGACGACACTCAACCAAGCCATCCAGGCATCCCTGTCATGTTACTTTTAATAGTGACACATTTTTAGCAACTTAAATGTCCAATGACAGGAGACTGACTATTTAAATTAGGACCTATCTCTAAAATGGAGTATCATGAAAAATGATTTAGAAAATATTTAACAATCTGGAAAGATGCCCGCAATATATTGAATGGAAAAGCAGATTCCGAAATTGGATGGTACTGTGATCTTATTTTGTTTGTAAGTAGACTTCTGGACATGGAATTTTAGGCTTCCATAGATGTTTGAAAAAGGACTGGGAGAATGATTGCAAAATCATTTCACAGCCCTTGTAGTTGGTTGGATTCTCAGGGAATTTTCCTGTTTTCCTATTCTCGTGCTTGAAATTATTTCTACAATAAATGTGTCACTTATGTAACTAGCGGAAAAAAAGTTACTTTCAAAAACAACATCAATCCCTTAATGTGCATAAATTTAGAGCACGGGTTTGAAGCTTTCACATAACTGTGGAGAATCCTGATGAACTTGAAAAAGAGGGCTGAGCCATTGTGTATTCTCTAGATTTCCATGGTGGGGGGTGGGGGGAAACACCTCAATTCATTACATAGATCTTGTAAAAAGCTCTTCGGTTTCTAAGGAATCATGAATTCAGATTTTACAGTAGACCACCTCCTGCTGTCTCTAAAACTAAGGCACTTACCTGAGAGTCTAATCCACCTGGTTATAAAAATAGTCCCTTACCCAGAAATTTCCCTCCCCTTCTATAATCCCACATGTACGACTTCTAACCAGGATATTTTTCTGCCTTTTCAGTTGAAGTCATAAAGAAGTCATCAAAGAAATCACTGCTTCCCATCAAAGACAGGTCTCCCTAAAGCCCCAAGCCCTTCCCTTCCCCTGCTTTGTGGCTACATCTCAAATCAAATCAAATCACATCAAAATCAAATGCCACCTCCTCCATGAAGCCCTCCCCCTCATCCCACCCCATAGCCGGCTGTATCCCCTCACTCTTAGGGTCTCCTGTAGCACTTCACCAGAGCTTCTCTTAAAGCTTGATTACTTTCTTAAAGATTCTCTGTCCTGTGGGGCCATGCAAGGAGACAAGAGTCAGCCTGATTGATGTCACCTCCCTTGCTGTGTGGGCAGAGACCTTGTATACATCCTAGAGGCCCTGGACATATTTGCTGAATGGAGCTGGAGTTGGGGGGGGGTGGCTGGAAAGCACACAGACAGGCTTTGTGATCATCCCAGTGCACCTGAGTAAGGTACAGTCTTAGAAATATCTCATGGACCCATGTCCTTTACCCACTAACTGCAGACCTTCCCTTGCTACTCCCTAGAAAGTTAAGTGCACTTTGAGTGGGAGGACCATTAAGACCTGGGGGGGAGGGGACATCAGTTTAGCAACAAAGAAATGAAATTTCCCTTTTGTTTCTTTCCCTGGAGTTGACCAGCTGATGCTTCCT
Organism: Enhydra lutris kenyoni; assembly: GCF_002288905.1. NCBI lineage: Eukaryota > Metazoa > Chordata > Mammalia > Carnivora > Mustelidae > Enhydra > Enhydra lutris. The sequence continues at coordinate 40,831,832 of NW_019154085.1, forward strand.
TTCTTAATTTTAAACCCATGTCTCATTTTTTCCGTGCAGTGAAGATTGCATGCTAAATTATCGTTGCTAAAATATTGTTCAGCCCTTGGAGTGGCTTTTATTTGTCCTGGAGTCAGCAGGGTCTCTTGCCTGTTGCTCTGTTAGGCTCAGATTAAAAAGACAGTCTTTAGGGTGCCTGGGTGGTTCACTTGGTTAAGTGATTGCTTTCAGCTCAGGTCATGATCCTGGAGACCAAGGATCAAGTCCTGCACTGGGCTCCCTGCTCAGCGGGGAGCCTGCTTCTCCCTTTCTCTCTGCTCCTTCTCATGCTCTCTCTCTCTCTCAAATAAATAAAATCCTTAAAAAAAGAAAAGACAGTCTTTAATAGTCTCTCTTTTCTTCTTAACCATGAAGGTCTTTTGTAGGGGTCTCAGAGGAGGGTCATAGGCTCGCCAGAAAGACATTCTTCCATTTGAAATTAGCATTCGTTCTTAAAAAAGAAAGACTCTAACCTGTCATCAGTTGAATGTTTTCTCTTAAAAGTGATGGATTCTTACCAGGAGCGAGGAAAGCCTCCTTGACACGGTGAGTCAGAGAAATGACAGAACAGAGTGGAAAAATTCCTTCCCCTTGAGAACACCTTCAAATACAAGATGTCCTTTCCTTAACCCACGGCCCTCCTTTTCAGCACTCTCCCTTCTGTGACTCTCCATCCATGAGGCACTTGTCTTGAAGACAGGGAACTCTGAGTTTTCTGGGTTGAAATCCGCTGTTATTATCAAACTGAAGATCTTCAGGGGAAACAGGCATTCACATACGTTGCTGATGAGAAAACAAAATTGTCCAACCTCGTGGGGAAGGGAATTTGCCCGGAACTTACAGAAGCACACGTGGGCAGTGCACAGAATGTTTGTGGTCCCTCCAGTTCAGAGGCTGAGATCCCGGTCCTAAGGTGGTGGCCTTTGGAGGTGGGGCCTTTGGGAGGTGATTGGGTTGTAAGGATGGGGTCCTCGAAAATGGGATCAGTGTCTTTATAAAAGAAACCCAGAGAGATCCCTTGTTTTGGGTTTGGATTTCCCGGTTTCCAGAACTGTGGAAACAAAATGTTCTTTCGTCTTCTGTCACAGCAGCCTGATGGTGCCAAGACAATTTGCCCTTTGCTCTAGCAATCGCATTTCTAAGAATTTACCCTGAACTGTGAAGCAAGATAAACACAAGGTCATTCACTGTGTCTTTTTTTTTTTTTTTTTTAATAGAAAAATATTGGAAAGAACCTACATACCCATTTACTGGGTAAATGCGTTATGAGGAAGAAACACAACAGAGTACCATGCAGCTGGAGACACGATTGTAGGGAGGCATTCCGGACCAGACAGTGGGTGATTTCCATTACACAGGCACATGCACAATTTTCTTTTTCTCATCTCAAGTGAGAAGTGCAAGAAGGAAAACAGAGAAACTGGTAAAGTTGGTTACTTCCTGAGGTGGGGCAGAGGATAAGACTTTTCTGGGCGTACTTTTTTATCCAGTTTTGACTTATAAACCTTGTAGATGCTTTGCATATTCAATGAATAAAGAGAAATCTGCAAGTCTGGGGAAAAACCAGACTCTGGAATTGAGAATAAACAGACATGGATGAACCTAAGTAATTATCAGATGGATAACATACCCACACAGAAAAAAAAAATTAATTCAAGGAATTTTTGAATTTCATTTCTATACCATCACTGAGATCTATCTATTCTGGGACTATAAAAAGCAAAGAAATTCTAAACTTTACTTAGTAGATGGTGTGGGTTGAATTGTGTCCCCTGAAAAGATGTGCGGAAGTCCTAGCCTCTGGTACGAAGGGGACGTGACTTGCAAAGAGGGTCTTTGCAGATGTAACCAATTTAAGATGATGTCATACTAGATTAGGGTGGGCCCTAATCCAATAACGGGCGTCTTAGTAAGGAGAGAGAAATTTGGACACAGAGATGCAGAAACACACAGACAGGAGAACGCCGTATGAATACATTGGTGGAGATCAGAATGATGCATATATTAAGATAAGGAAAGTCAAGGGTTGCCAGTAGCCCGCAGAACCTAGGAAGGAGGCATACAGACCCTCCCCTACAGCCCTCTGAGGGAGCATGGCCTTGCCATTGCTTTGATTTTGGACTTCTGGTCTCCAGAACGGAGAGAGAACAAATGTCTATTGTTTTGAAGTCACTCCCTTTGTTGTCGGTGATGGCGCAGAGTCATTGTGAAATTCTGTAATTGTGGAAAAGAGAAATATCGTACAGTGCACTGATGTTGTCAGCCAGGGTCCGCACTTTTAGCAAAGGGAGATGCCAATACAGAATGGGGAGAGTAAAAAGGAAGGCCCTGTGTTGGATTGGAGTGGAAGGCTTCCATGTGAGCACGAGTGCACACACAGATTTCCTAGCGGTCAGTCCTGCGAAGACCTCTCAGAGGCATTGACCTGCCTGTAGTAATGAGCACACAGAGTCCCCAGATGTTGGTTTCTAAATACTGTTCCACACTAACAGGAACCAGACCTCTTTGGAGAAGTAGCTGACTGCAGGTCTAGGCTATAGAAAAGTATAAGAAAGTGTATAAGGTATTTTGCTGTGCCAGAAAGGAAGGAAATGCTCAAAGAGGGAAGGGATATATCTAAAGAGACATAGTAGCCAACTTAAAGGGGCTCCTACTGGTTACATTTGTGACAGTCTGAGCATCTAGAAGAATAGGACAAAAACAAATAGTTCTAAATTAATAGAACTGAAACAAAACAAAAAACAGACCGAAAACAAACCCATCATGAATCCATACTGATACTCAAAAACCGAGCAAAACGAATCAAAAAAACAAAGGAGGAGTCTTCTTCATAGAAGAATATCACCTCATGTAAGCAGAAGGAACACTAGAACATTCCCAATTTGCAATTCCAACGTAATGGTTCATTCAGGAAGGATCATTAACGGAGGTAAAAAGCCAGGTTATTAGAAAGAGGATGTTTACATGGTTTCACAGGTAACTTAACAGTTGCCAAAGGAAAAATGGTACTTTTCCTTCAGAACAATCTGGCAGCTCCCAAATTAACTAAACGATCAAACTCAGCGTCAGGAAGAGTGGGCCAGCTGACATTAGTGCCTCCCGATGCGATGCGGTTGGAAACGAGCATCACCTGGATGGCATTCTTGCTAAAAATGGTTCAGCTGAATCCAATGAAGCGTCTAGCCCCGACTTCGCCTTGAAGGAACATACAGGCGGAAAAAGAACAAGTTAAAACACTTTAAAAGGAGGCAATCACCCAAATCCGCAGTGGGGGCCGTGCTGCCATCAACAAGGCTGGATTCGGCCAAGGTCAGTCAGAAACACAAAGTGGGGAGATGTTTTAGATGACAGGAGTCTGAAGAGAACAAAGAGACAAAGCGACTTATTGGAACTTAGTGAAATCTTGGTTCACAGATCCCAGCCGTGAAAGCCATTTTGGGGGACCATCAGGAGAAATGAGAACAGAGATCGGATTTTAGACAGATTATGGAGCGATTGTGAATTTTCTTAGCTGTGATAATGGCATTCTGATGACGTAGAGGAGCAGCCTTATTCTTAGAAGCTGTACTCCGGGCTTTTTAAATGTGAACTGTTATGATGCCTGCAGTTTGCTTTCATATGGTTTTAGTAGAAATGGAGGAGGGAGAGAGAAAGCACAGGTGTGCAGGTTGTTAGGTTTTTTTGAGTCTAGGCTGAGGATATATAGAAATTTGTTGTCTTTCATTTACTCTGGATGTTCAAATTTTTTCTTTATAAAAAGTTGGGGGAAAGGAAAAATATTTAGAGAAACGGCACATTTGGTTTAGAGAAACATGGGGATGATCAAGTTTAAATGTAGTCCGATGTGAGGTGTAGAATATTGAGTTTGGGGTGGTACAAGGGCCAAGGGAAAGAAGTGGCATTTGCGGTCACCTTGGCAAACTCAGGAGCTCCGGGGTGTGGGGACCCACTGGAATGTGAGCCCCACAAAGGCAGAGTTTTTGGTCCCTTGTGTTCACTGCTAGACCCCCAGTTCCTAGAGCAAAGCTGGATCATGGTAAAGGCCCAAAAAACACGCACCTGCTGGAAATGAAATGTAAATAGCTCAGAGAAAAACGTCTTTGTCTGATGTCTGAGGATTTTTTCATGATAGACTCTTGGTCAAAGATTAAAGCATTTTTAGTGCCTTTCACATATATTGTGAAATTCCAAATGGTTATATTGGTTTACACCCAACTAGTGTCTCCCTCTGCATTCTTTCTAATAGTCAGTATTAGAATTTTAAGCAATTTGACAATCTGATACTTGAAAAACAGCGTATTGTTCTAGTTTCCATTTCTTTCTTTCCTAGAGAAGTTTTTGGTTTGTTTGTTTGGTGGTTTTTTTTTTTTTTTTTTTAAAGATTTTTTTATTTATTTGTCAGAGAGGGAGAGAGAGCGAGCACAGGCAGACAGAATGGCAGGCAGAGGCAGAGGGAGAAGCAGGCTCCCTGCCGAGCAAGGAGCCCGATGCGGGACTCGATCCCAGGACGCTGGGATCATGACCTGAGCCGAAGGCAGCTGCTTAACCAACTGAGCCACCCAGGCGTCCCTGTTTTTTTTTTTTTTTGTATTTTGATTGTTTTGCATTGTTCTTTTGTGAATAATCTTTTCATGTCTTTTGCTTGTTTGCATTTGAGGATGTATATGTTTTCCTAACTGATTTAAATACAGTGTGCTATGTGGTTTATATGAACTTTAAAAAAAATGGCCCATTTTGTGGGAAAGTTCCAAGAATCAGTGAAAGCCAATGGAGGCTGAGTGGAGGGCTGTGGAGTCAGCCCTGCAGCCCCCCTCCCCAGCCCCCCTGGGAATCCTCGCTCCACTCTCCCACTGAAGATGAGCGGAGGGGGACAGAGAGGAGCCTCACAGGGTCTTCTAGGCCAGCCCCTGCCTTCAGGCTGGCAAGACAGTTGTATCATGATTTTATAAAAAGACACAGAAAAGACAGCCAAGGGGGCGCCATCCCCCCACCCCAGGACCCTGTGGGCAGGGTAGGGCTCAGGGGAGGCTCCTCAGTTCCGAACTGTTGCTGAGACTACCCCCCTCCCTGTCACTATCCCCCTACCTCTGTCTGAGGCACTTTGATCTGAAACAGGCACCAGTAAGCCAGACTTGCCTTGTCTGTCGGTTCATTCTTTTTCTCACTAACATATGATCGATTTCACCACATGCTTCCGAAAAAAATGCAAGGAAGAATAGCTGACAAATTTGTGTCAACTGCCAACTGTTCAGTAATTTATTTATTCCACAAGTGACTGTTGAGCAGCCACTATCTACAAAGCCCTAAAGACAGTCAGGCCTCAGCACCCGCTGTGACACCCAGCATGTGCGTGGCTGGCTGTTACCTACCTTAATGACCGCTGCGTGAAATCCCAAAACATTGCACAAGAAAATACTGAGAATGTGACCACCCTTCCAGGACGCATGATTTCATCTTTATGGTCTCCAAAGGATTTATTTCATTGTCTTTCACAGAATAGAGGCCTTGTATAATTTTTGAAAAAATTGCTGGGTAGGGACACCTGGGTGGCTCAGTGGGTTAAAGCCTCTGCCTTTGGTTCAGGTCATGATCTCAAGGTCCTGGGATCAAGCCCCACCTCGGGCTCTCTGCTCAGTGGGGAGCCTGCTTCCTCCTCTCTCTCTGCCTCCTTCCTCCTCTCTTTGCCTGCCTTTCTGCCTACTTATGATCACTGTCTGTCAAATAAATAAATACATCTTTAAAAAAAATTGCTGGGTAAATGATGTATTTAAAGCTGTAAACTTATAGTTTCTTGGTTTGAAAGTTAATGAATTATAGGCATGGAAGAATGTTAGAGTCTGATCACTTTAAGGGGAAAGTTCAGTAAGAGGTGACGTCTTTAATTTTCTTTTTTCGAGGAGGCTAGGTTTTAACAAGGGGTATCTCAGTTCAGGTTTCCTGGAGGCAAAGACTGGTGCAGATGATTTGTTAAGGAAGAGCTCCCCGGGGAGAGTGTGCTGGACTAGGGAGGCAAAACAGGGAGAAGATCGTGCCAAGCAAGGATGTGCCTTCAGGCAGAGCTCGGGTCCAGCTGCCCCACAGGGGCTCTGCTTTAAACGGCCCCTCGGTTTGTCTCCACTGTGCCAAGGAAGGTGGAATTTTATGTTTTGGCAGCAGTCATTGCCCAAGAGCTGTGTGTGTGTGTGTGTGTGTGTGTGTGTTGGGGAGGCAGGTAATAGGGCACATGAGAAAGTCAGGTGGGCTTAGAAGAACTGGATCCCAAGCATTTTGCCCAGCATCTGATGTGTTTGTGTGGAATTTACTTCCGATCCCAGTTTATAGAATGTTCCCAGTGAAGTAGTTCTCTATTACTGTGTAACAAACAGCCCCAAGACTTTGCAGCTTCCAACAATGTTTATTCTCTCATGTGGCTTCTAAGTTTCAGGAAGCCCAGGGCTCGGACTCAGGGTCTCTTATGAGGCTGCAGTCCAGCTGTTGGCCAGGCCGGGAGGCTCCCCTTCCAAGCTCATTCACATGCTGTTGGCAGGAAGCCTCTGTTTTCTTGCCCCATGGGCTCTTCCCTGGGCTGCCACTCACAACTTGGAGTGAGCGATCCCCAGGAGGGAGACACTGATGCTCACTGCCCTCTGTGACCTTGGCTTCAATTCACAACCATTATGTCCACCTGTCAGTTAGAAATGGTCATTCAGTGGGAGGGTGTGAATACTGGGTGCTGGGGTTTGGAGGTTACCTTGGAGGTGGGCTTCCTCACGCTCCTTCAGCTTTTTGCCAGAAAAGTTCTGAGGACAACCATTGCCGCCACTCCATTTCATGCATTTAACACTCACCGGAGCAGAAACTCCAAAGTGGACGGAGACACGGGGTCCTTCCTGCCTCCCCCAGGGCCAGCCGTGCAGGATGTCCACACGTGCGTCAGCGCAGCTACTTCCTGTGACACTCGTCAGGTGGAGCCGGGTCTGTACAAGGAGCCACCTGGGATTTGTTCTTCTGCCTCGACCCCCTCCCCCCCACACATCCAGCCATCTCCTCTCTTTTGCCCGCACACGGGGTCTTAGCTCTCTGACCCCAGTCGGGGGGTGACGGGCCTTCTCTTGGTAGACACGTGACTTTGCAACGTGGGAAGTTCAGACTCCTGGCATGATAATTAAACTTGGCCCAAATCAAGCTTGCTTTTATTCCTGGTGCAGAGTCAAGGTCTTAATTTGGAGGTTTTATAGTTGCCTGACAGGTAGTGTCAGGATTGAGGAGACCCATAGCGCCAATTACCCTTGTGGGAGAGAAGAAAGGCAGCAGATGCTGTAACGCTCCTGTTCAGGGCGCGCGCGCGTACCCACAGGGTGCCGAAGGCCACATCCCTTGCTCTTTGCTCTCTCTGTAGCCCGCAACCCCCCCTCCCATCCGATTCCCTGTGTGCAGTGGGAATCCCAGCAAATCACTTCTGGACAGAACAAGCCATCTCTCCCACGGATTCTCATGCTGTGTGAAGGACGGCATGCTCCATGGTATTGCTCTAGTTCATGTAACAGGAAATTTTGAACACCAGTTGTTTTTTTTTTTTTAAGCACCAGGTTTTTTTTTTAATAGCATCGCTTAAAGTGAGCCCAAGGTGTGATTGGAAGAAGTGTCCATGGAGGTTTTGCTGCCAGAGCAGAAGGGTGGAAGGAAAGCACCCCAGAAGGGCTCGGCTGGAGACAGCATAGGGCTCAAGCAGAGGACAGGGATCTGGGCTGTGTGTGTGCTCTGTGTGGTGATTAAAGCAGACCTTGAACAATAAAGCTGAGTTGATGTTCTGAAAACCGGAAATAGGAATGTGAAGTCCAAGGACAACACACAGGAATTGTGCTGTGTCAGAGTTGCCGAGGGACCTCAAGCTCTCCAAACTCCCATAGGCGTTTATTTACCAAGTACCTACTTTTCACCAGCACTGTTTTAAGTGTTATCTGTACATTTTCCTATGTATTTCGCACAATGCTGCGGACGTGGATCATACTTCTAAATTCGGAAACGTTTTAAAAATCAGTGGCATTCAGTGTGTTGTCTGGAAGGCCGCTTTCTCCGTCAGTAGGTATAAGTCCTAGGACTTTTGGAAGATGACCTGTCAGAGCATCTAGTACCTTTTAATGGAGCTATTGATTGTTTTCACAGTGATCACTATGTTTTTCTAGTTGTAAATTACATGAAATAGTGTAATTTGCCAGATCATGTTTCAGGAGTTTTTGTTTTCTTACTTTGGCATCTTTTTGTCAGAAAGTCTCAGAAACATGATGAATTGCTTTGATCAGTCTATTTTTGAAAAGGGATTAGTGTATTTGCCTTTTGATATTGATAATTTAAATTTGAGATAGCTACTCCTATACAACCAATATGCTTAAAATGAGTGAACAAACGAATGAATAAATAAGTACAGAAGATGGCTGACATAGACCCTTTCATGAAAATTAGGAAATGGGACAAAATTCTCAGTATCCCTGCCCTCTGCTGGGGATGATCTGCCCAGAGCCAGCATCTTCTCTAAAAGAGCTGTTCTGAGTTCACCCCAGGACATATGTGGTCAAGGCCACAGTCTCCTCTATGGAGCATGACTAAGGGGATTGGGGCCTGGAAGCCTTTCCAGGCAAGAATGCATCAGAACTACACAACTAAGGCCCAACGATGGGCTCCTGGACCATGGGTTTTAGGATGTTGGGGCTTTCTGGGAAGCTGTCAGGGAAAATGGTTGTTAAATGTTCTCCTGACTCACCAAATATGGAGTTTTCTGCTAGAAATCAGCACTCAGAACAGTGAAGGTACTCAATAAATATTCATTAAATGAACGTATAAATGAATGGGTTCCTGCACTTTGCAGGGGTGAAACATCTACCAAAATGAATGATTTTTGTTTTAGAGCAGCTAACCACAAAAGCAATTCGTTCTTCCTATCAATATATGGATAACAGAACAGATCATCTATGATGGCAACTATGTTCATTTGTGATCAGGACTGCTGTGTACAGTAGCTCAGGCTGTGCACTGCTCCACTCCAGCCTACCTTTTACAGAGATGGCAGTGGGAATGGTGCTCTCTGGAAGTGGGCCCTGGAATAACATCCACAACTTCAAAAGGGGTACCTCATTCTGTATTCTCTGACCGGGGAGGCATGAATCCAAGTCATTCATTCATTTATTTTTTTTAACTGTCTTAGGCCTGGGGATATGACAGTGAACAAAGGTATCAGCCCAGCTTTTGAGCTAGTCATCATCTAAAAGACTAGACAAATAAGTTGTGGGGAAATTATAAATTAGGACCTATGATGGGGATATTATATGGTGCTATGAGAGCTCAAGAGAGGAGCTTCTAATACAGCCTAAAGCAGGAAGTGTGAGGGTGGGTGTGGTGGATTAGAAGAAGCTGAGACCTCAAGGATGAATAGAACTATCCAGGCAACATTGCAGAGAATGAAGGGGAGGGGCTGGAGTGCAGCAGGTACAAATCATTGAGATGTAATAACAGGTAATATGTGTATTGGGTAGCAATCATTGTTCTTGGCACTTAATAGGCATTAACTATATAGGTATTAACCTGGAATGAGTTAAGCATTATTATCCCCAATATAAAGATGAGTAAACTGAGGGAAAGCAAGACTAAGTAACTTGCCTTACAAATGATGGAGCTAGAGTCAAGCCTGGGTGTCTAGATGTAGAACCTGGGGATCTTTATTTTCCCTTAGGGTATTTAAATTATTTTCTTTTCTATACTCTGAAAGAATCTCAGAAGTTACAAGCCCAGTGGACCCTTGAACAACATGGGATTGAACCCATGTAGGTCTGCTTGTCTGTGGATATCTTTTATTACAATATAACAATGTGAATGTATTTTCTCTTCCTTATGATTTTCTTAGTAACATATTCTTTTTTCTAGCCTATTTGGTTGTAAGAATACAGTAGATAGTATGTATACAAAATATGTGATAATCAACTATGTTATTGATAAGACATCCAGCCAACGGTAGGCTATTTGTAGTTAATTTGGGGGGAGTCAAAAGTTAGATGCGAATTTTTGACTGCATGGGGGTTGGTGTCCTTAACTCCTGTCTTTTTCCAGGGCCAACAGTACAGTACAAAGAACTTTTTTTGTACTTTTGGACCATTGGAGAGTCTGTTGCTGACCTAATGTGTCATTGTCCTTAAATGCTTCTTAGTGTGTGTTTTCCACAACCAAAGACTAGTTCCTCTGTAACCAAAATATAAACACCCAAATCAGGAAGTCAGCTTGGATACATTAGTGGCAACTGATGTTCAGATTCCATTCAGATTTTGTCTGTTGTCCCAATAATGTCCTTTATGGCAAGAAGATCCAATCTAGAGTTAGTCATTGCATTTTGGTGTCTGCCCTCCTTGGGTTCCATCAGTCTGGAAGTCTTGGCTCAGTTTTTGTAACCCTGACACAAAGATTTCAGGCCAGTTATTTTGTAGAAAGTTTTCTTGATTTGGATTTCTCTGACGTTTTCTGTATTAGATTAGATTAGACTCAGGTTTTGCATTTTGGGCAACTTACCTTGTTTCGTTTGGCAGCTTCTGAATCTTACAAAAACAAAATCACATTGTCTGTATTCTTCTATGACCTTCTATGACCTGTCCCAGGTTCAGAGGGAGTTGGTCACATGCTTGTATGTGCTTGACCTGTCCTTGATTTTTCTCTTTGATGGTAGAAGGTGACTGAGGTGTGGGGAGAGGAAGGATTGATTTACCCAGCACCACATGCTGATATGAGGGTGACCCAGGACTCAAATTCTGCTCTGAGTTTCTCTGATCTTGCCTGTGTGGGGACCCTTTTGGGCCGCTGAAGGTTAGAGAGGTCGGGTCTTGAAACTCAGAGAAACAGCTTCCTGGGTCCTGACTCCCCCTCCCCCCGCTTCTGCATCTTCCCTAGAGCCAGCCGTTAAGGTGAAAAATTTTAAATTAAGAATTCAAAAGAATTAGAAGAAAGTCCACAACCAGTAAGATACAGGATCATGACTAACAAAAGAAACGGAATAATTAACATTTATGCATGAAGGATAGATTGAACCAATAAAATAATTTAAGAACCAAAATTAGGTTGCTGAAAAGTTGAGGTTATAATCAGTCAAGCAAACAAAAGGGCATATGAAGGATTATAGTGAAAATGAAATTGGAAGTAAAACAAGTTAAAGCTAACAAACCTGCAGAGGCTTAGGGATTTAAATAGTAATATAAAAACAAAATGAAGGGGAAAAAAAGGATTTGGCGTTGAAGCAGCTCCAGAAGCCTTGAATTTGAATAGTGGTAATAATTATAAAAGTACAATGTCAAAGGAAAACATTTAAAGGTGATTAAAATAGGGGGAAATTAGAAGGAAGATAAAAGGGCAAAGTAAGGAAGTTTAAAAATGAAAAAAAAATGATAGCTAAGATAAACCAGAATAACCAAAATAAAGCAAAATTAACCCAAATGGGCAATTTAAGGAGGAGCGGGTCTGCAGCTTAAAACACTAAAGATGTAATTATGAGTGGGTAAAACCCATGCTCCAAGCACAGCCCAAAGGCCATTATTATTATTGTTATTATTATTTTAAATATTAAAGGAATCAGCAAGTCCAAAAGGCTGCCCCCTTGACCCTTTAAGAACTGAGCTCCTTACTGGATCCTGAGCCTGTCCGTCACCTCTAGGCGGGGCAGAAGGAGAGAAGTCAGGGGCCACGCCCATATCTAGCTCCGCCCCCACTACTTGCCCAGCAGCTCACACCCACAAGGTCTTGTGGGGAGGTGGAGGAACACGCCCCTTCAACTGCCTAACAGAGGAAAAAAGTTTAGAACAGCTGAGAATAAGATATATCTGTCAGAAGTCTATGAAATTAGCTGCATAAACTGTGAAACATAAGCCACAGTTATATTTGTTCTGAGACAGGGTAAAAATAGAAACAATTTCAGAGATAGAAAATTCAAACCTCTTCAGTCGCCCCGTCCAAGTGGCCTGAGATCCTTCAAAGGCTCTCCTGTCCTTTGTTTATGCGCCGCAGACCGGGTGGGCCACCCCGGGGCCCCTGCCCAGGTTGGGGAAAGCCAGGGAGGAAATTAATTACGAAGCTCTATTTGCATTTTTTTTTTTTTTAGTGCTGAGGGCGCTGGGCCTCCTCTCTTACTGGGGGAGGTGGGAAAGTGGGTTATTTCCAAAAGGCAGCTGGGCAGGCAAACCCCTCTGTGCTGTGCAAGAGCCTTAGTCTGCACGTCCCTGGGCTCCTGCTGCACCCGTCTGCACAGATGTGTCTTCAAGCTCTGGGTAGAAACCTCTGCCCAGGACCTCTACATTCATTCGTTCGTTCATCAGTCTCATCAGTCCTCTGCAAATACGGAGTGCTTCTGGTGTGTCAGAGAAGTGCTAGGTACTCAGGAGGGAACAAAACTTGGCATCTCCTGGCTGCAAGGACCCTGCAGTTAATGCCCCCCAGGCCACCGTGACCAGCAGTGAGCGCTGATGATTCTGCCCCACCTTCTGGAAGACAGGACATTGGTAGAGGGCGGGGTGGGGCTGAAGGGTCTCTTTACTTCATTCAGCTCCTGCCTTTTTATTTTTAAAAAAAATAAGCTTTCAAAAAATGAACATAATAAAAATTAAACTTTTTATTATGGGAAATTTCAAACACATACTAAAGTAGACAGAAAGTAGAATGACCTCCCCCAAGTGGGGCTCCCTGCTCAGTGGGGGCATCTGCTTCTCCCTCTCCCTCTGCTCCTTCTCCTGTGCTCTCTCTTGGTCACTCTCTCTCTCAAATAAATAAAATCTTTAAAAAAGATCTAGAAAAACAAACAAACAAACCTCAATACCATTAACACACCTTTAAAAATTAACAGTAATTTCTTAGCATCGCCCAATATCTGATCTGTGTTCAAATTCTTATGATTGTTTTTGAAACTTTCCTTCGCAGAGTGTTTGTTTGAAACTGGATTCCAATGAGGTCTGTTGCAGCTGGTTAATACTCCTTTCTTGTTTTCTCCTTGCACTTTGTTGAGAAACTGGGTCATTTGTCCCATTTCCCTGTTTGGATTTTGCTGAATGTATGTGCACTGTGTTCTTGTACCCGTTTCTGTCTTTCCTGTGTTTCTCGTAGTTCGGCAGATCTAGAAGCTGGTTACAGTGAGGCTGCCTCTATTCAGTGCCTGTGTTGCCCCGAATGACTGACTAATGGCAATCCTCGAAAATAGTTTCTTTCAATAAAGGAAACCACCCCAAACCTGCAGTGACTCAAAATTTACATCTTGCACTTACAGATTTTGTAAGGACTCTGAGACTCTCCTAGTAACAACCCAAACTAGCATTTATGAACATCCGACAAACTGCCCCCAGGATTATGGTACGTGGGACTTATACATTTCCCTGGAAACAGGTATAGTTCCCAATATGGAAGTCGTTCCTTTCCCTACATCAGCATTCAGAGACTCACAGGGCCATGCCTGAGTCTTTGGGGTCAACGACAGGTTTCATGGCAATGACTATTCTGGAGAAGGATCCAGGATTGATAGTCACAATATATTTTTTTAAATTTTATTTATTTATTTAACAGACAGAGATCACAAGTAGGCAGAGAAGCAGGCAGAGAGCAGGGGGAGGGGGGGAAGCAGGCTCCCCGCTGAGCAGAGAGCCCGATGCGGGGCTTGATCCCAGGACCCTGAGATCATGACCTGAGCTGAAGGCAGAGGCTTAAACCACTGAGCCACCCAGGTGCCCCGATAGTCACAATATTTAATGGTCAGGAGGGTCTGGCTGAACCAGCTGGAGCAGAGTTGTTTAACCAGTGAGGCTACCCCTGTCTTCTCTCTGAGTGTCAGTCCTTGGGTGATTCTAATGTTTAATGCAGGTCGACAATCCATGGAATAATGAACTCCTGCAGTTCCCCCAGCACTGCCAGGAAAAGCAAAGGTCTTTTCAGCTGGATGTTCAGTGGACAAATATTTTACGCATCAGCCTGCTCAGTTCATGCAGAAAAATTGTCCATGAAATTTTATAATGTAGTTTAATTTTATGCAGAAATGTCCATTTATAAAAGCCCATGTTTGAGTTTTATTCTTTCATTCGTGTATATATACATAGTTACCAATTTGTTTTGTTTTTTTTTTAAAGAGTTTATTTATTTATTTGACCGAGAGAGAAAGAGAGAGAGCACAAGCAGGGGAGTGGCAGGCAGAGGGAGAGGGAGAAGCAGGCTCCCTGCTGAGCAAGGAGTCCTCTGCAGGACTCCATCCCAGGACCCTGGGATCATGACCTGAGCCCAAGGTAGATGCTTAACAGACTGAGCCACCCAGGTGCCCCTCAATTTGTTTTTTTATGATATGGAATGATTTCTGGGACTAGAACCCTGACTTACGACACTGCATCTATAGTAAAGACCCAATGTGCAACACCTTGACTTGAGACTCCAAAGGGACCCATCTGACAACGGACTGGGGTAGGAGGCTCCCTGTGCCTCCAGGCTCTGCCTCCTGTGAGCAGCTTAACAAGAACACTTTCCTTCTCTCAGCCAAGTTTACTCTAGGAACACCTTCATCTTGGGCAGCCTGGGGAGTGCTCATGGGGTATGGAATTGGAGCCCCTGGATTCATGGTCTAGTTGTCTCACTAGCTGTGCAACCTCAAGCAACCTAGTTACCAACTTTTGCCGAGTCTTAGTTTTCTTGTCTGTGAAATAGGGATAACCATAAGAGAATTTAAAGAGATAGAACACATTAAGGCCCTCAACAGTTATAGTTCCCTTTTTGTACCCCTCTGTATAGCACATCTGTCTGTAGTAATTGTACTTCCCTCTTGTCCAGCAGCACTGTGACACCCCTGTTGCTGGCGTATGGAAGAAGATTTTGCAGAACACCCTTGGGTGTGTTGTGGACAATTCTAGAATCTCTGGGGGTGGACACTGACTACTAAGAAGAAGATTACAAACTCCAAAGCAGCACCACTCAAGCTGCTTATAAACTGGAGGACTGGTTCCTGGGTCGTTCCGAGTTTTGGGGGGACCTCAGTCTTTTAATCTACTCCAGTCTCTACAGCTCCTGCTGCATTCTGCTGCTTCTTATCTTACACGTGTCCCCTTTGGCATTCTCTTGTGCAGGAGACCCAGACTCTACCATACTAGATATGTTTTTGAGTGCCTGGCTATCCTTCACATACATCTCACAGATAACCTGAAACATGGCTCCCACCAATGAAGTGGGGATGGCCCCATTAATCCTACCTTCTATTCTTTTAACCACTTGGCCCAGAGATAAACACCTAGCCAACCAGATTCTTTTCTTTAGAAATTCTTTCTCTCTTAGAGACCCAAAAGGAAGTATCCATTTGCTGTGGAAAACCAACCTGAAGGGTCATTCTATCTATGGCTGCCATTTTGGGTTATGTATAAGCTGAAAGGCAGTGAGAAGAAGCTGCTCTGAGGAGAGAGCAGGAGAATAGAACAGTCCATAGAGAGAAGTAGAGAGGAGTAGAGCCCACAGCCTTCAAGGAAATGAGAAAGTGGCTCTGGTTCCTGATGGTTTTTCCATCCCTGTCAAGCCGGGATGACAAGTCGTCTCTTTTATTTGAATTCTTTGGGACTTCAGCATCCTTATCAGCATCCTTATCCCTCTTTCACTTGAACAAGTTGAAGTAGGCTTCTGATCTTTGCAATCAAAGTGTTCTTGACCAGGAACTAAAACAAGGATATCTACTCACAGCACTTCTATTCAACCCTGTAATGGAAGTCTTTGCCAGTGCAATACGGCAAGAAAAAAAAAGTAGAAGGATGAAGATTGGGGAAAAAAGAACTAAAACTATCTTTACTCACAGATGGCAGGATTGTGTGCATAGAAAAAAAATCAAAGAAATATACAAGTAATTAGAACTAATAAGTGAATGTATCAAGGTCATAGGATACTAGGTGGCCATGCAAAAATTAATTGTGTTTTAAACATACTACCAATAAACAATTGAAAAGTGAACTTAAAAAGCACTGGAATTTAAAATAGGATAAAAAGCATGAGATACCTAGGGACAAATATAATTAAAATATATGTAAATCCTCTGTACTAAATACTACAGATCATTGCTAGGTTAATTTAAGGAATATCTAAATAAAAAGAAGGTTAGGACATGTTCATAGATTGAACAATTTATTTTTTTTAATGTCCAAGCTTCTTTTTTTTTTAATTTTTATTTATTTATTTGATAGAGAGAGCACACATATGGGGAGCAGCAGAGAGAGAGGGGGAAGCAGGCTCTCTGCTGAGCAGGGAGCCTGATGTGGGGCTCGATCCCTGGGATCATGACCTGAGTCAAAGGCAGATGCTTAATCAGCTGAGCCGCCCAGGTGCCCCTACATTGAGCAATTTAATGTGTTAATATTAAACTGTCAGTGATATCCAAATTTACCTATAGAGATGATGAAATCTTAACCCAAATCCTAGCAGACATTTTTTTGGAGTAGAAATTGATAAACTGATTCTAAAATTTATATGGAAATGCAAAGGACTTAAAATAGCCAAGACAATCTTTAAAAAGAACAAAGTAGGAGAGCTTGCATTACCAGATTTTAAGACTTAGCATAGAGCTACAGTATTTAAGTCAGTGTGATATTGGCATAAGGAAAGACACTTAGATCAATGAAACAGGATAAAAGTCCAGAAAAGACCCACATGTCTGTAGTCAGTGGATTGGGGGCGGGGGGAAGCACCAAGGCAATTCACTGGGGGAAGAGCAGGTCTTTTAATAAATGATGATAGAAAAAATGATAAATGATGATAGAGCAACTTGTATGTGTATAGACCCTAGACCTAAATGGGAAAGCTAAAAGTATAAAGTTCTTATAAGAAAAACATAGGAGGGGCACCTGGGTGGCTCAGTGGGTTAAGCCTCTGCCTTTGGCTCGGGTCATGATCTCAGGGTCCTGGGATCGAGCCCTACATCGGGCTCTCTGCTCAATGGTGAGGCTGCTTCCTCCTCTCTCTGCCTGCCTCTCTGCCTACTTGTGATGTCTCTCTCTCTCTCTCTCTGTCAAATAAATAAATAAAATCTTAAAAAGAAAACATAGGAGAATATCTTTAGGACTAGTCTTCATCAAAATAAACATTTCTGATCATTCAAAGACAGGAAGATTAAAAAAGAAGCCACACTGGTGGGAGATATTTGCAATAGATATATTTGATCATGGACTTTTAGTCAAGATATGTAAAGAACTCCTACAAGTTAAAAAAAATGTTAAAAATAGGGAAAAGACTTGAACAGGAACTTCACAAGAGAAGAAACATGAAGGGCCAATAAATGTATGAAAAGGTACTCAATGTCATTAGTCATCAAGAAAGTACAAATGAAAACCATAGGGAGAAACCACAGTATGTTAGAACAGAGGCAGTACAAAGATTGACATTTCCCAACATTGGCCAGGACCTGGAGTGACTGGCACTTTGATATCTTGCTGGTAGGGGTGTGGAATAATACAACTGTTGTGAGAAATTATTTGGCCCTTCCTAGATACTGTCAGGCATATACCTATCATAAGACTCAGCCCTTCCACTCCTGGGTACACACTTGGAGAAAGAATGGGACACACCCACAGAAAGACTGTCTAAGAACGCTTGTAGTGACTTTATTTATAATGGTTGAAAACTGGAAACAGTCCAAATATCCAACAGAAAGATAAACAAATTGTGGTACTTTTCCCAGCAATAAAAAGAGCAATCTGATATACATATATCAGAAATATTATGTTCAGAAAACTAAGTCAGATACCAGAGTGCACACTGTGGGGTTGATCCCACTTTACACATAGTTCAAGAACCAGCAACACTAAGCTAATGGTGACAGAAGCAGAGGATAATGACGTCTGAAAGGGTTTATACTGACTGAAAAAAAAGGGGTCTTAGGGGGCCTCTTGGGGCAATGGAAATGTTTTGTTTCTTGGTCTGGTTAATAGTGTTAAAAAGAAAACCATAGGCCCAAGATGGCATCACTTAGGGTAAAGCTCCAAGTCAGTAAACCAGTTCTCAACACCTCACCTAAGTACCATTTCAACAGCCCAGGAAAATAAACTATACCCAGTCAGTCAGGAATGTTTGGATCAGCACAGATGAGGTGATCTGTCACAGGGACCCTCTTGGTCCCCTAATGGAAGATGAGGTCCTCCACCAACTAAAATCCTTGTGTCCCCAAATAAGGTGACCTCCTCTGAAGTCAACATTTTTTTTTCCTGTTTATGATATTATGCTGCCTTGGAAAACCTCTTCCCTTTGGGTCTCCCTTCGGAGCTCCCCTCTACCTGCGGACGGGGTGCTACCCAATTCATGAATGGATGAATAAAACCAGTTAGATCTTTAAAATTATTCAGTTAAAATTTTTGTTATGTAACAATGCTCAGCTGGGTGTGTATAGAGATACAGATTTATTGCTGTGGACAGAATATGGCCCCCCCATTAACATATCGGAGCCCCAACCCCCGCATGATGGTATTTGCAGGTAGGACCTTCAGAAGAGAATGGGTTTAGTTAGATGAGGTTGTGAGGGTCGGGCCCGGGGGAGGAGGAAGAGATGGGCGCTTGCTTTCTCTCTCTGTCTGAGGATAACTGAGAAGGAGGCTATCAGCAAGCCAGGCAGGGAGCCCTCCCAGCACCCGACTGTGCTGACGTCCTGATCACCAATGTCCAGTTTCCAGAATGAGGAGAAAATAAAGGTCTGCTGCTTGAGCACCCAGACCATGGTATTTGTTATGGCTGCTGAGCTAATACATTTGTCCTGCCCAAAATGTGTATGTTTTGTTGTCATGTAAAATTTCCTCCAGTGAGTCCTTTTCAAATGACCTTGATGAAAACTGACTATAGGGACAATGACAAAAAAGAGGGAGAGGTTCTTTGGGGCCTGCGCGAGAGGGACACTCTACGTCGTTCTCAGCTGCTCCCAGTCTTTGTACCATGGAGGGTTCTTTACTTTCTTTTTCTGTCTCTGTTCTGTTCTGTTCCATTTGGATCATGGAGCCTGCTTTTCCACACACAAATCTAGCAGACAGAATTATTTTCCCTACTTAGAGCAAAAGAGGAATTTCCAACAGGAGGGGAGGGCTACGGGCCCTGGGAAAGTGACGATGGAAACTTAGCAAGAGACGCTAGGACTCAGCCGCGGCCCTCTGAATGAGGGACACAGCCCCCAAAGGTGGGGACACAGGATGGGGGCCAGAGCAGGGATTACATTTCTTTACACAAATAGAGGTCTGAGACTCCGAATGCCAAGGTGCTAATGATATGAAGCGTGAGCAGGGGAAGAGAGAGAATGGATGCTTCGCATGCATGGGACACACTAATGCTACCCCAGATGTGTCACATCAAACACCCTGATGTACCGTGGCTCCTGCGTTCCCCAGAGAAATTAATATTTTGGTTTTTACCTTTAAAAGCAATAGCTCGAAGCCCTGGGAGCCTGATGGGCCATTGGGAGGAGGTTTTTTTCTCTAGAAAACTTGTCTATAACAGGTGTGTTGCGACTTACCCCGCCATGGAAATCCAGTTCAGAAGACGTAATAAAAACAATGATCACAATGGGGATCCTGAGATTGACCTAAAGAAGTTTTCTAGAACCTCTGTCCTTGCTAGGCCATAAGACCAAAGTTAAGCCCAGGGCTGGCTGGCCTGGGGAGGGTGCAGACAGGAAGGGACTCCAGCCGTCCTCTCCTCTCCCCACCTGCACCTGCCTGTAGCTGACGCCAGCTGCCTGGGCTGTGCGTGGATCTCAGGATCTCAGGCAGACCACACACAGCACTCTTCTGGTGACTCTTAGTTACAAGCAGACAGTCTCTTTTGCTAAGTATTTAGAAAAGCACCCTGAACTTGCTGCAGAGTACCAGCACCCCTCTTCTCCCAGCGCAGGCCTACCACAGCTGGGAAGCCTCTACCTACCCCCTGCTCCATATCTCCTGCCCCCTGAGCTGTTTGGGCCCCAGAGTGGGGCACCTGTGGGGTTCTCTGACCAGAGTTCTGTGGAATGTGCAAAGCTCTCAAGCCACTTTATGACTCCCCAAGTTTCTCAGCCACTTTCTGCCAAGGTCCCCCTGCCCCTAGCAGGAAGCCATCTTGGGTGGTTCATAGCCGGTTCCCTTCCTTGAGGTCCACACTGGGTTCCAAGAGGACATGTGCCTCTGCCTTGCCTTTGGTGTGGTTGCCCCTCACCCCCGGCTCCACCCTTACCCCTCCCCTCCCATGAAGCTGTCACCCAGCTCATATCTAGATGTTTCCAGGAGCAAGCCAGGTTCTGGTCTGTTTGTCCCCCAGATTTCAGAGATTTCCAAGTGGATCTCTTGACCCCCCCGAAGATGGGGGATATGACGTTAATTTCAGATGTCAACTTGGTTGGGCCATGATGCCTTGACATGTGGTCAAATTATTCTGGCTGTTTCTGTGAAGATGTTTTTTGAGACGATTTAATTGAAGGACTTTGAATACACTTTATCCTGTGGGTGGGCTTCATCCAAACAGTTGAAGGTCTTGCTAGAGCCAAGTGTAAGCTCACTAAGTAGAACAGAATTATGCAGCAATTCCCTGGGTGTCCAGCCACAAGCCCATCCAGAGGATTCTACACTCACCAAGCCGCCACAGTTGTGAACCGGTTCCTTACAATGAGCTCCCCACACCTATTCCATGTCCTGCTGGTTTTGCCTTTCTGGGGAACCCCCCTGGGAAAGAGTGGGCAGCTCACAGTTGGCCAGTCTCCATCCCCTTACCCTCTTTTTTATATGGAAACATTTGTACTGGTTGGGAAATGACCACTGTCCTGAGTCCTTTCCCTTTCCCTGTTCCCAGGGCCCTTCCTCTGCCTCTCTGGGACCCTTAGTAGAATGTTGGGTCCTGCTTGTCAAATATTTGTCCTGTCACTCCTGCTGATCCCTGGACGTGAGGGGTGAGCTAAGGCTGACCTCTCACCCACTGTCTCTTGGAGCTCCGAGTGTAGGTGGGCAGATTTTTACAGTGGTGATTTTTGGCTCTTGAGCCAGAACAGAGGCGACAGGAAGCAGCTGACTTTAATATATAATTCCATGTAAGTGAACAAGGGCCTTGTTTATTTGTATATATAAATTCATTTTATTATTATTAAATTATATTACATATTTAAATTATTAAATTCTATGTGTAAGTATAGCACATGTATAAAAATTATATATATAAATATATAAAATCAATGGCCGATGGTCAAAGTAGTGTCAGGAAGTAACAGGCTGCCTGTCACCTGGGTCTGGGATGAGATGCCTAGCCCGTACTTTCCCCGTACAAATACAGGAATGCTATTTCCCTGCAACCATCCAGGGATTTGTAGAAAGTATGAAGTTTCTAGGAACTTAAGGAAATAGGGAGAGACAGGTGTCCGGATTTTGCCACAGCGAGACTTCCTCATAGTGTGGCTTACAAACCAGCAAAAAATTGAAACTCCCCTGGGTCAGAGATTGCTGTTGCCTCTCCGTATCCATTCTCCTTTATTTCTTAGTATGGCACCCACTCACCAGGGGGTGGAAACAGACCTGGTTTGAAGGAGACCTACATTTCCTAGCTTCTCTTGCAAGTATAGGTGGCCACGTGACTCAGTTAATTTGGGCCAATGAGATATAAGCCCCAGTTATTGAGTGGGCTTTGGGAAGCTCCTTAAAAGGAGAGCAGAATAGACTGGTATGTGCCCCCACTACCCTCTGCTTTCCTCCTTCCCACTACCTGAACCGTGGCCATGGTGGCTGGAGCTTTGGCAATCACCTTGACAGCTGGGTAGGAGGAGACTGGGTTCCTGGAGGTACGAAGGAGCTACTGTCGCAACCCCCCAAGCTTTTTTCACTCAAGACCCAAATAGATCTCGGTCTTGTTAAGCTGTGTCATTTGGGTTTTTTTGTTACAAGCAGCTAAATTTAGTCCTACTGATATAATACCCAAATGTCCAACAACAGTAGCATGATTAATGAATTATAATTCAATCATACTACATAGTTATTTTATAGCCATTGAACGATTGTGTAGAAAAATATTTGGTAACATACAGAAGTGTTTGTGTGACATACTATTAAGTCTGAAGACAGGATATATAGTACGATCCCATTTTATGAAGAGAAAATGGGCATAAACCATACAGGAAAAAAAAACTTTCCAACTGTTACATTAAAACCTTTCTGGTGGTGGTGCAATATAGAGATTTTCCTTTTCTACTTCTTGAAATCTGTAATATCTACAATTTCCTAGTTTTGGATGAAAGAGTAGCAATGGGTTGTTATTATTATTTTTTTTTAGAAAGGAGATGGTGGAGTTTTGCTTTTTTTTTTTTAACATGGGCAACAAAAAGTGACTTTTTTTAAAGAACCATGAGACATGCTTTCAGCCCTGTCAAAACTTTGCTGCAGGGATCCCTGCCACTTCTGGTGGTGAACCGCCCCTCCTGCCCGTTTGCTTTCTCTTACCTTGTTCTCTTGGCTCCTGGGTGTGGCTGTATTGGGATTTTCCACCGAGACCTTCTGCTCTGGGGGGAATTCAAGGTCAGGGGCTCATTTACAGACTGTCCATTTTCCAGTGAACCTGTGACATTTAAGAAAGGCAGAGAGTTAGAAAATGTGCATCTCCCCCCTTTCAGGCAGTTCTCTTGGTGACAGGGACAGCAGCAAGTTCCCCCAGGGGGGAAGGGAGAGGAATGAAGAGGGGTGCTTTTCCTGTCATGCTCCCTCGAGGGGAATTTGCCACGGCTTGCATGAATTTGGTGACCTGGGATGCCATCTCTACAAAAATTATGATTACCACGTAAGAAACTTCACTTGCTTACACACACACACACACACACACACAGTGGGAAAAGAATATTAGAAATGAGATTGCAACTTAGATAAAAAAAAAACTGGCCAATGTCTTAGAGGCCAATAAAAGCAGAACTACCAGTGTTATTGTTCCTACTGGACTAAAATCATTCGCAATTTATCGAAATTTTAACATCTAACTTGACAATGTCCGAGTCCTAAACGCTGTTAAATAATAAGCCAAACTCCCTCCCCTGGGACGTCAATCCGCGTTGTAGTGTGACCTTGAAAAGGCAGTCCTTTAGCAGAGAGAAGTCAGAGCATAAATCTCCTTTTGTCTGGGAGCAGGGCCAAGGAAGCCCGACGCCAGCTGATCCTGTTTTGTCTGCCGCTTCAGGGACAGAGCTGGGGGAGAGTTTTCTCCTTGGACTCTGGAGCAGGAAGCTTGGGGCTGTCGAGGGAGTTACCTCCAGGGAAGTGAAACAGGGAGTCACTTTAAAAATAAAACTCTGAGTCTGATGAAAGTATTTATGGTTTGGACATCAATGGCATCTTTGAGGATGGCAAGAAGTGAAGTGACCCTTGTTCTAGTCTACACTGGCGTTGGCATTCTTGGCTTGGCTTGGGAAGCCACGCACTTTTTCCCCTTTGACTCAGTTTCCCTCTCCAGGCTCATCTCCAACTAGTCCCACACCTGCCTTTGCTCAGGCTCAAAAAGACCCCAACCCCTGACCCCTGGGCAGCTGTATCTCCTTTTCCTTCTGCTTGCAATGCTCAACCCTGAGAGATTCGATAGGGCCCTGCTAGCCACGTGCGGCTTAGTCCGCCCTTGAAATGTGGCTGATAGGACTCAGGAAGTGAATTCTTCATTTCTTTTCAACTTACATTAATTTAAATTTAAATGTAAAAACCAATACTCAGTTTAGTTACCGGAAGACTCTTAAGGCTACATGGAACAGTCTGGGCATGCAAATCTGCTTTTCTGACTGCACATTTTATGAATCCTAAATCCAGATCAAATATTTCCAACAAAAATATTCCACAGCTTTCAAAGACATCCTGCAAAAAAAATTGCAAAATGGCTCATGATGAACTTTTTATATCAATTATTGACTATATGATGGTACAATGATATTTTGGAGGCTTTGTGTTCAATAACACATGTTGTTAGAGTGAATTTTACCTATTTCTTTTTACTTTTGTTAATGTGGCCGCTGGGAAATTTGAAACAACATATGTGGTTTGCATTATATTTCTGTTAGAAAGAGCCTCCCTAACTCCCTTCTCCATCTGCACGGGCTTTGGACTAGAAGGATCTGAACTCCAGGCCACTCACTAGCTGTGTGATTTAGGGTAAGTGACTCAATCTCTTTGTTTCGGTTGTTGTTTTTAATCTGTAAAATGGGTATAGTAAGAACACCCATAACACTGAATACCTCCAAGTGCTCAGCCAGGTTAGCTCCTGTTCTCTCTCTGGCCATGTCCCCCTTAAGATGCCACTAGAGTTTCATCTCCTTTGGGGAATCTTTCCCAACCACACCTGAAGGGTCTTGTTCTTCGCCTTTATCTTTCCTGTAAACTTCGAGGCATTGCTGGCCATTGATGACATCATTACAATATTGCTGGGTCCCTCAAGGGCAGAGACTCTAACTTTCTTTGTGTAGGATTGTGTTTCTCACTTTTCATTTCATAAGATTTTCAAACATACCCAAAAGTTGAGAGGGTCATATGACAGACATTCCCCCAGCTTCCACAAGTATAGCATTTCCATTGTATTTCTCTTGCTCTTAATTTAGTCCTTGATGCGTAATTTTGGTAGTGTTTGTAGATAGCAAACACCCACAGATTGCCACCTCTCCCATCAAGCAGGGGGAGTCTTGACCTCTGGGAGCCCTGCTGCGATGGGAACAAGTCCGAGCCAGCCTGCTGGAGGTTGAGCAGAGACTAACCCACCTTGATCAACCAGCTCACTAGCCCCCAGCGAGCGCAGCGAGACTTCCTTGACCTTCTAAGCCCACATGAGCCACCAGAGGACTGCAGAGGTGAGACAAAGCAGTCCAGACAGAAAAACCACCCGATCAACCCCCAGAATCACAAGAAATAATAAATATTATAGTTTTATCTTTATATATTGAGGGTGATTTCCTATGTGGCAAAAGGCTCCCCGATACAGAGTTCAGTGAATGTCTTGAATGAGTTCATGGGTTCATGCCGCATCCAGCAAATGGAGGATTACAGACCGTCTTGTGGCAGGTGCCATACCCCAGGGGCTAAGAAACTAGCACCTAGTCCACACCCCCAGCGTGCTGCCCACTCAGGCATGTGGGCAAGTCACAGAGAAAGGAATTTGCAGCTCTGACAGCCCCCCACCAATTGTAAAAGTTTCTGAACCATATTCTGCTCAAGGAATATACTTTAAGCAGATAAGATGTGCTAGGGACTAACTGAAAAGATTAAGGGACCCAGCTACAAAGCTCTTATTGCCAAGGTATTTATCTCAGATACTTCCAGTGCAGCAAAAACTCTCCCCATCCTAGCAACCATGAGAGAGAACAAAGATAGGACCTCGGCACTCCGGAAACTCATGTTCCCAGATATCCCCAAATGTGGACAGCTCCAAGCCTCCCTGCTAGAAGGCATGGACATCTGGGGGTGTTTTGTTGAGTCCTGGAACAAGATGTTTCTTTTAAATAGAAGCCAGTCTTACTGTACAATTTGGGTCGACACTTTCTCCTGAAGGGCCCACGTTGTCATATTGCGGGAATTGAATCCTTTAGATAACAGCTTCAAAGTGTTTCTTTTACTAGACCTGTCCTTGATAGTCTTCAAGGCCTTTTACTCTTCTTTTTTTTTTTTTAATTTTATTTATTTATTTGACAGACAGAGATCACAAGTAGGCAGAGAGGCAGGTATAGAGGCAGGCAGAGAAGCAGGCTTCCTGAGAAGAGAGCCAGATGTGGGGCTCGATCCCAGGACCCTGAGACCATGACCTGAGTTGAAGGCAGGGGCTTAACCCACTGAGCTACCCAAGCGCCCCAACCTTTTACTCTTCTTTTATTTAGTTGGGGCCCTTCAGTCCTGATGACTCCACCTGGCTAGCAGGGGACAGCGGTGCCAGCTGTCCCTGGTACTCACCTGCCTGCTGGGGGGTATTTTGTTCTGGAGCGTCTCTGGCTTGGCCTTTGCTTTTGCGTTTCACAGTGCGGTTGAAGACGGAGTTTCTCTGAATTGGGATGTAGTGGCCAGGTTCTCTGTCTCGAGTCCCTTGGTTGGCGTGGCATGTTTTCTCATCTTCTGAGAGTAACTCAGGTCTCCCTTTGTCCCACGCATTGTCAGTCTCCTGGGAACCACTCACCAATTCCTTCCAGGGCTTTTCCAAACCTTCAGATCCCCTGGTCTCCATGGAAATCGGTCCAGGTGTTTCTCAGCAGAGCGGCTGGAGATGGGTAACCTCTCCAGCTTCACCAGCCTGAGTGATTTGGAATAGAAAGAGAACAATTTTCTGTTAGGGTCATCAGGCTAAATGTGCCATTCAGAGTCTGGTCTTCAAATCCCAATGAGATCTGATGATATTTGGAAGAGTCTGCACATCTGGGTGACCGCGTCTTTCTCAATGGAAATTACAGTTTAACCACTGCAATTTGGATGCATTCATGTATCATTTTATAATTGAAGTTTGTTTATTCTATTCATAGGACACACTTTTGGGGAAAATGCTTAAAGTGGCTTGTATAACTAGCTTTCAAGTAAACATCTTCTGAGTCATTCAAGAGAAGGAGTAGCAAAAACAGTGAGGAGAATGCCGGGAAACCAAAGTAAAGAAAGGGATGATGTACAGACATACCCAAAAGTAAAGTCTTGGGGAGACTCAAAGGCGCTAGCAGTGAGAGACGGTCATACAACAGTAAATTCAGAAGTGGGAAGACTTGAATCCTCTGGGGATATACCTCTCACCACCTAGTGGTGGCTGGGTTGAGTTGGTAGATTTGTGGCCTCTCTGATAGGGTGATTTTTTACAGAAGCTGTGGGAATGAGCCCTCCCCCACCCCACCAGCTGGGGTAACAGAATGGTTGCCTCGCTCTGGGGTGACCATAGTGGATAGCATTGGAACCCAGGCACTCTTCACAGGAAAAGGGGTGTAATCGAATTATACCAGCACTGTCCAGGCAAACCCCATTTCCTTCCCAACAAGAGCCTTCCAGTGTAGGGGCTCTTGGAGTGGTGAGGGACAGGACGGACCCTTGAGTAGAGCGTAAGCTGGGTGGGATGGCGTGCTAGACTGGAGAGCCATGCTAGGCTCTCTGTGGCTTCCCATCCATCTGAGGGTTCAGAACCTGGGCTCCCATGGACTCTATGTAAGGGGTACATACATTGTATGCAGAGGTTGTATCTATGTGAATATATCTTTCTTGATTACAGCTACAGAACTTCCATTATGTTTTCAAAGAGTTTAGAGACTTAGGGAAGATTTTCTTATCTGGTTTTGTTTTCTTCTGTTAAAAAAAATGTGAGGGATGGTGCTGGACTTGAGGCACCCCTCCCCCTTTCCCACTGCACCCCTCTGCTTACAGCAGGTGCCCTAGCGACCCCAGGTGCTGCCCTCAGGTTCTCATGAGTGAGTTCCCAACCCCCTCTTCTTCCCCTCACCCCCGTCCAAAAATATTTCAGGACAGTTGGGCAGGTGACCTTAGAACATTCAGGAAGGGTGGCTTCCCTTGCTCCAGGCAGAGTTATCTTTGTTTACCTAAGGCAGGAATTTGGACTTTCTGGTCAGGGAGATTTGAGGACTGAGGACTGCTCTGGTTCCTGGAACTAGCTACCTAATGACACAGAAACAGAAAGTTTGTCCTGGGGTGTTGCCTCCTTTCCTACCTGCCTGCAGGTCTGGTGGTAGTCCACTGATGACCCTGCCTATAAATAATCAGCCAAGCAGAAACAAGTGTTAAAGTATTGGAGGTTAGGGAGCAATAAGACAAGGGCCTGCCCTGGGGCAGCTAGGCCCAGCTTGTGAGGAACTGAGGAGCTCCTTCAGCACCATGGCCAGCTCTGGGACCCCAGCAAGCCCTGGTAGTCCCAGCATCCATGTCCTGGTCCATAAATGCTGGGGTGTGCCCTGTGGGATCTACTGGAGAGGCCCTGTCCTCCTGGCTAATGCTTTGCTTCAGAGAGTAAAGCTGTGATTTCAGGAGGCCAGGGAAGACCACATAGAGGCCAAGAGGTCACATTTGGTGGGAATCCCTCACAGGACTACCTGGCAGGGCAAAGTTTATTATAAACGTGGCAAGAAATGCACAGCTTGCAGGCAGGAGGGACCGTTTCCATTCATACCAAATTGAACTCCAGTCAGCAAGGGGATGAGAACCAGAGAAAGAATGAGAGGTTTCTATCCCGGCCAGATGGAGAGGGGACCCTCTGCCCTGCACTCTGGTTGGGAACGGGGAGGGAAGACCCAGGAGGGCCAAGGTCAAGGTCATCATAAATCTGCTCTCTGGGGCCTGGGGCATGGAGGGGGTGGATTAAGACCATAGGCAAGGATAGATTTCAGCTTTGGGGTTCAGAGCTGGCCGAAGGCAGAGCAACTGCTCTGGGAGGCAGTGAATTCCCTGTCACTGACAGCAGACAGAGTCTTGATTTTAAGAACCAGTGACTACCTACCTACCAACATCCCCTTCTCTCCTGTTTCACTTGCCTTTGTGCCTTCGAAGGGTATATCTTTGATCTGGGGGCAGAGGGCAGGTGGGCAGAGGTCCCGTGGGTGCAGGGTGGGGCAGGGAAGTCAGGAGTTAATTGTGTGTTGGGACCAGTCTGCGGAGGTCTGTGAACTGGTTCAGAGAGTCCCAGCCACATCCTTGATGACGGTGAGTGAGGAGGTGGCAGGATCCCAGAAGCTCTGGGAGGGCCACTGGGCTGGGGCCCCCAAGACCAGAGGGCAGGTATCACCCAGGTATGGCAGGTAGGGGCTCGGGCAGGGAAGATGTGCAAGCAGAATGACAGGATCAGCGACACACGGTGGTTTGGGGCTGAGCGGGAAGGGGCCGTCCCCGCCACAGGCCAGGGTGACAGTCAGGCCATTGCCTGTCATTGCTTGTCAGGTAGTCTGCTCCGGGTTGGAACAGGCTGACTTGAGGACGTACACTTGAAGCACCTCCCAGGAGGAGCATGTGCTCCTTTGACTGAAGCTGACTCTTAGGAACAAGGCATCGCCCTGCTCTGACCAAGGGCATCTTGAAGACCTCCATATTGTGGCCCTGAACACAGACTGGGTTTTGGCATTAAAGGTGATTATTATTATCATCACCATGGATTATTTTAGGTTGCTTTTTTAAAAATTGAGGTACAGTTTACATATAGTGCAATTTGCTCTTGTTGCCGTGTGGTTCTGAGTTTTGGCGAACGCAGTTTGACGTAACCACCACCCTAATCAACATACAGGCCACTCCAGCACCCCAAAAGTTCCCTGTGTCCCGCTGTCGTCAGCCCCTCCCGCACCATCTGCTGACTATCACTCTGTACATGTTCCTTGTTTGCCTTTTCTGGGCCGTCCTACAGATGGGATGACACAACATCTGGTTCCCTTTCGTTGGCGGGATCCACTTGACATTCAGCCCGGTTGGGTGAGTGCTGATCGCCAGCGTTGACTGCGCATTGTTGTGAGATCATGGAAGCCTGCGTGATGTATGGTGAAGGGCATTCGGCTGGGAGGCAGGGGACTTGGGTTTGAATATCCACTTTCTGCTACCTGTAATCACCTACTCACGATGGGCGAGTATGGGCCTCAGTGTCTCATGCAGAAAACATGGCGGTAGGTGGGTGTTCATGGGGTGCTTAGCTAGCTCTCAAAATCTGAGATCTAGGGCCGTGGGAAGAGACCCTCAGAGGGAACCTCATGGTCTGATGAGAGCCCCGAGGTTGCTCTCAAACCATCCCTATCATTTTCTTTACACGAAGATTCTCTGAAACCCTGAGAAAATGCATTCCAACTTTAAGACAGCACGCACACACACACAATTTGTGAAACTCTCAGAACAACAATTCTAATTCCACCTCAATTATTGCCTATTTCAGGCAACTGTGCTCTACATCTGAAATATTTTATAATCACTTGAATTCTTCTAGATCCATTAACTGTTGGAGAGCCCGGCAGCCCTCCTCCCATCTCCTCATGTTTTTCTTAAACTCTTCAGTAGCGTGAAGCCCATGTGTTTCCATTCCATGTGGATTTGGGGTGGAAAGGCACGGGGCATGTGTGCGGTTGGAAGCTGCGTTTGCATGCCATCCGTCCACTCACTCAGTGAGCACCGCCAGGGTGCTCTCCATGCCTGGCCCCTGTGGGTGCGGCGGACACATCTCTGCCACGTCTGCCCCCAGTTCTCCCTCCAGAAGCTTCTGAAGGGCAGGACTGGGTCTCTTGTTTGGAGCTCTCTCTGGTGCTGGGCACACGAAGGCCACTGGCTGTTTGGAACAATGGACGAATGGATGAATGGTTCCCCGAGGTCCATGTGATAATCACCACTATTTTCTAGATAAAGAAGCTTCAAGTCAGAGAGCCCTGGCAGCTTGCCTGGGATCACACAGCTGGTCACTGGTTTGGTGAGGCCCACACCCTACCTGTTGGATTTGTTTGTTGGGGAAAACCTGAAATCCCTGTGATGTGGTTGAAAGATGCCGTTGTAAAGATTGGTTGAAGGCTGGCAAGGATGAATCAGAGGCAGGAGTGGGGGGGGGGTGGATCTAGGCTGTTCTCTGTGCTAGCTGTGTGGCTTCAGGCCTCTGAGCCAAGGGTGACTATTAAAGCTCCTGGCTTTTGGCTGAGGCCCAAGGGACCTCCCTGCATGAGTCAGCGGCCTGGGAGGTCGGGGCACATGGGAGAAGCTGGTGGGGAGGGGAGGGAGAAGCTGGCTGCAAGCCCAGCTGTGGCGACTCAAGCCAGCTGCTGGGCCAGGGGGGGCTGATGGTGGGGTGGACATGGGGAGGTGTATCCCCTAGACCAGGGCTTTTCAGATGTGTGTGCGAGGAGTCGCCTGGGGCTCTTGTGAAGACACAGATTCTGACTCGAGACATCCAGGGTGAGGCCGGGGATGCCAATCCTGTGAGTCTGTGGACCAGCCTCGAGCAAGAGCCTTACGGAGCTAGACCACAGCACCTTTAGCAGTTGTGGGAACAGGAGCCTCCAGGGACCTCAGCCCCAGGCTGCCCCTTGCTTCGGCCAAGGTGGGTCATGTCCGCTGCTAGTCCGAGACAGTCGTGATGGAGAGCAGAGCTGGGGCAGGCGGGAGGTGGGGGTGCCAGGAGATAGGCAAGGGGGGCTGAAGCAAGTGCTGGAGGGAAGAATCTTCCAGGGCATGTAGTGAATCTATGTGAGCCATCTGGGCACCTGCTCTGAAGCAGACCCCTGGGGGTACCGGGGACAGCCTGTAAGACCAGGCCTGGCCTTCACACGGCTAATAGGGGCCGCAGGAGGAAGCCAGTACTGCAGAGCAGAGAGGCAAATGGCAGAGAGGGAGGACAGTGGAGGGTATGTGCTGGGAAGGGTTGGGGTGAGCAGCAGATCATGGGGAGCTCTGGGTAGGGAAGCTTCCCTCCCTGGTCAGTCAGAACCTCCCAGAGGGAAGTTCAAGGTCACTGCCCAGAGGTGGGGGCAGAGCATAGGTTATCCAGCAGAAGGCCCTAGCAACTCCAGACAGGAACCCTTGGGGAGGATTTGCCACAGGACCACACTGAAGTCTCCACCTTGTCTTCGGGGAGGAGCCCGGCACACTGGTGGCCACGGGGTGCATCAGCTGTACAGACAGGGGGCAGGGGGATGTGGCCTCAAGGGAACAATGAAGAAGGCTTAGCTGTGACCTGATGACAGGAAGGGCTTGGACGCTGTCACAGGGCGCAGGTGGCCCTCTGTGAGAAGGTGGGGCCCCGAGGAGGGAGGCAGGCCTGGCCTATCCCAGGTCACCCGCATCATTTCAGCTGTCATTCCAGGTCCTGCAACCGGGTCCCTTAGACTCCCAGGTACCTGGCGGTATTTGCCTTGATCAATAAATGCTCCCCAAGCCCCACCCCCACCCCCGCAAAGTGGGAAACTTGGAGAGGAAGGTTTTAGGTTGTAGAGGGAAAACGAGGAAGTTTATGGTTTGGCAGAAAAGCCCCAGCAAGGGAAGAACCTTGTAAAGCTGCCCTAGAAGATGCTGTGTGGTCGGCATGGTCTGAGGCCCTGTGCTCCCTGGAGAAAATGTAGAAAAAGCAGATGAACACAAGGAAAACAGCTGTGGCCCTGCCCTGAACATTTTCGTGTTCTCAGTGGGAACAAAAGACAAAGGAGAGGAAAGGAATGGAACAGCTGAACGGGAGAGAAGGATCCTAGCATGTTTCAAAGTAGAAATTCAGAAATTGGGGCGTGAGTGGTATGAAGGACAGGATCAGAAAGGTGGCAGGAGAAGGAGAATTCAGGGCAAGGCGCAGGTGCCAGCTGGCTTGGCACATGGTGAAGCCCTGGTGCCTCGTGGCCACGAGGGGCAGCATTAGCTCTACGATGTGGCTTGGAGTGGGAGTTCCCTGGGGGAAGGGAGGGGACTGTGGTCCTTGTGGAACCCAGACCATGGCTGAATAGGAAATATAACTGTATAAAAGTAACTGAGGGGGAGGGCATAGAAGCAACTGAGGGGGGAGGGGGATAGAGGGAGAAGGGTAGAAGTAACTGAGGGGGGGATAGAAGTGACTGAGGGGGGAGGGGATAGAAGCAACTGAGTGGGGAGGGGGAGAGAAGCAACTGAGGGGGGGACAGAAACAACAAAGGGGGAGGGGTAGAAGCAACTGACAGGGAGGGGTAGAAGTAATGGGGATAGAAGTAACTGAGAGAGGAGGGGGATAGAAATAACTGAATGGAGAGGGGATAGAAGTAACTGAGGGGGGAGGGAGATAGAAGTAACGGAGGAGGAAACCAAAACAGTCTGGTACTGGCACAAAAACAGACACATAGATCAATGAAACAGAATAGAGATTCCAGAAACAAACCCATGCTTTTTTTTTTTTTTAAAGATTTTATTTATTTATTTGACAGACAGAGATCTCAAGTAGGCAGAGAGGCAGGCTCCCTGCCGAGCAGTGAGCCCCATGTGGGGCTAGATCCCAGGACCCTGGGATCATGACCTGAGCTGAAGGCAGAGGCTTTAACCCACTGAGCCACCCAGGTGCCCCCAAACCCATGCTTTTATGGTAATTAATCCTCGACAAAGGAGGCAAGAGTACACATGGGGAAAAGACAGTCTCTTCAACAAATGGTGCTGGGAAAACTGGACAGCTATGTGCAAAAGAATGAAACTGGACCACTTCCTTTCACCGTACACAAAAATAAACTCAAAATGAATTAAGGATCTAACTATGAGACCTGAAACCCTAAAACTCCTAGAAGAAAACATAGGCAGTAATTTCTTTGATGTTGGCCATAGGAACATTTTTCTAGATTTGTCTCTTGAGGCAAGGGAAATAAAAGAAAAAATAAACAATTGGGACTACACCAAAATAAAAAGCTTTTGCATAGCAAAGTAAAATGTCAAAAAAAAGGACAAGGCAATCTACTGAATGAGAGAAGATATTTTCAAATGATATACCTGAAAAAGGGTTAGTATCCAAAATACATAAAGAACTTATACACAGCTCAGCACCAAAAAAAAGGACATAATCTGATTAGCATGGGCAGAAGACAAATAGACATTGCTCCAAAAAAGACATCTGGATGACCAACAGACACAAGAAAAGATGCTCAACATGGCTTATCATCAAGGAAATGCAAATCAAAACCACACCTGATATCCCCTCACACCTGTCTGAAAAGTGAGATACAAGCATTGGCGATGACGTGGAGGAAAAGGCACCCTTGTGCCCCGCTGGCAGGAATGCACACTGGGGCAGCCCCTGTGGAGAACACAATGGAGGGTTCTTAAAAAATGGAAACTAGAAATACCCTCTGGTCCAGTAATTCCGTGACTGGGTATTTACCCGAAGAAAATGAGAACACTACTTTGAAAAGAGATAAGCACTTCTGCTAGTGCCACGTGATGTACGCCGGGTGTTCTCTCTGAGAGGAAGGCCAGCGAGCAAGGCCCTGAGGCTGACAGGAGGGCAGAACTTCCAAACTGGACTTGTTGGCTTGCTTTTGGCTCAAGAGGGAGAAAAGTAAAGATGAACCCCGGTTATCCGCTAGGGCTGTTGAACTGATACAGTGGGAAAGGAAGCAGGACTGTGAGGGAGAAGTGGGGCCTGAGGTCAGAGACTGGGGGCACATTTGGAACACGGTCTGATGCAGCAGGGTCTGAAGCTACCAGAACCTGGAAGCTTAGCTCCTTGTTCCAGTAATGGCTCCCTGAGCATCAACCGACACTAAGTTTCTAATCCGAGCAACATCTCTTCCAGGGCCAGAACATGGCGAGACAGGGAACGTTCTCTAGGGCGCACAGCTGCTGAGTGCCAGCTGGGCACTGAGTCCTCTGGAGCCACCCTCAGAGGTATAGCCTGGTGGCCTGGGACACTCATACAGAAGACAGGGAGGGGGTAGACACAGTGACAGAATTCATGCGCAAGATGGAGTTGACCGTGGTAGATGGAGTGTGAACAGCACCCCTTTCCTGAGGAGGCAACAGAAATGAGTGAAATTCATAGTCAACCTGGGAACTAGACAGTGCTATAGCCGGCTTCAGCTTGTTCCTTTCTCACAGGAAAGTATAACGCCAGAGAGTGTGGGATACAACTATCTATCCATCTGTCTACGCACCTGTGATCCATCTGTCTGTCTGTCTGTCTGTCTATTTACATAATCCACAACATGAAGAAAGTCCATAAAAGGAGAAGAAAGCCAGAGGCCAGAAGGACAAACCGGACATTCCTGTTGGCCGAAAACCGGTTCCTGACAAGCACCAGGCAGGACCACGAGTGGAGCCCAGATGGCGGAGACCACAGCACAACTGAGCTCTGGCAGTGGGGGTGACAGAGGACAGGGGAGGTCGTCTGCAAGGACCCTAGATGAAGGAGGCTACAGGTGATGGCAGGCACGAGGGAGGGTGGAAAAACCTCAGATATGGCAAATTTAAAAGCAATGAATAAAGCTTGGACTTTAGATTGCGGGAAAAGTTGTGGGTGATGGAATTTTTAAAGCAGCTCTTCAAGGAACCAGAGGGCTCCAAGAACAAGAGTAAGTGTTCAGTCATTGGGAGGGGCTCCCCATTTCAGCAGGCGGCAAGTGTTCGGTGTGAGCAGGCAGCAAGGAATCAGGTTATGAGAGTCAGGGAGAGTAGGTGGGGGAGGATTGAGAAGGCGCCCGGGTTCCCCCAGCCTGGCCCCACTTGCTAGAGGGGCGGGGAGCTTGCTGGGGTCACAGAATTTACACAGCTGGGGGGTCAGTTGGCAACCCCAAGGGATTATTGAGGGAGGTATACCCCCCTCCCTGCACCCCACTTGGATAAAAGAAGAGGAGGAAGTGGGGAGGGGCTTGGATTTTAGGGGTGATATGTTCTGGGCAAAGAGGGCAGTGGCTCCCAGGGAGCCTTGGAGAAGCTCTGGGTTCCTGCAAAGATGGGAGGCTCCAAGCCAGGAGTCACAGTGCTGTGGAACCCAGAGGCCCACTCCCAAGTCTCCTGGGAGAGAGTTCTGAGAGCGGAGGCTTATGGAGCCTCGTCCTTTTTGTTGCTGCCCTCCCCCTTGCTTCCTAAGGCTCGGGGATACAAACATGGCACCAGCTCTGGCTTCACGTGGGAGGATTTCTGAAGGCAGGGGCCTGCTGGGGGACCTCGTGCTGTGGGGCTTGAAGGGACTGTGGCCTGGTGGGCCCTAGAAGATGAGGCATGCCCACTTTATCTTTGCTCTCTGTGGCCTTCAGAGCAGCCCTTACAAAGAAGACCCTAGAATTCCCTGAGGTTCCCTGGGACTCAGAGGTTAACAAGTGTTAGGGGTAGGGGGCTGCCCAGGTGGCCATATAGTCAAGCCACGGGCCGCCCAACCTGGAGAAAGGGTTGGGAGCCTGTACTTACCTCTAGAAGCAGAGGGAGCTGTGGTGCCCTCTCTGGGAGGGGTAGTCTGGGGCAGGGGTTAGAGGGAAAGGAGAAGAGGTGCAGACAAACGCTAGCCTGGGACAACCTTAAACACCCATCAGAGAAGGCAGCCAAGCAAGGCAGGCTGAGCCAGAGGGATGCCTCCTACCATGGACACAGAACCAGCCATGAAAGGACAGCTCAGCTTGCCGACCCCTGCTCCCTCCCCCACCCAGAGGAAGGGGAGGAGGGGGAGACTTCTCTAGGCCAAGCCTCCCACCCCATCCCCCAAATATTCTGTCCTGCACCAGAGGAAGAGGAGAGGAACTTTGATTAGTGTGAGGTTGGACTTGGGAAGATTTAAACCTGACAAATGGGCAAAGGCTAAGAACAGTTCACAGAAAATGAAATAGAGATTACTCTCAAACACCTGCGAAAGGTGTTCGACCTCATGTCTCAGGAGAGGAAAGGAAATCCAAACCACACTGGGATCCTTTTTTTTTTTTTTTTTTTTTTTACTTATTACGTTGGTAAAAAATCCAAAGTTTGGTAAGTGATCAGTGAAGCGGAGAGGCGAGCCCCCGTCGTTGCTGGCAGTGTCTATCAAAGTAAAACACAAATGTGCTCTAGCTCAGCTGTCCCACCCGCAGGAATTCGGCCCGCAGATGTGCTTGCAGGTGTAAGGACCGGTCTGTGTGTCTGAGAACAAGCGGTTGAAGACACCACAGTGTCTCTCCACCAGGAATGGGTCATACCAACTAGAAACTCCCAAACATTTGGGGCCCCTGGGTGGCTCAGTCTATTGGGCATCCAGCTGTTGCTTGCGGCTCAGGTCATGATCTCAGGATCATGAGATCGAGCCCCTCTTTGGGCTGGGCACTGAGCATGGAGCCCACTTGGGAGTCTCTCTCTCCCTCTCCCTCTGCCACCTCCCCACTAGCACGCATGGGTGTGTGTTCTCTCCCTTTAAAAAAAAAAATGTCCTACACATTTCCATCAGTGGAATAAGATTCAGTGGCAAAAGCAAGAAAAAGTTCTAAATTCTGATCAAAAAAGGATCTTGGTGTAGCTCAAGAAAACAAAAAGAAGGTCAGAAGAGTATGCATTGAGTTTTCATCAGGGTAAAAGGGGGGAACAGATTCAAATTTATTTGGACATGCCTAAAAACTTCTGGAAGAAACTATGAGAAATGAGCATCAATAATCAGTTAGAGGAGGGGCCCGGGGCAGGTGGAGAATGGGAGTGGGAGGGAAGGAGACTCTAGTGTACCTACCTTTCCATATTTATTTTTTTAAAGCTATGTCAATGTATTCACCTATTCAGAAATTAAATAGATAAATCTTTTGAGAAAAAAATGAGGATAGATCTTAAATGTAGAAACAAATCACTCTTAAAAATGAAGAAGGCAGAGAAGTTATGGGATATGCCTAAGTGACTTCCAAGAGCCCTGCTATACGTCAGGGTAGTGAGTTTGGAGAGAGGTTACCCTGATGCGGAAGAAAAAGCTGTTTATGTTTATACCTTCAAAACAATCCAGATTTTCCACCCAGTAAATTAAGTACACAAGAAGAATGAATTGTTAAGTGAGATGTTTTAATTCTCTAATTAAAATGCTCTTGAAAAAAAATGCTCTTAGTGATTTAGAAGCAATCTCATAATCAGTAAGGAATCTTAATACAATGTAGCACATTACTAGTTTGTGAGAAAATTAAATACCAATCTCCAGGAAAGACCTTTAAAAGTGAGATGAGAAGGAAAACTTATCGTGATAAAGAGTACTGTGCACATCAAAAATAGAGTGATGCTGGAAAATCAGAATCCTGTCCTCATCATTTTAACATGTTTGGTGGGTGTTGGCCAATATGAGACTTAAAACAAACGGTATCAGAAAGGAAAACTAAATAATCATAATTTGCAGGTGAACTGATTTGTGTGCCTAGAAAACCCAAAAGAACCAATTGGAACTCTTGGAATTACAGAGAATTCAGCGTAGGACCAGAACAAGATAGATTCACCACATGTCGTCTACGGCCATACCACCCTGAACGCGCCGATCTCATCTGATCTCGGAGGCTAAGCAGGGTCGGGCCTGGTTAGTACTTGGATGGGAGATTCACCACATGTCAACAATAGCAAGAAAGTAGAGAGATTTCAATCATGGGAGTAACAAAACCAGAAAACAA
Organism: Enhydra lutris kenyoni; assembly: GCF_002288905.1. Taxonomy (NCBI): domain Eukaryota; kingdom Metazoa; phylum Chordata; class Mammalia; order Carnivora; family Mustelidae; genus Enhydra; species Enhydra lutris. The sequence goes on from NW_019154085.1 coordinate 40,869,804, forward strand.
AGGATATAAATGTGAACAACTTATGTGAAAGAAAAACTTGAGCAATGAAAGGAGACTCACATCTTTAGTAAACCATGGGTTTTTCTTGGATTGGAAAATTAAAAATATGTCAATTCCCATCAAGTTAATATATAGTTTTAGTGACATCCCAATTAAAAGATCCTATCAAAAAATTCATCTGAATGTTTTGGTAAAATGACTGTAGGATAGATAAGGAAGATTATCTCAAACTTTTTGAGTAATATATGTAAGGTAGAGTCTAATTTTCCTAAATATCATGAAATAATACAATAATACAAGGAATGTGGTACTACTCCAAGGCAGTCAATCTGTGAGATAGAATGGCCAGCCCAGAAATGGATTCTTATCTATAAAAATGTTATGTTCTGGAAGAGGCATCACAAACATAAAAAAATGGAGGGGTAACAAAACCAGACAAAAACATCACAAGAATACTGTATGCTAATATCTCTTATTAATATAGATGAAAAAGACCTTAAAAAAATACTAGAAAACTGATCTATATTTTTATTTTTTTTATTTTTAAAATTTATTTATTTGACAGAGAGATCACAAGTAGGCGGAGAGGCAGGCAGAGAAAGAGAGAGGAGGAAGCAAGCTCCCCGCTGAGCAGAGAGCCTGATGCGGGGCTCAATCCCAGGACCCTGAGATCATGACCTGAGCCAAAGGCAGAGGCTTTAACCCACTGAGCCACCCAGGCTCAGTGTATAAATCTATAAACAGAATTATACACTATGACCAGGCAGATTTTTCTCAGGAATGCAAGGTTGGTTTAACATTCAAAAGTCAATTCATATGGGGTTCCTGGTGGCTCAGTCAGTTAAGTGTCCAACTCTTGATTTCAGCTCAGGTCATGATCTCAGGATCATAGGATTGAGCTCCGAGTCAGGCTCTGGGCTGCGAGGAGTCTGCTTGGGATTCTCTCTCTCCCTCTCCCTATGCCCCTCCCCACCCATCACTTCCTTGCATGCATGAGTTCTCTCTCTCTAAAAAAAAATTAATATAATGCACTATATCAATGAAATAAAGAAGAAAATTATGTGACCACCTCAATAGACATTTGACATTAACATTTGGCAAAATTCAACACTCCTTCATGATAAAAGTATTCAATAAGCCAGGTGTAGAAGAAAACTTCACAAACTAAATAAAAGACAACTATGAAAACTCCTTAGCTAATATCATACTTAATTATGAAAGACTGGATATTTTTCTATAAAATCAGGGAGAAGGATGCCTACTCTCATTAGTACTATTCAACATTGTAATGGAGGTTCTAGCCAGGGCAGTTAATAAAGAAAAAGAAATAAAAGATTGGAAAGGAAGGAGTTAAACTATTTGCAGATGACATGATCTCATATTTAAAATTCCTAGGGAATCCCCTAAAAAACTGTTGGAAATAAACAAGTTCAGTAAGGCTTCAAGATGTAAGATCAATATACAAAAATCAATTGTATTTCTACATGGTAGGAATGAGCGTAGGAGAAGTGAAATTAAGAAAAGAATTCCATTTATAATGTCAAAAAATAGGGATATGGGGCACCTGGGTGGCTCAGTGGGTTAAGCCACTGCCTTCGGCTCAGGTCATGATCTCAGGGTCCTGGGATCGAGTCCCGCATCGGGATCTCTGCTCGGCAGGGAGCCTGCTTCCCTCTCTCTCTCTCTCTGCCTGCCTCTCTGTCTACTTGTGATCTCCCTTTGTCAAATAAATAAATAAAATCTTTAAAAAAATAGGGATATAATTTTAACCAAAAAGAGCACAAAACTTATATTCTGAAAACTATAAAATAGTACTGAAAGAAATTTAAGAAGACCTAAATAAATGGAAAGACGTTCCATTTTCATGGATCAGAAGAGTTAATATTGTTAAGATGGTGTTACTTCTCAAATCAATCTGCATACTGAACACCATCCAAATCAAGATCCCAGCTGGCGTCTTTGCAGAAATTAATAAACAGATCATAAAATTCATATGGAAATTCTAGGGACCCATGCCAAAACAACCCAAAAAAGAATAAAGTTAGACTCACATCTCCTGATTTCAAAACTCACTATAAAGCCACAGTAATCAAGACTGACACAAGATCAGACATATAGGTCAATGGGATAGAACTGAGAATCTGTAAATCAACCCATACATCTATGGTCAATTGATTTTTGACAATAGGTCCCAAGGGTGCCAAGGCTATTAAGATAAGAATAGTCTTTTCAACAAATGGTACTGGGGCAACTGAATATTCACATGTGAAAGAATGCATTTGGATCTCTACCTCACACCATACACAAAAATTAACTCAACATGGATCAAAGACCTAATTCTAAGAGCTAAAACTATAAAACTCATAGCAGAAAACATAGGTGTAAATGTTCTTGACATCAGACTAGAAGATGGTTTTTTAGATGACACCAAAATACGGCAAAGGATCTGAGTAGACCTTTCTCCGAAGAAGTTATACAAATGGCACATGAAGATGAGCTCAACACCACTACTAAGTAAAACGACAGTAAGATTTGGTTTGATATCCACTAGGATGGTGGTAAGAATAAAGACAGATAATAACAAGCATTGGTTTTTGGAACCCTCCTACACTGCTGATGGGAATGTAAAATGGTTCAGGCATTTAAAAAAAGATTTTATTTTTTATTTGAGAGGGAGTGAGAGCAAGAGAGATCACAGAGGGAGAGGGAGAAGCAGTGAGTGGAGAGCCCAATGTGGGCTCGATCCCAGGACCCGGAGATCATGACCTGAGCCAAAGGCAGACCTTAACCGACTGAGCCACCCAGGCACCCGGTGCAGGCATTTTAGAAAACAGTGTGGCAGTTCCTGAAAAGGCTAAACATGGAATTACCATATGACCTAGCAATTCCATTCCTGAGTGTATTCCCAAGAGAAATGCAAACATATGTCCTCACAAAAAGTTGTACACAAATGTTCCCAGCAACATTACTCATAACTGGCAAAAGGTGGAAACAATCCAAATGTCTACCAACTGATGAATAGATAAATAAAACATGGTATATCTATACAATGGAATGTTATTCAGCCCTAGAAAGAAATTAATTACTGACATATGCTCTAACATGAATGAACCATGAGATAATTGTGCTAAGTGAAAAAAGCCAGTCATGAAAGACCACATACTGTCTGATTTCATGCATAAGAATTATCCAGAACAGGCAAGTGCATAGAGGTGGGAAAAAGATCAGTGGTTTCCTAAGGCTAGAAGGATTGAAGAATGGGGGGTGAGGAATAGCTAGGATTTCTTTGGGGGGAAATGACGCAAATGTTCTAAAATTGGTTGGGGTGATGGTCGCACGACTCTGTGAGTATATTGAGAACCATTGAATTGCATACTCTAAAAAAGGTGAATTGTGTGCCTGGCGAATTACATCTCAATGAAATTGTTATTAAAAAAAGGAGGGGGGGAGGGGAGTTGGGGGGGTGGGATTATGGACATTGGGGAGGGTATGTGCTATGGTGAGTGCTGTGAAGTGTGTAAACCTGGCGATTCACAGACCTGTAACCCTGGGGATAAAAATATATGTTTATAAAAAATAAAATTAAAAATAAAATAAATTAATAAAAAAAAAGGAGGGGACATCAATAAAAGTTTGGAATGCTGGTAAGCAGCTTGGGAAAAATATTTGCTTTCGATGAACTAGGCATATACACCCCACTTTAATATTTGCATAATATTCTCTAATACATTATTTATATTTCCTTTATTTTATTATTATTTAATTTGTTTTCATCATTTTCTTTTAACGTTTAAGTTAGGCTCTTTTTTGGTTAGAGAAAGAGACATTCAGGTTACTTGAAGAAAAAGATACATAAGGCCGAAACTGGGCCAAGGCGTTGTGAGGATCTGCCCCTCCACCTCTGTCAGGGGTCAGAAAACAGAACATTTTGGAAAGGAATTCCATGGTTTAAAAGGTGTCCCTGCCTTTTTTGTACTTTCTGGTGTCCTTTTTTTAAATTCCCATGACAAAGACTTTCACTATGGATGTGGTCAAATTATGCCTGAGTTTCCTAGTAACCAGTGTGAAAAGGGGACATGTGTCAGTGACTCATTCTACTGCAATCAGGGATAAAAACTGACCAAGTGCTCAGGAGAATTTGCACCAGGACTAGGACTAGCTAAGTGCTTTCTCTTGAGGGCTTTTATGGAAGAAGGAGCTTTAGTGTGGTGATTTTTAAATTTTCAAGAGCTTGTTAAATATATGAATTCCCGGGCCCCATGCCCAGATTTTGGACTGAGTAAGGCTGAGGTGGATCCTAGGAACATGCATGGCAGAGAAAGCTCCACGTGACGCATGAACTTCAGTCTATCCAATCCAGCAGAGTGGCCTTTCTCCTGGCCCCACAAAGCTCATGCATGTGCACCATACAAACACACATGCGTGAACAGATTTCTTAAGCCTCGTCCTCTGTGCCTCCTTCAATGTAGGCTGATGGCATCACACAAAAACACAACAAAACACCAGTCATTCTGCAGGGTGATGCAGTGCGGGCAGAAGCCTGATCTGGGGAGGTCCTAGAGGGGTTTTGGAAGGAGACCTGGCCTGTCCATTTTCTTCTCAGTGGAGAGTTTGGTGAAGTTTTGGTGGGATCATCTCCAGATGGAGCTCCATAGTTGTGGCTGGTCTGTGTTGCCTGTTAGCTACTATCCACTTGGAGTAAACTGGGGGTTGGGGAGAGTGGATGTACTTAAGGAAAATGAGCCACAGTCTCCCTCCAGGCAGGCAAAGATGTTCCTCATTGGGAACGTTGTTATGAATATTCTCTAGCCCAGAGGAAGGTAGGCAAGTGGAGCCACAAGGCTCCATTCTGTTGTGTCAAGGCCTTGAAACCTCCGGCCTGGAAAATTCCTTGGCAGGTGAGGTGCAGTTCTTCCTTCGGCTCCCTGCCCATCCCCAACACTGGAGTCAAACATCCACAGAATGTCTTCTCCTTGCACAACATGACTTCCTGGTATCCCCTCCAAGATCAACCCTTTGTGAAAGACCCACCAAGGTAATTGGAAGAGGTGGCTTGTTCTCTGGAAACATTCTCTCTAAACCCGAGAGAAGGTGGGAGCAATAGCATTTACCAAAAATGGTAGCATCCGTTGGGATATGTTCTTTCTGGTTTTAATTAGCCTGCCTGTACTGACGTCTGTTGAATTCATAAAAGTTGAATTCATAAAACCTTTTTGGCCAAGGATCCAAGAATACCCGACTTTATACTCTTCAGAGCCAAGGGACAGAACTTCTGGCCATCCCTAAGTGATTCCAACCAAGTGTTAGGCTAGACAGTGAGGAAGAAGGTGGCATTTCTATTTTGCCCTTGAATAGAGTTAAAACAAAAATTTTAATATAAGTATAGTAGAATGCAGATAGCGCCCATATCTTCAGTGTACAGATTGCCAGATGTTTACACCTTGTGTGACCAGCGCCCAGATCCAGAAGGAGAAGGTCACTGCAGCTCTGAAGAGTCTCTCCGCCCCTTCCCGTGCCCTGCCCCTGAGGGTCACCTCTGACCTCACAGCATGGGTGACTCTTGGCCTATTTTGGGGCTTTGTGGAATAGTTCAGAATGTTCTCTTCTGTGTCTGACTTCTTCCCGTGACATCAGCTTGTGAGAGCCATCCACGCTGTTCCACATTGTTCTACGTGGTCACTGGAGTGTTTGTTCTCACGGCTGTGAAGCAATGGTTCTCGCCCAGGAGCGGGCCTCGGGGAGTTAAAGCACAGATTGCTGGTTCCCACCTTCAAAGTGTCTGTGGCAGGAGGTCAGGGGCAGTGCAAGAATTTGTATTTCTAGCAGGGTCTCAGCTGCTGCTGCTGCTCCTGGTGGTCTGGAGAGCAAACCTTGAGAACCACCTCTTTGGCCCATTCCCTTTCCTCTGGAAAAGGAGTCCGGGCTTGTCATTATTGTGGCTTCCCGAAGTCCGCTGAGAGGCAACACTGACCTACCGGCGGAGTGGGGGGAATGGGGCAGTGTGGAGGCCTGAACTGGTGTCCAGGACCAGGGTGGAACCCAGGCCAGTGTCCTGAGCTGACGCCGGCCTCCATGGTGAGTCGCTGGCCAGGGTCGGAGAGGAGTTAGCTTCTCTGCTGTCCTGCTCCTGACAGGGGCTGCTGCGATTTGAGTCCTTGTGGCCTGGCCAGGGCTTTCTGGCTCCCTCAGGAGTGGGCAGGAGATGGTGGGGATTTCCAGAACACACACTGGTCAGACACTGGCGTCTAGCACAGCTGCACACGGCACCAGGGGGCTCACTTTTTTCCCCCTTCTTTCCAATGTCTGACAAGCTTCTGGCTTCAGACTCATGCAGGAGAGGCCCCCCCAGCACCCCACATCTGTGTTGCCCCCCAGCCCCCGACCCGCTGGTCTTTCAGCCTGGGTCTTGCACCGGGCCTTCCTGCTCCCTCTCTCGGGGCCTCATCGGCTTCCAGGGTCTAACAGGTTGCCCTTCTTGGCCATGCCCTCCTCAGAGAAACTCAGTCACTTGTCTGAGATCATACAGCTGGTAAGCAGCTGAGGCAGAATTCGAACCCAGGTCTTACAGGCCTCAGGGCCCTGCCCTGCTGCTGAGAGAGGAGGAACGTCTTCAGTGGACACAGGGGAAGGCCAAGCACCTCCTTACAAAGCAGTGAGCAGAGATCAGACGGAGCACATAACAGGGGACAAAACCAGTAGCAAGGCCAGACCAGCCCTGTTTCCTCTGGGGGCTGATCCTGTTCAGCAAGCACCACCGTTCCCCTTCATGGGGTCCCTGGGGCAGTTAGGGGAAAGGGGGTCAACCAGGGGCAGGGGTCCTCCCTCAAGTGGCTGTGGCCCTCGGTTACCCTGGTGAGAACGATGGCCAGGCCCAGGCATATTAGTGAGAGGGGGTGGGTGGCCTCCTAGCAACTCACTTCCCGGGCAGCCCGACAAATGCTGGGTGGCCTTCTCCCTTCCCTGAAGTCCAAGTCAGGCTGAAGCCATGGGACCCGGGAGCAGAGAGGACGACAGGGTGTGCTCTCCCAGCTTGCCGTGTCAGAGCTCTTGGGATAGGTCTCCATGGGCCCTGGACACAGCCTGGGTCCTCAGCCTCCCATCTGCGGAGAGGAGGGCCGTACCCAGCTGACGCAGGGTTGAACGGGTCGGTTGTGGCCTCGGTGGCCTCCTTTTATTCCCTTGTGGAGGGCGGCTCTGTCTGACTCTCAGCGGGGCCCAGGGTCCAGAGGCAGACATGCCCCTTTGCTTGGAGTCCCAGCAGAGCAAGCAAGGTCCATTTCTGACATCTCCCATCATCCCAGCCATGAGAGCTTCTCTTTCCCTCGAATCATCTCTCGTTTGTGCAGTGCGAAGGCAAGAATTAAATGGGATCAGGGTGCCTGGCATCCCTTGAGCACGCCAGGAGAGATCGTCCCTACTCATTTTACTCTCTGCAAGTCAGTAAAGATCTACTTGTTTAAATTGTTTCTACCGGGACGCCTGGGTGGCTCAGTTGGTTAAGCAGCTGCCTTCGGCTCGGGTCATGATCCCAGCGTCCTGGGATCGAGTCCCACATCGGGCTCCTTGCTCAGCAGGGAGCCTGCTTCTCCCTCTGCCTCTGCCTGCCATTCTGTCTGCCTGACAAATAAATAAATAAAATCTTTAAAAAAAATAAAATAAATTGTTTCTACCTTTGATTTTTTATTTTAAAAAAATTTATTTATGTATGTATTTATTTGAGAGAGAGAGAGAGAGAGAGGGAGAGAGAGAGCATGAGTAGGGGAGGAGCAGAGGGACAGGGACAAACAGGCTCCCCACTGAGCAAGGGTCCCGTTCCACAACCCTGAGATCATGACCTGAGCCCAAATCAAGAGTCAAAGTCTTAAGTGACTGACCCATCCAGGCGCCCCTGTTTTTACTCTTTAATGTAAAAAGAATCCAAGGATGTAAAGTGTGTATAATGCTCAATGTAAAAAAGTCGGCATAAGGTTTGAAACAGACCTGTACCCCTGGGATTAATAATACATTATATGTTAATAAAAAATATTAATAAGGTTTGAAACAAAGGAGTCAAGTGTTATTAGAGAGCCTTGGCTCCATCCTAGCGAGCGAAATCTATGCCTTGTCCTCAGGGACTGGCTGGTAGCAGTTCCTGAGCGCCCTGTCCGCTCTGGGCACATTGGTGACAGCCATCACTCTCAGCTGGATGGGGGAGGAGAGGGCTCAACCTACTTTCTCCAAGTGAAGCCCGAGGTTCTGAGGTTCTGTCATTCAGAGAAGTTTTACCGAATTAATGAAAGCTGCCCTCTTTCAGTTTTGCAAACCCAGGCACCAGACAGGCTGGGAGCGGTAGGAGGGAGTGAGCTGGGGACAAGGGCCACTCCTTCTGGGTGAGTGGCCTCAGCTGGCCACCGCCCTTGGCAAGCTCCCGCCTGCCTATGGGCCAAGGTCTGCTGGACCCAGCCAGAGGGAGGCCAGCCAGGGCAGCCCGGCTCCCAGTCCCAGGGCAGAACAGACACTACCCAAAAGCCGGCATGTCGTTTCCAGAGCCAAATAGGGATATTTATACACAGGAAGTTGCACACTCAACACTGGGTCTTTGTGGAGTTCTAGCTGTGGGGCCATTAGCTGTCGGAGTTGCTGTGAACTCATCTATCAAGCCCACATTCTAGAGCCTTTATAAAAAGTCCTGCTAAAAATGACAAGACCAGTGCTGGTGTCTTAGTCAGCTCGGGCTGCCTTCACAAAATACCACAGAGCGGGTGGCTTCAACCACCGAGATTTATTTTCCCACAGTTCTGGAGGCTGGAGGTGTGAGATCAGGGGGCAGCATGGTGGTGTTCTGGTGAGGGCCCTCTTCCTGGCCTGCAGACAGCAACCTTCCACGTGTGTCCTCGCACGGCCTTTCCTGGGGTGTGCACAGGAGAGCGAGCAGGAGGGGGGAAGAGGGAGAGCGAGAGAGGTTTTCCTCTTCTCACAAGGTCACTAATCCCATCATGAGGACCCCTACTTCTTGACCTCATCTGCCCTTACTCCCCTCCCAGAGGCCCCATCTCCAAATGCCTTTACATTGGGGGTTTGACCTTTTACACATGAATTTAGCGGGTAACATAATATTGCGTTCATAACAACCGGTGAAGGAATGAAAGGGTTCTTGCACTGGTGGTTGGGAATGTTCCAATCCCAACCCGATTTCTCAAAATGGCTCTGGGGAACAAGTTCTTTTTTTTTTTTTTTTTTTCCAAAGATTTTATTTATTTATTTGACAGAGAGAGATCACAAGTAGGCAGAGAGGCAGGCAGAGAGAGAGGAAGGGAAGCAGGCTCCCTGCTGAGCAGAGAGCCCGATGCAGGACTCAATCCCAGGACCCTGAGATCATGACCTGAGCCGAAGCCAGAGGCTTTAACCCACTGAGCCACCCAGGTGCCTGGAACCAGTCCTTTTACCAGAAAGCAGCCATCCTTCCCTCTAGTTCCGGAGCCCCCTGCTAGGGACTTTGCTCCATCCTCAGCCCTGGAAGAGGAGGACCCGAAAGGCCCCTGGCCCCAGCCCTGTGGCCACAGCTGGCCAGAAGAGAGTGGACCTTTGACCCAGGAGGAGTCAAGCTGGAGGCTGGGCTGAGCCAACCGGATTCACTCTCCCAAGGATGACTGAGGTGAGGACCAGGCCAGTTAGCAGGGAGATCTGGACTGGATGGCTGTGGGGGGAGGAGAGATGTAGCTTTCTTGTCTCTCATTTCTGGTTCTCAGTCCTCTTCAGGATGTGTGTTAGTTTTGCCCTTCAGTTCCTTGTATTTTTCCAATAACATTTCTTAAAATCTTTTTCTTATTCTAGCTTGAAGGGGTTTGTAGGCATCACTTCTCAGTGGTCCAATGCTGGCATCCCTTGTTTGTGGTGTCTCTAGGCTGTCACCTCTCTGGGTTAGGACATGAGGCTGACCTGGTCAGTTCTGTCCTCGTGTTCTGGGTGGCTTCTGTCCACCCACACGTTGAGCACAGATGCATCTGTTCTGTGCAAGGCCTCTGGGCTCCCACGGAGCAGACAGGAGGGAATTCCCTGACGTGGCTCCTCATCCCAAACATGACTCCTCTGGCTTCTCTTATCCTTCTAGAAACTTCTCAAATCTGTGCAGTGTTAGAAGCATTCCAAGCACATCTGCATGCCTCCTGGTGAGATCCTGTGATCTCCCCAGGGAACTGTGGGTGGAAGGGAGGTGACTCAGGCCTTGAGGAAGGTTTACCAAGGAGGTTGGGTAAACTGGGGTTTATTGAGGCATGCAGCGCAGTCAAGCTCAAGGCCCGTAGTGTGTGCCCGGCAGAGAGGGGACTAGAATAGCCAAGGAGAACAGAATGCTGGAGGACTGTGGAAGATGGTAGAGCTGTGAGCTAATGGGCAGAAAGGCTAGGATTTCTGTGTTGTTTTTGGTGAGTGAGTTATTCAAAAGGAAGATTTTTTTTTTTTACTTTTTTAAAAAAAGATTTTATTTATTTGAGAGAGAGAGAGAGAGAATGCTTGCAAGCAGGGGGAGGGGCATGGGGAGAGGGAGAGAGAACCTCAAGCAGACTCCACACTGAGCACAGGGCCGGACATGGGGCTCGATCTGACGACCCTGAGATCATGACCTGAGCTGAAATCAAGGGTCAGACACTTAACCAACTGAACCACCCAGGTGCCACAAGAGGGAGATTTAAAAAAACAAACAAACAAACAACAATAATGGCAGAGAAGTTTAGGGGTTTTGGTTTCTTTCAAATATCTCCCACCTAAAGAATCCAGAAGATTGGGATGAATCTGGATAGTGCCCTGTTCTCCTTCCAGCGGCATGGGATTTGGACAGTGTCTGTGAACTGATTTTTTTAAAAGATTTTATTTATTTATTTGACACACAGAGCGAAATCACAAATAGGCAGAGAGGCAGGCAGAGGCAGAGGGAGAAGCAGGCTCCCCGCTGAGCAGAGAGCCCAATTCGGGGCTCGATCCCAGGACCCTGAGATCACGACCTGAGCCGAAGGCAGAGGCTTAATCCACTGAGCCACCCAGGTGCCCCTGTGAACTGATTTTTGGAAGCACATCAAACATCAAAAAATTAATAGTTACATAGTTTATGGACTTCATAAAAATTCCAATTAGCGTAGCAAACCTGTGATTTCGTAGGTATTAATGCTTAGGGTGAAAATAAGTGGAGAATTTCATGTAATGCCAATTTATAGCACCGGTGGTACATGGAAATGTCAAAAATTGTACATGTACACCGTCAGTGATCGACATTCCAGAAATGCTGAGTTAAAATAACCTGGATGAACCAGACAATTCATTTCTCTTCTGCGCTCAGGCTTTCTTCCCTCTCTATGTGCTGGGGGTTCCCAGACCGTGCCTCACTTTGAGCAGCAGCCATATCTGGGGGCTTTTAAGAAATGCGGAATCTTGGGCTCTCCCCCAGAGCCACTCAGCCAGCAGCCCTGGGCAGCTTGGGGTGGAGACAGTGTCGTGTGACCAGCCCTCCAAGTCTGACAAATCCAGCTCAGCCTTCTGAGCCTGAACCCCGGGGAGGCAGAAAGTCTCCTGGAACTGTGTGCAGGGGGGTGGGCACGTTTCTGGGGGGATGGCGCCATCCACAGCTTGTATCAGCCCCTAAGAGGGTGAAGGTCACTGCTCTCTGAGGCTCTCGCCACCCCGCTTCTCTGCCACCTGTCGCTGTGTTCGTGAATCTGTGGGCTTTAACCATAAATAACCCAAACCTTGCTGGGCCATCAGCGGGGCATATCTAGTATGTACGGAATGGCTGGTGGGTATCTGGGACCTTCCCGTACCGATGAGACCCTCAAGTACCCCCAAATGACAGCAGCACTGGGCTCTGTATCCCCAGAGCCTAGATCTCTACGTATTTCTGACCTTTCCCGAGTCTGGGCTCTCTGCCCAGCTCGGCTTCTCCTTTCATTTCTCCTGACAGCTGTGGCTTCTGGCTTAGAGTGATCCTTGGGTCTGAGCCAGTGTCCCACCTGGTGCCGCCCCCCTGCTCTCTGGAGGGCTGGGCCCACTCAGTCCACAGTGAAGTCCACAGAGACTTGTGTTCATCCACTGACCCCTTCCTCTATCCAGCAAATACCAAGCACCCGAATGCCCTTGGCCCTGGGGTGATTGACAAGTGGGTCTGACGGTCACAGCACCTGCCTATGTGACAAGCTGAGATGTCCTTGGGCAGCAGCCGGCCAGCCCCCACTCCAAGCCCCACCTGGTGGGGTTCTCGGATCCTGCAGAGCCTGGTGCTCACCACAGATGCTCAAATCACAAGGTCAGGCCAGGGGCTGCTCTCTAACTTGGCCACTGCTTTGTGCCCACCCCGCCAGTGCAATCACAGGGTCCTTTTAAGAGGGAGGCAGGAGAGTCAGAGAGATCCGAAGGTGCTACCGTTGCTGGCTTTGAAGATGGAAGAGGAGTTCACAAAGCAAGGAATGTGGGTGGCCCCTGGAAGCTGGAAAAGGCAAGGAAACATTCTCCCCTGGGGAATCCAGAAGAAAAGTGGCCCCAGCTAACACCTGAGCACAGTGAGACCCATTTTGGACTCTTGTCTTCCAGAACTGGGAGACGAGGCATCTGTGCGGTTTGAAGTCACTAAGCACGTGCTCATTGGTTAGAGCAGCGACAAGAAGCTAATACACTCCCCTTATAGACGGAGCCCTGCATCTGGTTCACCCTTCGTTGATTTCCTCAGGGTCTTCCCATGCCAGCAGGGATCAGACTTGGTTTTAAAAACTGGAGCACTGTGGTTTTGCCAGAAAAAAAATGCCTTCACTTATCAAGAAATATTCACCGGAGGGACATAATCATTGGGTCCAATGTGCAGAGACCTTGGGCGGGTGTGCAGTGTCCCCAGGCCTGGATGGCACCGTGCAGGGAAGGGAGTTTCCCCAAAACTGGCCAGGCTCAGAGCGCTTGGAGCCAGTTAGATGAATTGTTCTGTGGACGCCCATTCTCTGTACATTTGAGGCTTCTATGTACATGTTCATGCTTAGTGCTCAGCTTTTGATGCGATCTGCTAAATTTTCTATTGCTTAAAGTCAGCATTTATGGGGCGCCTGGGTGGCTCAGTGGGTTAAGCCTCTGCCTTTGACTCAGGTCATGATCTCAGGGTCCTGGGATCGAGCCCCGCATCGGGCTCTCTGCTCAGCGGGGAGCCTGCTTCCCCCTCTCTCTCTGCCTGCTGCTCTGCCTACTTGTGATTTCGCTCTGTGTGTCAAATAAATAAATAAAATCTTTAAAAAAATTTTTTTTTTAAAGTCAGCATTTATACTGGAAAGGAACATTTTTTTTTTTTTTTTTTTCCCTCTCTAGCCCTGTTGAGATAGTAACAGTGAAAGCCAAGCCTTTTATATTCATCATCTCACGGAACACTCAGGGCAATCCTAACGATTGTTACTGTCCTCGTTTATATGATGGAGGACGTAGGGGTTCAGAGAGATTAACTGACTCAGCTCAGGCCACGCAGCAGCACGTGGTGGAGGCAGCCTACGCCTGGCAGAAAGCATGATCTCTAGACTCATCCTCACCACCTTGAATTTAGGACATTTCTGACTGAAAGCCAACAGCCTCTCCTGAGAAAACATCCTTAGAAGATCACAGAGAATTCAGAGAGAGAGAAAGAGTAGACAGTGACTGGGCCTGGGGCCCGCAGTTAGAAGATGTGTGCCCATCTTCCGGCTCCTTTATTTTGACAACTTCTCTGATATTTCTCCAGTGAAGACACAAATCAGCTGTAATAATATTTTCCCAAACATGACCTAGGTGGGTCAGTCTATCTCAGATTGAGCATCAAGATGGCTTCATCGTGACCCCAAGCTAGAATCTCTCCATGTCTCATCCTTGACTTGGAACCCAAGTTCGCAGTAACCCAAGTTCGCAAACTGCGAGTGACTTTGATCTTGACTCTGAATGGGTTCCAAAGAGGCCAGAACCCCGTGGAAAGCACGTTCCCGGGAGCGGCTCTGATATCTCAGGCACCAAGAAAAATTGTCTGTGTGCCAGATGCTTTTTCACTCCAGAAACAGAAAACCTTACAATCGTTTTAAAGTTCAAAGCTGACTTCCTAAAAAGGAACTTAGAGAAGAGAAGGCTTTCCTCCAGCATTCAAGAATCTACCGAGGAATGTTTTGTCACTCAGATGAGAGCAAAAAAGATATACGTATCTTTATAGACAGATATACTCATTTTCATGAGTGGATTTAGGTCTATAGAGCATCATGGAAAATAAAGCTCATTATGTCAGGGTTTTATAAAGTTAAAATACTTGAAAGTTTTTTGTCCCATTAGTGGGATTTCATGGGAATCTGTTTGGGCTCATGGATGTCAAGTGAATCAGCTATGAGTGAGAAATTGGGTTTTCCTAACCTTCCTATTTGGACAGCGATATGGGGGGCAGAGGGAACGAGGGGCCTTGGGAAAGGGGCAAAAGTTTCTCCGTCTCATCACATCTTACCACTGCTGGCCCAGGGCAGGCGTGCAGCAAACACTGACTGGCTAGACGAGGTGCAAAGGAGTCAGCATGCCAGGAACTCAGCACTGTGATGGACTGAAACCCTGACACAAGAAGGTCGGATGAACTTGTATTTGGGATTGAGCAGTGCTTCCCGAGTCAATGCCAGGGAAAGACCCTTGCCGCTTTCAGACAAGACCTGGTGGTCAAGGTCCTCAGGCCAGCTTTCCTTCCTCTCTTCTCCCTGCTGGTCCCTGCCCCAGAGGCTCCCAAGCATCTCTGAGCCTTGGAAGGCATCCTCCAAGCTGCTTGTTCTCTGGAGAGCCTATTCTAGAGGGTTGGTCTCTGGAGGAAACATACTCATTAAATAATAATGAGTCAGCGCCCCATTTTTAAACTCATCAAAGATCTGGATAATAAATGGGTGGAGCTTCTAGCCATGGGAGCCGCTGGTGCTGGGGCATGAACCTCCAGCCCAAAGTGAAGGTAACGGGGGTAAAGACAGCTAGTGCTGGAGTGCAGGAGTGTGGGGTGAGTTCCCCGAGAGGCGGGTTGGCAAGACAGACCTCCACTGGGATCTCCAGGAGGCTTTGGGGTCTAGGCATCATGGGCTGCAGGCCACCTCCCTCTCCCTTCCTTCTGCTCCAGCAAACCCATCCCATCAGCAGCCTTTATACAGGCCTCATGCTTTGCCTAGTCCTTGCCTCTGCCTCTTCCGTGCCCTGCGGGGCTCCCACCCCACCTGAAAATGCGCTCTCTGCCAAAGTGTGCTCTTCAAAGGACTTGGATCATTCAAATAGGGTAAGCGTGAAAATACTACCTTATTTTCAAGTTAGAGAGCCTTGCTTTATAATACGTAAAGCCATACCCATTAGTTCTTCTCCTCTTGTAAACAATTAAGTGATGTAAGACCGCTTAATGATGCTCAGCTCAAAGGCCACTTCCTCCACGCAGGCCTCCGTGATGCCCCTTTGATGATCCCCACTCCCCCTTCATTCCAACACGTGATGTTTTTCCCCATCCCAGAGGCAAGGCCAGTGGAGGTAGAAAGATTGCGAGACGCCCTGACTTAGGTTCCCAGACACCCAGGTTCTTATTTTGCTACCTGAGCTCTTCTCCCAAAGAAACCCACTAAGAAATGTTCCAGACACACGCCCCCTCTTTAGTGCTCAGTCTTTTGCCCTGACCCAGGGGGGTCTCCCAGGGACACTCAAGCAAGGAGTGCTGCCAGCCAGGGAAAGGGGTGCAGACTGCCAGTCTTCCTATGGGTGTTTCCTCTGCATCCAAAAGACTACAGCTCCAAACATGGGGGAAGGTGAACCCAAGGGGAGGAGAAAAATAATTCCTCCTGAGGCCCAGGCTGCTCTCCCTCCACAGCAACCTGAGACGCCCTGGGGGAGCTCTGGAAAGCAATGGGTGGGAGGCTCAGAGATAGAACCTTGTGGCTCAGCCCGCCAAAATGCCTCTTGGTCCCACAGTCCATAACCATCCTTGGAGCGAGGAGGGGATTCTGTGTCCCCCCTCATGGAGGTGGAGAAAGGGCCCTGAGGTAGGCGATATTTGGAGTTGAGCTGGTAGACTCGCCGTGGGCTGTTAGAACTCGCCTCCTCTGAGCCTCTGGGCTGGTCTGTCCACTGGTGGAAGGCCCCTGGGCTGCACCCCTGAGGCCAGAGGGGCCTCCCACAGGAAAGGAGGAGTTCTTTAAGCAATTGTCTCCCTCCATCTCTGGCCCCTGCCTCCCACTGCCTTGCTGTCACTGTGCCTCTCCCGTGGGGGTCTCTCTAAGGGAGGGATTTGCAAGCCCCAACACTTTGGACTCCAGGAAGCGGTGGGGTTGAGAGTGTGGTTGGGGAGATTATCTGTTGTCTGATTTCCCAGAAAGCTTAAGACAGCCATGGAGATGCTGGTTCCTACTGGTACCAGGCTGTGTGAGGCCAAGGGCACGGGAGAAGGCGCGGGAGTGAACACGGAAGAGAAACTCTGAGTAGAACAGAGGACAGAGGTGTGACGGGCTTGGGACACTCCCACAAATGGTCTTACTGACTTAACCTTTGCCTTTTTCAAAAAGGCAAAACTGGGTGGGTCATCGGCAGAACATGACAGAATGGTCACAAATCCAGGAGTCCCAAGTCCTACTTCTGCTTTGCTGGTAACTGTGCGAACACTCCAAGTTTTAAATCAAGATAGAAAAGAAGAGCCTGCCCACCACATCCACGAGTAGCATGTCCCCCATGTGTGAGTCACACCAGGCTTTGGCTTGATGCCAGGCAGGTGTACTTGTCTGGACTGTTCCGAGAGGGCAGGTCTTTTGTGCTTTTGAGATGGGACGCTGAGCCTCAGGGGCAGCGGGAGGGAGCAGCTCTGCGATGTATACTTCCTGACTCGGAGATTGGGACCGTGACACCTAGTGATCACGGTTTGTTTGGCAGGTCACAGTTTACACACACAGTTTTCATTATGGCTCCGGCCATGGGCAGGTGACCTATATGGTCACCCAGAACTCCACATGCAGAAGGGCCCCTCGCTTGGTTTAACGCTCTGCTGTTCCATTCTTAATACTTTTGAAATTCTACTTTCTTAAAATTCTTAACCAATTTCAAACAAAGGACCTCACGTGTTTAGTTTGCATGGGGCCCTGCCAATGACATAGCCAGTCCTGGGTGCAATCTCACTGGTCCCCATAATTATGACAGGAGAGGGGCCTGGATGGGATCATTACCCCACGGCACAGATGGGGAAACTGATTCCTGGCAGGGGATGGTGAAGCCACGACTAGACTCAGGTCTCCACAGTGAAATTCTCTCTTGGGACTCTTTCTCAATGAGTGGATGCGTGGTGGCCTCCTTCCCCGCCACACACCCACCTGGAATCTTTCCAATCTCGCTGCAACCCCCATTTCATCTCTTATTTCATCTTGTTTTATTAAGAATACCAAAACTGCTCACCTGCCTGTGAGGTGCTCCTGGGGGTTGGGCCCCCCCCGGACGATGGCTCTTCTCCTGTCCTTTGTCCCGTCCAGGGCTCCCCTGAGCAGGTTGCCGTGTCCCCAGCAAGATCTGCGCACCCTCCACTCCGTCCCAGGGAGCCTCCAGCCAGTGCTTTGTCCTCTCCCAGAAAAGTCTCCTGGGGAAGCTTTCCTGACTTTCAGACCCGTCTCAGCCCATAGCTGGCCCCATGCCCATGACAATCACTTCCTGCCTGGGTGTTTACCTTCCTGGGCCCTGTGGGCCAGACCGGGAGGAAGCTGCACACACCTGACCCAGAGGCCATGCAGGAGTGAAGGAGCCACCCACGGTCAAGGCTGGAAACAGCTGTTACCACGCCCTGGGGCAAGGTAGCCCCGATGTTCCCTCAGCACATCTGACCCCTCACCCCTCGGCACCAGCCAGGCAGCCGCACAGCCCCTGATTCTGAGACTTGGGAATGGGCTTGAGCTCCTCTAGGGCTCCATTTACTCCTCACACCTTGCCATCATGCCTCAACTTGGTCGCTTGCAGGTGTGCGACCCCGGCTGCTTTGTGAGGGAGTCTGCTCTGTTACTATGATCATTATTATTAACAGCTACCTTCTATTTGGTGGCAGGTACTGGGCTAAGTACTTTATCTAAGCACTTTATGTAATCCTATGTAATCTCTATGAGCAGAGGATTATACCCATTTTAAGAATACAGGAACAGGGGCGCCTGGGTGGCTCAGTGGGTTAAAGCCTCTGCTTTTGGCTCAGGTCATGATCTCAGGGTTCTGGGATCCAGTCCCACATCGGGCTCTCTGCTCAGCAGGGAACCTGCTTCCCCCTCTCTTCTCTGCCTGCCACTCTGCCTACTTGTGATCTCTCTCTCTCTCTCTCTCTCTGTCAAATAAGTAAATCAAAAAAAAAAAAAAAGAATACAGGAACAGAGGCTCAGAGAAGTTGACTGTCTTGCCCAAGGTCACACAGCTAGTATATTGGGGACCCAGGATTCAAACTAGGCCAATGGGTATCAGAACCTGGGTTCTTAACCACTACCACTATTTGCTAAGTTTAATTACCAGAATGTTCCCATTTTTATAAGCTCAAATCGGCCATTGTATTGGCTCTCTCTCTTGCTGGCCACAAATTAAGACCAGACGTGGGAACTTGAAAGAGCATGCATTTACCATCTCATAGTTTCTGTGGGTCAGGAATCGGGGCATGGCTTCGATGGGTTCTCTGTTCAGGGTCTCACATGGGCTGTAATCCAGGGTCTCTTTCCATGCTTATGAGGTTGTTGACATCATTCAGTTCCTTGTGGGCTGTTGGACTGAGCACCTCACCCCCTCTCTGACTGTTGGCCATCACATGGGCCTCTCTACTGTGACACCTTGTCACCAGGAAGATGGAAGTCATCGTCTTCTGTAGTCTATTAACAAAAGTCACAGCCCATCACTTTTGTTCCTTCAACTTGCTGGGAGAAAGTCATCAGGTATGGCCTACACTCAAAGCTAGGGGATTACATAAAGGCATGAATGCCAGGAGGTAGGGATTGCTGAGGGCCATCTCTGAAGAACTATATACCACAGCCACCTGATTGCCACAAAACACTGGTTTCAGTTTTGCCTCTGAAAGCCAGGTGGAAGTAGTCTTTTATTCATCTGTCATCCATCCATCCAACCAACCAACCATCCATCTATCCATCCATCTGTCCATCCAGCCATCCATCCAACCAACCAACCATCCTTCCTATCATCCATTGAAACATCCCTTCATTCATTTAACAAACATTTGAGCAGGACATTATAAGCCAGACCCCATATTAGGCTCAGAAGATACCAAAATAAATAGAGTTATCCCCACTTGCCCTCCTTGTCCCCCATCACCAAAGGCTCCCCATTGAGCTTCCATAGATACAGATGTTGCAGGGAGGGTCTGCCGAATGAGCGGCTCTTCAGGAGCACCTTCCCATCAATTGGTCCTCATACATTACACTTCTGCAACTCCTTTTCCTCCTGCTCACTCTCCTTTCTTTGTTGCACTCATGTAAAACCCATACTTTAAGCAAGCTCTGAGTGCAAAGTGTCATGTTAGCTGGGACATGCGTGTGTGCGTGTGCACGAATGCGTGTGTGTAGGGTTATAGCTGATTTTCTTGGCATTCTTTCCCCGTTCCTCTTTAGCAATTTTCTTGTCTTCCCTTAGTTCCCAAAGGAAGTGGGCCCGAAGCTTTTTGGAGACACCTTTCCTGCCACATATGCCCAGCGCCCGCTCAGAGCTGTGCCTGCGGTAAAGGAGACTGCTGGTGGAGTGCCTGGTGGAGTGGGAGCAGGGGCGGAGCAGAACAGGTTCCATGCTTCTGGATGGGCAGGGCCAGAGGAAAACAAGGGAAATGTGGGCCCCAGCCATACCTGCCTATAGACCCCCTCTGCTGACCCCAGGACCGAGTGAGTGAGCTCTGAAGAGAGTTGATGAGGTCTGTGGGATTTACACCTTGAGGTGGCCAGTGGATATCTTGGGAGAGGAATGGTCAAATCTTCCATATGGGAGACCATTTATTTCATAGCTTTGGTAAGCACCTGGTAGGTATAGATACTGTGCTAGGCCCCGGGGGTGCCCTTGGGAGCATCTCAAAGGTGAGTCTAATTTCTTTTTTCCTCCTCCACTCTATCTCACTGCTTTGGAATAGCCCTCCAGCAGCTCTTACCCTGACTAGCGCAACGGCCTCTGAACAGGTCTCCTGGCTCAATTGCTTCCAGTCCTTCCCACTCCATCCCACTCAGTACGCCATGTGAGTCTGCTAACAGCCTTGATCTTGTCACTTTCTTGCTCAAAAACATTTTATATAACCTCTGTGAACAGTTTCATGAGTATTGGTCTAGAAATGTTCTCTCTGTACCTAACCTCTCTCTCTCTGTGTCTCACACACACACGGCCGCACACACGCCCATACACACATACACAGCCCTGTATTTTCCTCAGATGGGGTCACAGCATGTATACACTGTTCTGTGTTATCTTGATAGTTTTCCAATTCTGCACACATTGGAGTCCTACACTCTTTAATGACCATCTACTGCTCTGCTGTGAGAATATTCTGGGATGATACTGACAGCCATGGACTGGATGTTTGTATCCCTCAAAATTCGTATGTTGAAAACTAACCCATAAAATGATGGTATTAGGAGGAGGGGATCTGTGGAAGATGATTAGGTCATGAGGATTTTGCCTATGAGAGACCTATAGAGTCTTATGTAAGGAGACTTGCCCTTCCACTATGGCCGTCAACGAACCAGGTAGAGAGCTCTCCCCAGTGAATCTGCCAGTGCCATGATCTTGAACTTCCCAGCCTCCCCAACTGTGAGAAAAATATTTCTGTTGCTTATAAGCCCACCAGCCTATGGTATTTTGTTATAGGAGTCCAACTGGATTAAGACACAGAGAAATCAAGGTGCCTGGGTGGCTCAGTGGGTTAAGCCTCTGCCTTGGGCTCAGGTCATGATCTCGGGTCCTGGGATTGAGCCCCACATCGGGCTCTCTGCTCAGCAGGGAGCCTGCTTCCCTTCCTCTCTCTCTGCCTGCCTCTCTGCCTACTTGTGATCTCTCTCTGTCAGATAAATAAATAAAATCTTAAAAAAAAAAAGAAAAAGACACAAAGAAATCCCTTTCAAGACTTGGGATGTCCTTGACCAGAAGCTTTTGTGATGTTTTCTGAATAATCATTTTTGATAGTTCACTAATGGACTTAATAATAAAACAAGCATTTTAAAGTGACAATTATAAATGTGCATTGGAATTGAATATTAAAGTGTAGTAAGTTTAACTCCTACAAGAGAATTTCTTTTAAGATTATCTGGTAACTTCCTGTGTTAAGCTTGCTATTGGGAGTGGGGAGAGGAGAATAATTTCAATGTTTTAAATTTAAGAAAAATTATAGTGGTTTTTAAAAAAATACATTTGATTTTTTTTAAGTTGGCTCCATGCACAGCATGGATCTCAATGTGGGGGTTGAACTCATGACCCTGAGATCAAGACCTGAGGTGAGATAAAGAGTTGGACACTTAACCGAGTGAGCCACCCTGGTGCCCCCCCAAAACATTTGAAATATATAAAGGTCTGATCAAGAAAAAGAACTGAGTGGAAGCATGAATAATTACCATGGTATTTATGGTATCTATCTGTCTATATCTATGGCCCACCTCTGGGCCAGGATTAGTTCTAAGCACTTTACACGGATTAGCTTGTTTAATCATTACTATGGTCTTATGATGAAAGAACACGGTATAGAGAGGTTCAGTAGCTTGCCCAAGGTCACATGAAACTTCCAGAACACACAGAAATGCTGAAAAAATATGTTACATATATCACCTA